>NC_057852.1:24888969-25191999 GCF_015237465.2 Chelonia mydas | reverse complement strand
AGTTAGTCAAACTTTGGATTGAAATATTCACCCAGGAGCTGCCTGATGCTCTTGACTGAAAATTGCAGGACAAAAGTTAAACAAAATAGTTGATCAGGCAGTAGAAAAATGTTGGGCCCTTCCTACATTTTGGGGGAGATCCTCCATAGCAAGAGGAGAGCATTCTGAGCACCAGAAAAGCAAAGAGCATCAATGGGTGAAAAAGGGGATAGAGGCTCCAAAACAGGAGTGGGGAAAGATGCTGTCACTGACAACCCCGTGTATGAATACAGGGGAGATGGGAGCAGAGTGTTCTCACTCAGTGGGGAGCTTTCAGCTCTGGCATTCACTTTCCCTCTAGTCTAACAGAGCATGAGTTTGTTGACCTTCAGCATCCATTACAAGTTTTAGCTGTTCACTCAGGCTGTGTCTGATGAGCTCTGGCTTTCTTTTGTGGCATGCACACTTTTCTTTGAGTTATTTTGTCAGTTTAATCCAGTTAGTCTGTGTGGGTTTATAACCCATGTGTCTGGGATAATCAGTTTTGGAAAAAAAAAAAAAACCTACAAAAAAACGACAGACACAACCTCCCCCACACAAAAACAGCTTTGAGCAATGTTCGGGAAAAGGAGTCCTGAGCTCTAAGAAGCAGGAAGGGGAAAGATCCAGAAGACAGGATCATATTTCTCAACCTGCCAGGGTCCAAATGTGGGACATAACCTATAACAAAGATCCAAAATCAGAAAGTAGTTCATACAGAAAATTCAGAATGCTGTAGGATTCATTCATTTTGTGTAATTAACTCTTTCTGTAGCTTCTATTTTATTTTTCTTTATTTCTGATATAAGTGTTTTTGACTGACAGAAGTAAAGCGACACCAAAGTTGCATAGAACACAGGTAACAGACTACAGTGAGTGCCACATGAGGTGAGTGGAAGGGAGAAGAAAAAACAAAAACAGAAAGGGGTAGGGTGCGGTGACACTAAAGGCTCAATATCATAAAATGTTGGACTTTCCAGCTGTTGATTTATTAATTGGTGTTTATTTTTTCCTCACATAACCAAGAATTCTTAGCAATTCTTATAGAGCTTTTCATCCATTGAGCAGAAAGCACTTCACAAAGGAAGGTCAGTATCATTATCTCCATCTAACAGAGAGGAAAACGAGGCACAGAGACACGAAGCCACTTGCCCAAGATCACCCAGCAAGTCAGCGGCAGGGCCAGAAACAACCCAGGTCTCCTGATTCCCACAGTCCTATGCCCTATCCACTGGACCATGCTGCCACACAGAAGCAGCTCTCAATTGTGTCATTCTAATTCATTGCCTGAACTGATCAAATGGTCAAGTATTCTTAATTCAAAATATTTTAAGCCTATTTAAAATAAAACTTATATGCAACAAAAGGACAAATAGAATACAGATAACTGCTTATTTGGAAGTGTGGTAAACCTGCATCTTGGCACACAATTTAAAGTTGCATCAATATATTTCGGTATCTCTTGTTTTCTTTTAAGAAAGAGACATATACATAAATGTACCGATGATGCAATATTCCTATTGTTAAGCTGTCTGTGAAATGTTGAACTTTGCTCCTTCTGCAACAAACTTTCATGTCAATCAAAATCTTGTTATACATGGATACGACATTAGATCCATGAATAACAATCTCGTTGATTGACAGCTCATCTGCAACGACTCTCCCTTTTTAAATTGCCCGTTTTAAAGACCGAAACCTCAAGCTCGTCACAGAACTTTCATGGTGCCACACTTTCTTATAAAACCTGTTAATTGTATTTTAAAAGCAACAGCTGATAGTCATATAACTAAGTTTCTTCAAACAAACAAGACAACTGTAAGATTAGAGCCTGTGTGGCTGCAGCTAGTCATGACTACTGAAAATTGAGGTCAAGGACAGCAAGGGGAAGCAAACCAACAGGGAAAGGATTTTTCTCAGAATATTGAAGTCTTAACTGGTCATTTTTGATCCGGTATTTTTATTGACAAGCAGAAAGAAAATTAACACAACTAAAAATATGAAGACGAACAATAAAAGTACACCAAACCAAAAATCCTTGTCATTTTAAAATAAGACTCTCCTTGACACAAGTTAGAGCAGCCTCGGGGCTGTTGTAACATGCACGAGTTTGTAACCGCTCTCTTAAAAAAGGGCCTCACAATTTCCTACACCTTCCTACAAGGCAGGGAGTGGCGAAGAGCCAGCATTGGCATTTAAACCGTGCTCATCACCACAGTACCCGAGCCCCAAATTATAGAGAGATGCACTTTGTACTTCACTTCAGAGCAAGACTCTCTCATTATTCGAGCAAAGTAACATAACAAGACACCATCCAAAGAGTTATCTTTCCCCCACCTCACATAGCAAGAGAGTCTTTCCATCTAGTTTTCAACACATTACAATGGAAGAGTGGGAAAAATGAAAAGTTCAGACCAAAAAAGAAACTAGAATGTACTATAATAAAAAAGAAAAAGTTCATAAAAATATATTAGAAGAGAGGCATGTTGATGTGTTCAGCTCCAGTAGCTATTGGGTATATTTCTAAGTGCACCGCCTACCATTTCACATTCTCTAGTGTACCGATTTCCCCTCTCACAATTCTTAACAACTTTAGTTGGACAAGACTTTTGCAAATTAATTTTATTTATCCTTTCCCTCAACATCAAAACCAGGGGTCACCCAAAGAAATTAATTGGTAGTAAGTTTAGTCCAAACAAGAGGAAATACTCTTTTACACAAACATGCAATTAATTTGTGGAACTCATTGCCATGGATGTTGTGATGACAAAGTATAATTGGATTCAAAAATCAACTAGCTAAGTTCATGGAGGAGAAGCCAAGACGGTCAGGGATGCTCGGGGCATCCCTAAGCCTCTGACTGCCAGAATCTAGGAGGGGAAGACAAGGGTGGATCTCTCCAAGTCACCTTGTTCTGTACACTGCCCCTGAAGCTTTGGCACTGTCCACCTTCACAGACAAGATACTGGGCTACATGGACCATTGGTCTGACCCCAGTGTGGCAGTTCTTATGTAGTACATTACCTCAAGAGGCCCCAACTAGACCCAGCTCTGTTAAAGTGCAAAATTTCAGAAAGTTCACCCATCCGGTGAATAATCCCCCAGAGCTCCTGCACATTATCTTGCTAGCTATTTATTTAGCTGGGAGAAGTTTTGTACTGTTCATTCTGGGTCAAATCCTGTCCTACAGAAATGCACGAGAGTTTTGCAATACACTTCAGTGATAGCAGCATTTACCTCATATGTAGCGCTGGGCAACATTTTTTGAACACCACCACCACCACCACCTCCTCCTTATCAGCAAAACAGAAAATGCAAATTTGGCAACACTGAAATGTTTTGCTAATTCATGTTGGCATCACTGAATTTTTTCAGTCCAAAAAAGCCTAAAAATAAATCTGAAAACCCCCCAAAATGTTTTATTTTGACACTTTTGAACTCAAATGTTTTCATTTTTCAGTTCAAAATTCCTTTAATATCAAAAACATGTAAAATGGTCATAAACAAGAGTTAAGCATTTTGTCTTGACTCCCCCCCCCCCCAAAATCAAAATATTTAGTTTGACCCAAAAATGTTTTCAACTTCTCGATTCACCAAAAAAATTCAAAATAATTTTCAATTTAATCAGAATTTTTTTCCAGAATTGCTAGCCATGTGAAAAATCTCTTCTGTGTTAACCAACATGCTCGCTGAGAGCAAAATTTATAAAGAAAAAAGTGCAGTTTTACTCTACAGGACAAATGGAAAGCAAAGTTTCCCAAGCACTGAATCCTGCTCTTTAATGCTGAATGATGCTGCTCTATCAGATACTCTCAAGCTACACACATGCCGTAACAGATCCAGTCCGCAGGTGATGCCATGTGCCATTTGCTTTTCTTACAGAATATCAGGATTTGGGTGATGGATTATTTGGAGAGCATGCATATGTGCACATGTATTTGATTTTCTGCTCTAAATGTTCTACCTTGCTCACAACTCTCTCTTGGCTCTCATTTCACTCCACACTCCAGAGCTGGGGAAATGGAAAGCTTTAGAAAGCAGATGCTGGTCACCCACTGGGATTCCCACCCTCCCCTCTAGCTTTGCTAAAATGGCCAAATTACAGAGATCTCATGAGATGTCTCAAAACTTGTCCAATTGCCGTGGAAAGACATTCCCTATCACCTTTGCGCAAAAAAGCAACGTTGGCCACTTGGGTGTGCCGTGATCTACTTCTTGGGAAAGATTATTTAGTTAGACTATCCTCTTGCATATGGTCACTAATAAGTATATGCGAGGTGCCACCATCCTGGTTTAAAATCTTGGGCACAATGGCTGGGAATTTTACTCAAAAAGATCAATCTGACAACTTGGTAGTGTAGCTGTAGATCTAACAATAGGGGCTGTAGTCACTGTAGTACGGTCGCTTGTCTTAGAACCGAGGTGCAAATCCTAAGAAGTTCTCAGTGCCCTCAATGTGCTGTGAAGTTACTGAACCCAATTCTGCTTCCATGTAAGTTAATGCCAAGAGTTCCATTATTTCAGGATTTGGTTCAGCAGAACTGCTTGTGGGCCAGATTGTCCCAGACTCTAGCATGGATGCTCGGGTGCAAAAGGCCTCCCACCCCCAGACTCTTCCTCTCCAACTTGAATCATCACCATATCTTGTATTTCAGTGTAAAGAGTTATTGCAAAAGCTGCATGTTTCTTCAGGGCCTCACCGCACCTGTGCGTGATATAAGTTTCCTTTAGTTTAAAGCCAGGGGGATGGAGGGTGCAGAGGGAATCTTAGTACTAGAGTATTTTTATTGTTGTTAAAAGTATTACGTATTCTGCATTCTTTGCCCCAAACACTGCAGTATCACTCTTGTAAGCTTCATTGTTTTGGGACACTATTATAAAATTACTAATACGCTTTTTTCATAAGGGTTGAATATTTTTGTAATCATCTAGGACCTAACAGCTTCCGAATGAGAGAAAACAAAGCCCAATGCATCAAATCTATTTATTAAAAACTCATTTAATGCAGTAACTGAAAGGTTAGATTAAAAAAGTTTTGTTGCTTTTGTGGGTGTCAGTTTCAGATTTGGGGAATTACAGGCATTGTGATAAATATTTCAGGCAGTTGATTACAATGAAAAGTAATTAACCCAGCTACAACAACAGGTGTTGTATGGGAAAATGCTGGCTTTTATCAAGAGGTTGTGGGTGCATGTGCTAAGTGTGTTCATCATTTTCTCCTCTCTGTTAGTCACAGAATGCCCTGGGGAGATTATTCCAGGGCCAGCATTTATAGGATATAATGAAACCACATTAAATATGTATCTGACTGCAAACAACTGTGCAGGGAAAGAGTATCCTCTCTAACCGTGGTTACGTAAGGCAAGTGAGAGTCCTTTATTCAGCCTGCTCCTGCAGCTGCATTCACCTCCACTTGCAGTTGCATTGAACTTTAATTTTTGGGTCTCTTTTCTTTTACCCTTTCCCCTTCTCGGAGCATGAAACTCACAATCATTTTAAAAGCAGAGTTTGCTTTTGAAAACAAAAAAATCCATGGACCTAAACACTAACAAGCCACTTTCTTTCAAGAATCACCCACAGAAAGAGTATAATATCTCACACTGCTGTACTGTGAACTCTTGCAAAAAATGGGTGAGAGTGAAAACTAGGCCCTAACACAAATGTAGAGAGTTTTACCATTGTCACTTCTGTTCCCTTTTGAGGGTGGGTTGCTGATTCCCCAGAGTCTGATCGTGTAGTCCAGACTCAGGATGAATTTCCATTCATTTCAATAGGAGTTTTCCTCAAGTCACAGTCAGGATCAGGCCCCTTGTTGAACAATGCTTATTGTTTCCACAAAAGTAGTTCAAGGTCAAATTGGAAAAGGGGTAGCTTAAATCATGTTTAAAGTTACAGAACTAGCTTCTGCTCTGAGTAATGCTGGTGTAAACCTGGAGTGACTGGATTTACACCAGTTTAATCAAAAGTCTCATGCTCCCCTCCTTATCCACACGAGGAAGGGAGCACATACCTGAGAAAGGGAGTGTTCTCCCCTCCCTCCAACCCATATGAGCCCTTCCCTGCTTCCCAGGAAGGGCAAGTTGGATATAAGAAGTGTGGCAGAGGAGCCAGCTAGGCTCCCTCAGATTTTCCCCACATAACTTGTATTGCCTTCTCCCATGAGTTGACATAGCTTGAGGCTGCAGTGACTTGAGCCGATTTCTCCTCCACACCGGGTAGCCTTCCTCCCTTTGCGGGATGAGAGGGGGAGGTCTGGAGGCAGCCACAGTAGAGATATCCCCAGTTAACATGGGTTCTACAGAAGCTGTTTTGTCCAGGGCTTATGGGAATCAGTAGGGCTGGAGAAATTAGTGGAGGCAAAGGGCATCTGAATGGATACCTCCTTGCCTCCTGCAGGATCTTTGAAATCCATGGGGATTAAGGAGGTGAAACCCACAGATTCTTGCACTGGGGCGGGGGCTGGAAAATCAACCCCCACTTTTCCCACCCACTGCATGGGAGGAAGAGTTGGAAACCCCACGAGCACCATATCGACTTTCCTCTTGCCTACATGCATTGGGGCCATGTAATGGTTTTGTGTTTTTTTGTTTTTGTTTTGTTTTTTTTAAGTCTAGAGCCTTATGGATTTTGTCATACAGACTACACTGAAATACATTGCCTACAACAACGGAGACTGTAATACCATTGTGTTACATACTGATATGAGTATGTATCCAGGATAATAAAGCATTAGCTTTAAAGGCAAAGGAGGTATCCATGGGTTATATAATTTATGTCTTGGCTTTTACTTTGAACAGCCTTATGTTTGTAATGTGTAGTCGTCCTCCCAGCAAAGGTTCAAAAGTCATCCTCTGCTTCTGTGAATGTCACTACTGACTCATAAATTGTGAATTTATGGGACCAGGTTATATCTAGTGACCTTAGAAGACAAAGGGTGAACTTGATATTTATCTTTTAACTTTAATATCTTAACTACCAATAAAGCAAAACAGAATCTCACGATTAAATGTCTTGAAGTAAGGTATTTGTTTTTCCACATGTGTGTGTTTTGGGCTATTTTTTTCCTGTTTGGGTTTTTAGGATCCCAGTGTTTTGCTCTAGTGTCTGATCTTCCTTGTTAGCCCATGAGATATTGTCACAGAACTCGGGAATGTTTGCATCATTGCAGATCTAGGGCTGTTTAAAAACAAAGCTCAATACTATCATGACAGCATAAAATAAAGACTTTTAAAATGATTTTAGCTTCATCATTGTGCACAGCTAACGATCCCGTAGAAGATAGAGTGAAGAGTAAAACACATACTGGTGGAGCCGAGGTCAAGGGGTCTGATCTAAAGCCCATTGACTACAGTGGATTTGGATCTGACCCTTGATGTTGATCTGACTCCTAGTAATTGAATTAAAACCAAATGTTTACAATGCGCTTACAGACAACCGTATCCGAAAGGCTTCCTCCTGAGGCTGTTACCTTGTTATTTCAAGACTGATAACACATTTTCTTTAAAATTGACTAGATATGGTTTAACTTTTCTCTTTATGTTTAAGAACAGAACACATGTGTTCGCGCATGCTCAGAACAGTAATTTCCTGGCACCTGTAGGCCTTTCAACACTGAAGTTGTATTCTATTGACAGAGGCACACTGACTTTGTCTCAACAGTTCTGCACTTCCCCTGGGCCAGTCAGAAGAGATCCGAGCTGTCCATATGTTCAGTGGCATTCCACAATGTTTTCAGCTCACTAACATGTTTGGTGCTGTTGCTGCTCGCCCTTATGATGTTACATATGACCATTATTATTTCACAGGCCTCTCTCTCCTGATGTTCCAGAAAGCTGCTGTACTCACGTACTACACATGGCAGATGGGAAGGAGGCAGCAGAAGAGTTAAGAATTGAGCAAGAAATGAGCAGGGTACTAGGAGCAGTGACTCACGGTAAAGCTAACAAAATAATATATGTACAAATAGAAAAAATACAATATAAAAAGCATGGAGAGAAAGGAAAATAAATTCTCCATAGTAAGGGTTGGAGTCAAATCTCTTCAGATCATGGCTTAATGTCCAGATGCAGACTTCTATTTCCATGAATGAAGAGAAGGAAAAAAAGCAGTATATCCAGGTGTGGTAGAGGAAGCTGTATGCATGCTTCCTTCTTCCCCTGACCACCACCTGGGATGCTCAGCAGAGGCTGGGTTCCATTGATGGGGAAAGTATAGAGAATGGTTAGGCAGAAGCCATTCTCCATGCGAGTATCCCCATCTGAACCCTGAGAAGAGGAGGTTTCAGGTGTAAATGAATGCCAACCTTAACTGCATGGGAGGTTGTGGGTGGTTTAGCTATCCTCCACCACAGAGGCAATGCATACCTGAGAGGAGGGCCTTTCAGTGTGATGAGCCTGTTATGCTCTGATGCATCCCAGGACAACAATTCCAAAACCACAAAAAACAAACAAACAAAAGCCCACAAAGCAAGACACGCAGGTAGGTTGTCAATCAAAATGTACTAATCATGAGTCAGTTAGGACAGTCTGAATAAAACATAACAGGCCCAACAGCAGATAAGAGGTAGCAGGCCCTGAGTAGGTACATATACCCCATGCTACATCTGCATACTCAGACTTTAAGGCCAGAAGGGACCACCATGATCATCTAGTCGGACTTTCTGCACATTGCAGAAAGAACCTTACTTACCCACTTTGTAGTAGACCCAGAACCTCTGGCTGAGTTACTGAAGTCTTCAGCTCACGATTTAAAGATTTTTAAATGGTGGATTCTCTGTAACTTGATTAGTTTAAACCTACAAGTGACCTGTTACCCCATGATGGAGCAGAAAGAAGAAGAATTTAAAAAAAAAAAACCCCCACACCACCAACCCCATAGTCTCTGACAATCTGGGGGAAAATTCCTTCCCAACCCCAGTATGCCGGTCAGTCAGACCCTGAGACTGTGGGAAAGGCCCATCATCCAGACACCTGGGAAAGAATTCTGTGTAGTAACTCAGAGCTCTTCCCATCTAATGTCCCATCACCAGCAGTTGGAGAGATCGGCTGCAAGCAGCAGCCGATTGGCTACATGCCACTGTAGGCAGTGTCATCATACCGTCCCCTCCATAAATTTATCAAGCTCAGTCTTTAAACCAGTTAGGTTTTTTGCCCCCACTGCTCCCCTTGGAAGACTTCTACAGAACTTCATTCCTTCGATGGTTAGAAACCCTCTTAGTCTAATTTCAAGCCTAAACTTGTTGATGGCCAGTTTATGTCCATTTTTCTTATGCCAACACTGGTGCTTAACTTAAATAACCCCTTTCCCTCCCTGGTGTTTATCCCTCTGATGTATTTATAGAGATCAATCATATCTCCCTTCAGCCTTCTTTTGGTTAGGCTAAACAAGCCAAGCTCTTTGAGTCTCCTCTCATAAGGTAGGGTTTCCATTCCTTGGACCGACCATCCTAGTAGCCTTTATCTGCACCTGTTCCAGTTTGATTTCATCTTTCTTAAACATGGGAGACCAGAATTGTCCCCTTGCTGGCTGACTGCTCCATTTTAGAACACAGAGTGGGGCTCCAGTGCTGGTGTGAGGGGAAAGCGGTCTCTCCAGCTGTCACTCCTCCACCATCCTGGAGGGACTTTGGAACTTCTTCCCTCCCAACATCAGTCAGTGACACCATTGTCATATATGGCAAAGAGAGGCAATTATGGACTCTGCCTATAGGGAAGGGATGGAGTGGTGGGGGGGGGGAGCGGGGGGGGAAGGAACAAAGCACCTCCACACACAGTCAGGCCCATATTAACCAATGTGTACTTGGTACACTTGCACGCCCCCCACCCCCAACCACCTGCAGGGGAAACCACACAAAGACAACAATTCAGGGCCAGGAAGGGGGCAGGGTGGGCCCTACCTACACGGAGGCGAGACCCCGTGGGCTGGAGCCAGGAGCCGGGCCAGCTCCAGAGGACAGGAGCTGCTATGGAGTGAGTGCAGGGCAGCATGTGCTCACTCTCAAAACCACTCCCCCTGCAGGACCTCCCACCTCTTGGGGGCAGGGAATAGTGAAGGGAACACCGTCCAAATGCCTTATTACCTGGGGCCCCAAAATTTCTTTTCATCTGGCACAGGCTTCCCTATTTGCGATGTCAACAGTGCTCTTTGGACCTGGAGCCCAGCCAAGGCATCAATCTGAAGGTCAGGCTCCATATCTTTGGAACAAGAGAGAGTCAGCCCTGTAGTAGCTGAAATCAGACTCAAATTAACTTGCAGACTTTTCAAAGAAAAAAAAGGAAATTATCCAGATTGAAGTCAGATTAGCCGAACAAGATCCAGCTAAAACTGCCAAAATAAGAGAATCCACTGCTAAGAAGTAAGGGTCCAATCCTGCTCCCACAGAAGTCAACAGTACAATTTCCACTGGGCCAAAGTCATCTGTGGTGTAACTCTACTGACTTCAATGTCAGCAAGGGCTGATCTCAACCACCCTCAATATTTGAGCCAACAGGGTATCACCCTTAATGCCGTGCAAAGTAACAGTGTTCCATTGTGACTTGACATTAGAGGTATGACCCTTCCCCTTCTTTTAAGATGCAGATTTTGCTAGTTAAATATACAGAAATGTCAGGCTACAGTCTATACTACAGTCCCACTGGGGTAGGAGTTCTTTAAATAGACATAGCCTTCCCTCAGACAGAGGTTTTCAACAGGCACAGCAAGGGGAAGAGCCACAGAACATTCCTTCGTAACAAGAGGCAATGTTCATTCTGATTTTTTTTAAGACCCTGTTGGAAAAAACTTCTGAAGGACCATTCCTTGGCACGGTCACCAAGTGTCAGATCCTGAAGAGATGCTGAGTGCCCTGAATGCCTAAGGATGTCAGCGGAAATTGAGGGTGCTCACTGTTGGGTCTGTGCACCTTACAGGATGTGATTCTGCATGTGCTTCCATCCCGAAGGCTGAGATTTATGTGCGTATGTAAAGGCCTCCTGATCACATGCAGTCCTGAAAAATTCAAAAGGCCACGGAACATCCACTCTTAAACAAAGCCTGATGAGCAAACTGATTTCAATAGGAAAGAAAAGCAAGTGAGACAGTGAAGTGAACCCGAATATTTATTAAACAAATATTGTGGTTTAAAGTCAACAAAAGCCACCCACTTAAATACCTACAGCTATTTTGCCAGTTTAAAAACTAAAAAAAAAACAAAAAACAAAAAAACCCCCAACTTTGCCTAATGCTTCAAAAGGCAAATTTTAACATAGTACATAGCACAACCTTATTTGTGATTTCAATGTGTATCTGAAAGTCATGTGGGAGTTATAAGAGGTAAAGAGACTGCATGATTTTGTGAGGTGCCAAACATACGTCAGATTGATTCCACTCTGTGTAGTACTTGTACATACACCTAGGGATGCCTGCCCTGTAAACAACATTATCAGTGGCACAGATCGCACCACCAACACTTAAGGTTACCCCATATTTTCCATTCCAAGACCCTTTTTTTCCAGTCATTTACCATTTTACCAAACAACTTTTACAGTTTGGGCTGAAATTTTCCATACCGAGAATCTGTGTCAGACTTCTTTTTTTAATTTCAGCAATAATGATTCAGCACATAGAATGAGGCACACATCCTATGGAAAAAATGGACGTCGCAGGTGGGTGAGGTGATATCTTTTATTTAATCAACTTATCTCTCTTTCACCAATTGAAGTTGGTCCTATAAAAGATATCACCTCACCCATGTTGTGTG
Organism: Chelonia mydas; assembly: GCF_015237465.2. Classification (NCBI taxonomy): domain Eukaryota; kingdom Metazoa; phylum Chordata; order Testudines; family Cheloniidae; genus Chelonia; species Chelonia mydas. The sequence goes on along the minus strand of NC_057852.1, from coordinate 25,180,247 downwards.
TCAAACATCCTAAGACCAACACAGCTACAACATCACTGTGAACAGCTCTGGAAAAAAATAGTATGTCATATAAAATTAAAAACTGTATTATAATGCATACACACAAAGGGGCCTCATTAAGGTTGCACAGGAAACCTAAGTCTGGCGTTTCCTAACTTTTGAGTACTTGATTCTGCAGCCTTCATATTCTTGTAATGTAGGGCTCCAGCCCCGCCCCCCCAGGTAATTTTTTTAAGCACCATACGGGCCCAATTCTGCAAAATGGTGTGCCCCTTCAATTCAGTACTACAAAATCCTTCTATTACGTATAGGAGGGAATCTCTACATGTGCTAGTGTTTACAAAGCACTTCAAGTGTTGTCTGTTAAAATATGTAAATTAAAAAAAAAAGAAAAAAAAAAGGAGCCACTTGGGTTATGGTGACCCAACCTGGTAAAAATTAGGTCTCTGCTGTTCATTTTACCCCATATAAAAACTACCAGAAATTCCCATGGTCACACTGAATATAATCGAAAATGCATATTGACAACCAAGCAGAATGTGCATCCAAACAAATAGCATACCACACAGCACAAAAGTGCAGAATTTAAGCATTAGCTGTCAAGGGGTCCTAAAACGGCAAATTTGACAGAGAAGACCCCAGTGTCTATATATAGTATTATTTACAGAAGAGCCAGCTGTTCTGGAGACTCAAAAGTAAAACACATTGACTAAATATAATCTGAAGCCAGCAATAAACAAGTGTTGCAGAGATATGTCCATAGAACAGCACATGCTTGGCTTTTCATGCATCACAATGGATGTCCCACATCGACTTTCTTCTTCTTCAGGTTTCCTGCAGCCCCCCGACTGTCCCTGTCACCCGGTGCCAGATGGGAAGTGAGAGCTAAACTGATCCACCTCTTTGTGGTAGAAACCCCCAGAGCTTCAACTATAGGCTACAGGTTACTGAAGCCTTCATGAAAGATTCAGAGCGAGTATAACAAGCTTGCTGAAAGTAAAAATGCGTGTCACATTATCTACCCTCCCTTTCTGCTAGTACTAAACTATCATTGCTGAAGGGTGGAAAATGTGCTTGTACCAAAGAGACATAAGGATGCAGACACAAGGGGCCCAAATTCATCTCTGGTTTAAATCTATTATGCTAGCAGTAACATGCAGTAAAAGTCACATGGAGATAGAAGAACAGAGAGAATGGATTCACGTAGACTCACAGGAGACAGACAGGCCAAGCATTTTATTTGAACGCGTTCCTTTCAGAGCTGTTGAAAAGAATGGAATATGGAAGCATTTTGCAAAAATATCCTGCATTTGTAAGAATAAACAAACCCTTGCTGCAATTATGCATTGGGCAACATTTATAAATGACATTACTTCTATTTCTAAAAACTTATTTTATTGGCTACCTTTTTAAGTGAGTCTAAGGTAATTTAAGGGGAGACAGCCTTTGGGAGAAACCAAGCACAGAAGTGGAACACAGAACGACTTAGAGTTTTGCCTGCATAAAAACTGAAATCAGAACCGGAGAATTTGTCCCAACTTTTATATTTTTGCTGGCACTGAGCAAGCACACAGGAAAAACCCACACCCTTGGCACACTGTGAAGATGTGTTACAGGTCAGCTCTGCACAGTCCCCGTGCTGGGGGAGAGGAGGGGCTTAAGGTGGGCCACAGGAGAGACATGGGCATAGCCACTGACACAGCATTGCATGGTTCTAGTAACTACAAATCGCTGCACAAGGGCTGTGCAGGGGCCATGTCCCATATTCCAGCCAAGTTCATGTCCTGCATTCTGTCCACAGGTCCTTTCAACTTCTCTCTGGGAAGTTTCCTACGTATCACCTATTCACCCTGTTTCTTAAGACTGAATTCACCCTCCTCTCTAGTCGAGAAAGACAGACTAGGCAGAGGTCTGGTGCAATGGAAGTTCTTGTGCTCAGGGTACACAAAGGCCTTTTTAGAGCTATTGCAGCTGTGCCATGCTAGCCTTTCCAAGTAGTATGGGCTCCACTCCCTGTCCCATACCAATGCCCCAGTTCAGGAACACATCCCTATTCGGGAAAGCATGTAAGCACACGCTCAAGTCTCACTGAAGTCAGTGGGACTGCCTTCCTGAATAGGGATTGATTTAGCCAGGTGCTTAAGTGTTGGCTTGAATGAGTGCCTCAGTGGGGTGGGGAAGGGAGCCAGGCACAAAGTGGAGTGGACACTGCACTCTCTTCAAGGATGCTTTAGTCACCAGGCTCCCCATCACTGTGGAAGGCATTGTACCTGCCCGAGGAGTCATCTCCAGCACTGCACCAAACTCACTGAAGGGCAAGAGGCAGATGTCACCATAAAGGCCTTCAAAGAAGCACATTTAGGGAATAGTTCCCTGAATATTGTGTTTCTCCTCAATATGTGGAAATCCCTCATAAATGGAGGTTAACTAGAAATATCTATCTGATCTTCTGAATGCCTAAAAACAATGCCTTCATTATCCATCATGTTAAAAAACATGGTTTATTCTATGATGTGCAGGCAAGAACTGCAGAAATATACCGTAGTAGCTAATGTAACCACATTCCAATTTCACTATCTTTGGGGCATATTAAACAAAGTGACTTTTTAAACAAACAAACAAACAATTGGACTTTTAATGATATTTAACAATTAAGTTATATTGAGATTATGGGGAAAATATAAAACTAACAGCGACAGTATGGGTTTGCAATGGGTTCTCAGAAAGCAGCACGTCAAGGACTTGCTGTTTTAAACAGAAGTTATATTACTGCTATGAAGTTACTATAAGACATATATTAGCTCTTGCATTCAATGGGGCTTAATTAGAGCATGGAGGAGGAGTCTTGGCATGAAAGAAGTGATTTTGCATCCACGCACACGCACACCACTATTGTCAGTGTTCTACCATAGAAGTACTCTCTAAATACGTTCTGTTTCTTTTGGAGTGGTAACACCAAACCTTTGTTTTGACATATGAAGGGCATGTACGTGATGGGACCATCATTAAAAACTTATTGACATGTGCACTTTAAGCTAAAAGGGTACCTAGTAGAAGGACTTAACCCACATGGAATAAATCGTGCAAAGGTTTCAAAATGCACAAAATCTTGAAAAAACAACAACTTTTGGGGGGGGACCTTCATTAAGCAACTCATCCAGGGAAATGATGTAAAGCTTTTGATAAAGTTTCTGCATTCAGTTTTAATTAAGCTATTTCTAAACATTTTGTACATATTAAAATGCTCAACATCAACACAGATAAATACAACTAACTGTGAGGGATGGGTGAACCAGTTTGGAAAAATAAGCACAGGCCCCACAATTCAACCTAGCTCTCAGACCAAATCCAGACCAAAACCTTTGAATCTAGTCAGTTCAGATAGTTATCCCTCCCTTTCCTTCTTCCTCACCCGCAACAGGCGTCTTTCGTTTGCTTAAATATATTTTAGACTCTCAGAAATTATGGTGCTCTCTGCTGGGACTGCTGTCATCTCTTTATCTAGGAGTCATACAAAGTATTATTTGTATAGTACCTTTGAAGTGTCTCTACAAGTGTAACGAACTGAAAGACAACAACTACACAGGGATCACTGGATCCATCGCTGAAATACAGCTGTCTGAGAGGTGAAACACAGCAACTGTTAGCATTGCACAGCAACCCCACACAGCAAGTTTAGGCCAGTAGCAAAGAAGAGCTGATCCATATGAAATTGCACAGAAAACGTGTGACAGACTAGGACTCAAATCTGCAACAACAGGGACATCCTTAGTCTTTAACGGTCAAAATGGTCAGGACTTTGATTATAAATTTAATCTGTAAAACAGCATACAGCGCCCATAACCAGGACTGTACCCTTTTGGGGCACTATACCTATTATGAAGTTCATTTTCTCCCTCCACCACTGAACCCACCTTCTTTTCACAACAGTAACTAACTTAGGCATGTTCCTTTCTCATTATCTTCCCTGCTACCAAACGGCCTACTGTATTTTCTTAAATCAATGAAAATACTACACTCACCCATTTAATCTGAAACTAAATGCCCCCCCCCCCCCCCGTTGATCTTTCTGTCGCAATCTCTGAAATATAGTCTCTTGGAGAGGGGGCTGTTTTGTGGGTCTAAAAGCACAAAATTGTAAATAGTCCAGCTGGTATAATCATCTTCATTATGTTACACCTAAGATAACCACCAGCACTCAAGGGGTGGCCATCTTTAAACTATCATGAGCGTGCTGCTAGGTAACAAGATGGCTTCCCTATGGTTGTGGCCATCTTGGTGGCCTGCAGAGCCCCAAAAAGCATGCAAATAATAAAATATTGAATCAGAAGATGCAGTTTCCTATGATGTTACTTTTAAAGGTATATACAATTCGGGAGAATAGAAAAATCCCTCTCCCTTAAAAAGGAAGAGGAAAAATGGTTCTTACTTTCCTCGCTTCTCCCTTCCACATCTGTTTTAGTACTTACTGTCTATTGCCCCCTATAACCACACAAATATTAATTAATTCATCCTCACAATGCTCCAGTAGAGTACAAAAGTATTATTTTTCCAAATTTTACAGATGGTTAACGGAGACACAGGAAAATTAAGAGACTTGCCCAAAGTCACACAGAGTCTGTAGCACAGCTGAAAATTGCACCCACATCTATTAAATCCCAGTCAAACAGTCCTAACCACAAGACCAACTTCCCTCCGTTTTTCATCACTACCATTTGAGATTCTCAAAATGCTTGGGCCCTGCCAGGTTTGTCTGGAAATCCACCTCGCCTTCATGCTGGGGAAGTGGTTTTAAAAGAGAGACAAGCGTGCCATTTGAATCACCAAATCTGTTTTCTGCCAGCACCACAACGTTCCTTAGAGCAGACTCTCTCATACCCTGGGGCCAGGCCTCGCTGGCAGGGCCTGAAACTCCCATCTTACTTTTGTATAAAATAAGTATCACTGCCTGGGATTTTCTTTTGGATTTCCTAGAAGCACTCCCACTGCCCTGCTGGAACCTCACATATACAGCAGGGACATGGGTGCTGAGCAGCAGCAGCTGCTTCTCCCAGCCACTGGAATCTATGGTGGTGCTGGGACTTAGGTCAGGGAGATTTTCTCCTGCATTCTCAGTGCTTGCTCAGTGGTGTCTAGGCAGCAAGGAGCTGCTGGGGAGAGGAGATAGGGAGGAGGAAGTGGCATCAGCCAGCTGTCACAGGCTGACTGGGAAAAAAGAAGAGGCAAGAGGGAGAGAATGAGGAAACAGACTCCCTCTTGAGCCCATATTTCTCCATTCTGTCTCCACAACATGTTCCTCCTTAAGCCCCACTCTCCCCAAGGGGACTCCCAGCTCACTCTCCACACCTGGAGATACTCTTGTGTACATGAAGATGGGGCCTGAGGTCATTTGCTTTGATAAATATGGGGCAAAACAGTAAAATTTGGAGGCCCACTGCCACACAGGTTTCCCATCCAATTGCTAACACAGCCCTAACTGATAAGAGCTGAATGTTCTGGGGAGCCACGAAAGCTGTCTGGAACCAGTAGCAGGCTCCTCCCCATTTTCTGTCTCCCTTTCCTCTGGATTTATACCTATTTTCATCATAACCCATCCTTTTAGATACATATTGTCACTCATGTCTGCAGTATTCCGTGAATTTCATTGTCCAGCCTAAGTGTTTGTCAGTTATCAACTTTCGTCAGCTGCTCTTCGCTTGAACGGTCCTGCGAACCAAACTCTCCAAGCTCTGTTTTTCACTGCCAGCAGTCTGGTTCCAGGGAAGGCCATTTCTTTATGTAAGTTGTCCCTTACCCTAAAGGTTCCTTAGTGCCTTGTAAATGTAACCCCCTTCTTTCTGCAGTAACTGTCTAAGCCTAAGGTTTCAACTACCCACTGAGATGCTTTCTTTGTCACTGCCTGGCTGACCCTATGCATGGTAGCAGCAGCATCTTATGGAAACCCTACACTTAAGCTTTAATTGTGTCTTCCAGGAAGTCCTATCCTTGTTTCCCTGCCTACATACCTTCCATACGAGCTATCTACAAGTTGCTTCCCATTTCATTTATAACATTTACATTCTCCCAGCAAACATACCTTTGCCTTTATTAAACAGCATTTAGATTAAGGCTTAATAGCCTATGTGAATTACTTGTTTGTCTACAAAGTTTAGATAAGATATTTCTGACTAACAAGCAGCCTTTCCTGATACAATACTTCATTACCCGTAATTCTATATGGAGATATTTATTGCTCTTTAAATTCCTTTTGCCTGGAAGTAGAAATTCAAACTTTAATGTGATCGCTATTGCAATCATTCATTAATGCTAAGTATGCGTTCCCCCACCCCACATTCGAGAAAGAGGGAGCAAGGTGGTAGTGCTCTTCGTTATATTTGTAATCAAATGCTGAGCTAAAATCATGAAGTTTGTGAACTAATACAACCCTAGCAATTCATTTCTTCATGTTCACTACTTTCTCCTCTGGCCACAACCTGGACCCCCCACCCCACCCCCCCTTTTTTTTTTTGTAAACAAACAAACAAAAATTGTCCGAGGCATTTCCCGCCCCCAAGCAATGTTCCAGGGGACTGAGTATTATACATAAACTACTGAAAAATTCATGTCTAAAATTAGTGCAACTTATTTCCCCAAATTATGTCTTTTAAAGTTTTGCTTTGTGAAACTTTTCCCTTCAAAGTCATATAAAACTCTGCTGTCAAATGTTGGTTCAATTAACTTAATGAAAGTGATTAATAATTCACTCACTTTTTTCATTTTAACAAAACTTCTGATGGTTATAACAATCAATTTTTTTCCCCCATTTTCCATGTCTTATTATCTTACAACTTAATCCTCTGCTAGCAGAGTCTGGCTGCTTTACACTCCCTCATTGTTTAGCGAGTGAATAATTGATGGGTGATAACTTGCAGCTGTAGCCCCTCCTACTCCAGTTTTACTGCCTTCTCTCAGTGGAGATGCCATTTTCTGGCTTTTTCCAGCAGCTTGGTTTACAGGCCTTGGTATCACTTACATGTTTGAAAGAAATCAACAGCTACAAATAAAGGTGTAACAAGGTGAAAGTTCATATTGACCTAATCCCAGGTAACTTTTGCTGCATTTGTTGTATTGCAGCATTATTTCCAATCTCGTCTTTGTGAACTAATATAGAAACTCACTGAAAAAAGTCTAGAGCTGTAGAAAACTTATTGAGCTTGCCTTTTCAGCTTTTTATTGCATCTTCTTCAGTTTCAATCTACATGAATTCTCGCTCTCTCTCGCGCTCTCTCTCTCTCTCTCAGGGCATTTCTACATTTGAGCTGGAGGTTAAATTCGAGGAGACAAATCCACCGTAGCGCCAGCTGAGCTAAAAATAGAGTGCAATCACAGCAGCAGGAGTGGCTAGCTGCCCTGAGTATGTACCCATCCAAGATGATAGGCAAGTACTCGGTCAGCTACCCTGTCCCAGCATTCACACCCCCATGGCTACACTTCTACTTTTAGCATGCTAGCTCAATCAGAGCTCATGGGAGTAGGCCTCCTCAAACTGAAATTTACACCTTTCAGCTCCTGTATAGACATATCCTCTGTCAGTCTCTCTCTGACACTTATGAGCTTCATCTGAATTATGGCTTCTTTTTTGGTGAAAATTCACCCTTGTGCAGAGGGGCTGTACATTGTTTATACACCGGTTACTAAAGCCGTAAATGGGACTTAAAGCCTATGGCACTTACATAGCATATCAGTCTTGTGCTGGCCCTCTGCCTTGGGGGGAATTTCACCCTGAATGCACACCAACAAAAGCTGGTTCAGAAGGTGTTGGGTGATTTTCTCTGTCTCTTGAATTTGACATCTCATTTTTATTTAAATTTTCAAACTTACTGTTCACCTCCAGGACTTGGTTCTTTTCTCACTTACACGAGTTAAGAACATAAAAGTGCAGCCATACTGGGTCAGACCTATGGTCTATCTAGCCCAATATCTTGGCTGACTGTGGCCAGTACCAGATGCTTCAGAGGGAGCAACTCTCTTAAAAGTTACCCAAGGGAATAAGATCCCAAATGTCAGTACTATTATAGCATCTGATTGTACTGCTAGTAGGGCAGGATCATAGAAAGCCTGAAGTGGAAGGGTGAGGAGCAACTACTGTGAAGCTCAGTTCTTTAGCTCCTCAGAAGATAATGCTCTTTCTATACTATGGCTTATTCTGAATAACTCAGCACCCTCACAATGAATCTGAGCTTCACAACTATAAAGAATCAATATGCAGGCTACCTGGGATGTGGCCCACGTTACAGAGTGGAACACTGAATGGAAGCCTGACAAGACACTGTAAAATACTGGGGGATCCAATATTTCTTTTTAAATCCAAAGTTAAATAAATGTCGCTTTGTTTTTTCCAGAAAAGCGACAAAAATTTGATTATAGCTAAACCTGCAGTGCTCAGATATTTGCACTATTAGCTGTTTAAAAGATTGAGTTACACACTTCAGCCCAGTCTCAAGCAACAGACGTGGGTTTTCACTTGTAGTGCAGATGTCAATAAGTTTATTATTATTTATGTCACGCATGTTCAATTGGGATTTTATGAACCCAGCGGAAGAGCACATTTGCACTGGGTTTTGTTAGCGCTTTAGAAAAGTCAATAGGACACGCTCTAAAGTTCTTCTCAGACTTGTATCTTGTAAACATACTCTATAATTGGAGCAGAAATTTTATTTGTCAGGAGTCCGTGGAGATAATTAAATGAGTCAAATACTGTAGTCTGATAGATCATTGTCCAAAAGAACATCACAGTAAAACAAACAGGATGAAATACAATAGGTGAAGTTGAAGGCTATTAAAATAAGTAACCCTATATAAACAGGGAAAATAAGCAGCAGTATAGAGGAGTGGACTTTTCTTCAAGGGAAAAATGAGGTCACGTTACTCCTGTCAACAATGGAGAGAGCTCTCATGAATAGGATATAAACCTAATTTACATCCTCTATCTAACCCCAGGCTGCTATGTCTGTCAGGAAAGAAAAAGAAAATAACTTGTTCCATGGCTAACAACAATGGATGAAGGCAATCAAAAAGAGACCAGTTAAGTGCATCTAAACTAAAGGCTTGTTTTCACATACACATACAAGTCTCTAAAAGACCTATATCTTGTGTCCAATTTTGCAGACACTGTTTTTGCCCAAACTTAAGTTCTGGCACAAATGCCCTTACTCCAGATCAGGTATTGAGATGTCTCCATACTAGCATTTCATCTGCAGTTTATGATGTTTGCAAGACTGGACACGCTTTGAAGCTCTTCTAAAAATGTGGCTGTAAGCGTATACATAAGTGATAGATGCATACAGTACTGCACCATTTTCTTTCAATGCTAACAACAACTTATTGTATTTCACCATATACTCATTGCATTAGGAATAGAAGGTGTCACAGGGCTCAATGCAGCTTAGCACTTGATGCTGTAAGATTCTCAACACTTCGTAAAATAAAACTCATGAGCAGCATTGGAATCTTCGCCAGTAGGCCGGCCACGAAATACTCCTCTGCCTGTCAATTTTCTGCCTTTGGGAGGAGGAAATTACAGAGATGGACTTGGGTAGGTTACCAAGCTATGAGGGAAGAAGAAAGCAGGGGCCATTTACAGGATGCGATGGTAGGGTGTAAAATTCTTTTCTTGGATGCCACTGAAAACCCCAGGCTAGTCCCATCACCACAGATTATTCTAGCAGACCCATTATTTATAACATCATCTTGTCAAGAAATTGGAATAGTAAGCTATCCAGGACACTCATGAGTGGGTAACCAGTTGTTTTGGTTAACTTTCAAATTCCCTCTGAGTCAGCAAGGCTAAAATGGGTGCCTAACAGAGCCTAGCAAGCAGTTAAAGCATTTTAGGTTTGCTGGGGAGGTTTAGTTGCCTTGTTTGCCTGTTTAAAACCAACTGCTGAATGTTTTGACCCAGTTAAACTTTAAAAATCACAAGACAATGAAAGAATTCTAAAACATCATTGTTTTAAGCCCTGCTTTTTTGCACTTTGATTCCTTCTCACACCTACAAACCTTTAAAAAAAAAAAAAAAGGTGTGTGTTTTCTAGAAACACACAAAAGTAGAAACTAAGTGTTTTCTGCTGCAAATTTTTAAAAAAATGGTATAAGGTATTTTGAAAAATATTTAGTTCAGATTCTTATACTGGTGCCCATTGTCATAGTATCAGAACATCGAGCGATCAAATTTAAAAATAAAAGTACTCCAGAAACTAGCCCAGTTGTTCTGTTGGACTTGTTTTTCCTCCTCATGCAGGTTTTACATAAAAAGTTTAAAAAGGAAAATCTTTTTATGTGTTTTACTGTCGCCATAAAACCCACTTTATAGTCGCAGTGACACACTACAGGATGTGTTGTATACTGCTGTAATAGCAGTTGGCTTTTGGCCTTGTGTCGCACCAGCCAAAGCAGGCTAAAGCAAATAGAGCACACGCCCTGTCGTGTGTTCACATTTGTTATTGCCTACTCAACCACTACAATTTTAAAAAGGGAACATAACTAAGACTAGGAGAGCCAGTCTAGATGAAATAAGCATCAACTGAATTTATACTCAAGCCGCAAATAGAACCCAAATCGTTAACCAAACTTTTCAATCAAATTTGTATATAGATTACTTTTCATTTTCACTCTGCACTTCCTGGTACAACTGGAAGCAGAAATTGGAATGCCAAAAAAAAGAGTAAGGCCATTCCGGACATGTCGACTAGCAGTCGCAAGTACCATAATTTTGTGAGAGAACCTCTTTTCATTATTTTAGGTTGAGTTTGGATAGGGTGAGCTAGCTAAGCCTGCCCAAATCTCAGACTTTTTCTGTAGTCAGAGTGTAGATGTAGAGTAACACCTGGAGCTCAATTTTAGCAGGCCAAGTTGTAGCCTATGTTTTCTAAGTCTGTGAACACACTAGGAGGAGAAAAAGCTGCGGGAGCCAGGAAGTAAGTTTCTGTTTGCAACCCACATGCATCCTACAGGTTTATATTGAGTTTGAGGTATTATCTGCATAATTGTTTAAAGCACAAAGAGTAAGTCTATAGACATTAGCAAAAACAGATTTATTCAGTTTTTAAATAAATAAATAAAAAAGACACAAATAGTAAATCTTGGCTCTTTAGAGCTAAACCCTGCAGTCCTCACTCAGCCATTACTCAGGCAAAACTCCTATTGATTTGAGTAGTCTTGCCTAAGGGTCAAATCCTGGTACCTAGCCACATAATAAAAAAGTTGTTTTTGATATCCTTACAGTGCTGCTTCCTGCCTATGAGCGCTGAGATATACAACAAGAATAGCCTTTCTTGCAGTATTTTGGCATTTCCTCTTACTGCCCCAGACAAAACCAGGAGACAGAGGCAAAAAAAAGAAAAGCTTAAATATTGGTAAATTTGTGACAAATCTGAATCATGTGTTCATTTTGCCCAAAGCAGTTTGCTTACTTCTAATTCTAGGCTCCTGTATAATGCAAAACCATAGCAGACACAGGAATACAGCTCACACCTCCTTACTTTAAATTCAGTTTTGAAACCCCCTAGTGGAATATTCATAATCGGAAAGAGTTTTTCAGATCTCAAAGCTCTTTAACAAACATTAATGAAGAATCTTCTGGGGTAGGGAAGTATGTGTTGTCCATGTTTTGCAGACAGGGAAACTGAAGTACAAAGTTCTTAAGTAGCTTGCTCAGTGTCACAGAGCAAGTCAGTGATAAACACAGGAACAGAACCAACTTCTCCTTACTCTTTCACCACAAGTATATACTTTTCCTTTCATTACTAGAGGATGACCATTTCCACCCCCCAGGCTAAAACTAGGCTTCCAGATACTACAGTGATGGGTGCAGCAGAAGACCTGATTACGATTGAAAAATGTTGTATATTAATGCTCAGCTAGGTTCACTTCCAAAATATGGATAGAAACAGCAGTCATTTTATGTCAAAACTGTATGCAGAGCCTTTCCTACCCTCCATGTAATCCTTTTCTGTTTGGGTACTCATTAATTTAGAGTGCATTCGAAAGATGCCCTTCTGACTGTGCAACGAAGGGCAGGCACACACCCTGAAGTCTGTTACATTGCAGCTCCCTATTTGAAGACCCACACAGTCAGAGGACTGTAGCAGCTCTCCGGCTCAATGGATAGTAATTTTGTTTGCCAAATAAACTATGTTGTCAAATTAACAGTTGTGTATGGTGCAAAATTGGAGTGGGCAGAGACAAATTAAGCTTTTGTGGGGCCCTGGGCCAGAGCAAGTGGGGGCCCCTCCCCATCTCTTCCACCTGCAGTCATAGGTGCTGGAACTAGAGGTCAGGGGGGTGCTGTAGCATCCCCCGACTTCAGGTTGTTTCCATTATATCCAGGGTTTACAAGTTTGGTTCAATGGCTCACAGCACCCCCACTATCAAAATGGTTCCACCACCCCGACCTGCAGTCCTCCTTCTGCCCCCCCCACCCTGCCATGCTCCTGCTGGGGAAATGGGGTTGGGGCACCTGGGCTTCCACCACCTGCCCAGCGCTCCTGCTGGGGAGCAGATTTGTGGCACAGGGGCTTCCCCTGCTCCCCAGCAGGAGCGCTGGATGGGCGGAGCGGGCAAGCCCTCGTGCCCTGACCCCACTCCCCAGCAAGAGAAGTGGCAGGCAGGCAGAGCAGGTCAGGGTGCAGGGGTGGTCATTTTTCTGGGGGTCCCCCACAATTGGCCAGGGCCACTGGCCCAGTGGCAACTCCAGTCCCAGTGGTGGATTAAAGTTTCCAGTACAATTAATTTTTTTGCCTACTTCTCTGAATGGAGCGGTGATTCAGTGGCAGAACTTTCACTGCAAAGAAACGCTTTCCAATATCTAAATCATATGAGTGGGTGGATAGTGCACAGGGGGAAGATGGTTTTTATTACTAATGTTTAGTGGTGAAAGTGTTTTATGACTCCAAAGATGATCCTGGTTTTATTTTTTTTTTAAACCTAACAAAGATTACCATTAGGGAAGCCTGTAAAAGTTAAAGAAGCTAATCCTGATGGAACAGAGTACCATGCACCAACAGTTAGTGACTGGAATATAGGACTGTAAAGAAAAGATGATCCTTCAAAATATTCAACTACAGACTCTTTCAGCAACATCTGCTCTTGCTTCTTTCAACTACATGACTATGTATTTTATTAATGCATACCACATAAAAGCAGCTATGTTAATGAGACATTAAAGACCACAGCCTGCCACCCTTCCTCAGGTGAGAAGTCTCATTGGAGACCTGAATAGGACTAGTTGCATAAGCAAAGATTATTCATGTGCAGAAGGGTTTGCAGGCCCTAAATTTGCACAGTTAAAATCAGAAAAGGTCAGGAAATACAAAAGTTAATTAATACCAGCATTAATGCAGAAGACATTGTGTTCTAAGAAAGTTACCGTAAAACTATCTTTATTCTATGTGTTTTAACCTTCGTCCCTCCACTTCCCATACCACTTATTTTGCCTGTCTATGTGTTTTAGGTTAGTATAATTTAGGAACAAATCCTGCAATCTCTTGCTCACATGAATAATCCCAATGAGTGCAACAGAACTATGTGTGTCTGTAAAGATTACTGATATGGTCTGGCCCCAGTCCTACAAACGCTTGCTCACACATTTAATTTTAAGCATGTGAGGAGTCGCATTGAACTCAGTGAGCTTATTTTCAAACGTGCCTGAGCAAAGAACAAGTGCAGTGGGGAGGGGAGTGATGACATGGCTTCGTGAGTCTTTTCTGCCTGGCTCCAGCATAAATTAAAGCAACAGGGAGGCACCTTTAATTTATGCTACTGGGCTAAAATCTTATGCCTGCTGAGGATCAGGCAGACCCAGAATTAATAATTAGGGGGCCCTGTGCCCCATGGAAATTGCCCCCCCCCACACACAGACACACACTTTCCTTAATCTGGTCCTGCCTTATACATACCCCACTCCACAGAGACCCCGGAATGTCCCTCCCACCCCACATATACACCATCAAATCTGCGCCAGCCCCCACTTTTCCACATACACATCCCAGCAGCTCACTCCCCACAGCGTACAACACCTCAACCCCACTGGCCACATCCTCCACTGGCTCCCATCCTCTCACCCTGCAACCGCACCACCCCAAAATGCTCCCCAATCACTTCACTGCCCAACAACTTGCTCCAGCCCCTCACCCACTGCCCCCTGGACCTACCTGGCCACTCACTAGTGCCTCACACAGCGCTCCGCTCCACTCCCATCCCAAGCTAGGGTGGCTCCTCTGCTCCACACTCACGTGGCCCTGCCCCACGCACATTTGGCTGGGCCACCCCTTCATCACAATGGGGGCAGGTGCCAAATTGGAGTGAGTGGCATTGCATGCTGGTATGTGGGGGCACCCTTCAGTGGTGTTATTTTCCCATGGTTGGGGCCTGTCTGAGATGGGGGCCTTGTGCAAGTGTACCAGCCCACACTGGTGAATTCAGAGAGGGGAATCAGGCATGGCAGAGCCTAGCTTCCTCATGCTCCAGCCCTCCTCTCGCCTGCCCTAACACACACTCATACCCTGACCCACAATCTACCTCTCCTCTTGCCTGACATGCCCCTTCCTCCCCTTAAGCCAGGCAGCACAGCTCCAGCGGATTAGAAGGCAGTGGCAGGTAGTGGAGTTGGTCCAAGAGGCAATGGAACCTCCCCTGGTTGCTATGCAATATCAAAAGAGAGTCCCCCTCCACGGGGGAAATTCTCCAGGGCAGCTCAACAGCCAGTTTAAATTCACTTGGCTCTGTGTAAACAGAGCAGAGTGGGTGCAGTAGACCAAAGAATCCAGGCACAGTGAGTGCACTCACACTTAAAGTTAAACCCATGCATAAATCTTAAGTTACGTGTTTCCAAACAGGGTCCAGGTCATAGAAGGCCACCTGGAGATACTTCCAGGCCAAAAAAGTTCTCTTTGATGGAGTAAACGCCTTCTTTTTGCAGGAATGAGGAGCTATGGTTGTAGAGGAAGGAAAGTGGTGGGGGCCAAGAAAAGAAAAAAATGAGTCAGGACCCGGGGCTGTTGTTCAACATCTACACCTGGCCAATGCTTGGTGCAACCGATCCAGCCCTTTTAACATGTCAGCGCTGGAAGGGGAGACAATATGCTCTTGCCAGCCATTGTGTCAGCTTACGGTGAAAAGCGTTCCTTGTCTTCAGAATTTGTGGCTTGTGCAGCGGAGCAAAAAGGTGGGAGGTTTCCCTTAAATCCAAGTGTTTAGGTTTCCTGACCGTGCCCACGGTTGTGAGCCCCTCGTTACCACCTACCCTTAGCAGGAGGATGCCTCGCCTGTGTTTGCTGGGGGATCAGCTCCCCAACTCCCCTACCCCCAGCCATGGGCAACACAAGCACTCCCTTCAGCTTATGCAGGCTACCCTGTCCCTCTGCAGGTAAGCAATAGGCATACCCAAACCCTCGAGATCTCTGAGCATTCCCCTGAAACTCACAGAACTCACAGATCCACGGCTTCTGGAGAAACAGTGAACACGACCATTTTCACATCAGGATCACTGCTCCGCTGAACGCTCCATTTAGATAGGTTTATAGTGAAAACAAGTAAAAGTTGATTTAACAAGGTATTGGGATTCTAGAAGTAACAATGTATATGTATCACATATGCATTTTGATGCATTAATCTATCAGATTAATATTGGATGCTGTCAGTTAACTTATACTGAAAATCTGTTTGAATCACGTTTATCTCCAGTAAATGAGAATTTCAGTAAGAGGACGAATCAACCCTGTGGAACTCACTGGACGACACACTGCTTACCTGAGCCCTGAGTGGAGCTGGGTCTCAGCCTTTTGACTTTGTGACTCAAATGCTATGGTGATGGCTGCCATCTGAAGAACATGATTAGACAGAGTGCTAAAATGATTTGTTTATCTGGAAGTCAGAATGAACAACATGTGACAAAAATCAAAAGAAAAGAAAGGACTCGAAACTATTGATTGGATTGATTAAAACTGTCCCTTCTAGGTAAACTGTTGCAGATTTTACAACAGTTTTAAGAAAAAAATTGCTACCCATATGATCCAGTGGCAACAATCTAGAATAATACTAACAACAAATATGCTTACTATTAACTTTTATGTAGTAAGCATAGGTGTGCTACCATGGACAGATCCCTGGTGGTAGTCCCTCTAAATCAATGTTTCTCAACCGTTTTTTATAGCAGGGAGCAGCTTGCTGCCTTCCTAAACAGTATCAGGGATATCTCAGGGACTGGCGCCAGTCCATGGACTGGTGCTCGAGACCCTGCTTGAGATCAGGGGTTAAGACAGGATGGCCAATCAGGGGAAACTTACACTATTGCTGGATGCTAATTCAATAAGCACAAAATAAAACCTATAATTTAAAAATAATGTTAAAAAGGAATCACACATTTTTAAAATCTTGGTAGAAATTGAAGTACAATCTAAAACAAGGTTACATCAAAAGAATATGAAGTTGGAATATTTATTAAACACACACGTTTTTGCATACAGGTGACCAGAAATATTTGTATAGGTTTACACTGAAACTGTAAGTTTATATTCAGTTAAGTATTTCATTTTTGCAGTAATTATGTTTACTACCCAACAATAGTACTGCAATTGACTTAATGAGGGTGCACCAGACAGTTTTATTAGCTCTGCTCTCTGCTTTTTATAATTCCTAAATCAGTTTAGATTTCACTCTGTTGATGCATCACATCCTTGAGAACACCTGCCCCTGAGCTGTTAACGGATTATTATTAGGCAAAAGTAAATGCCATGAAGTTCAGTTGCAATAAAATGTAAATATAAAAGTTTATAGCCAGGTGTGTAAAACTAAAAATTTAAAATCAAATCACAAGAGCATGGTACAGACAACTCCAAAGGTCACTTTTTGTTATGCTAAAATTTATCATTTTAATGATAATCTGAAAGCTTTGTCAAAGAATCATGTTTTGGCTCATATATTCCACCTACAACTTGATCTTATTTGAGGAGTCATGTCTCCTTCATCTTTGGTTACAATTACGTAAACAAGGAATTTCCAATTATTTGTGTCTTTATTAACCCATTATTGCTGGGGTAAGGGACAGCCAAAACCTAGTGCCTCAAAGTTAACAGACTGCATCAGGAAATCCATAATAGCCGCAGAAAAGAGGGAGTATGTATGAAATCATTGCAGTTTAAGTGAAGACTCATAATTCAGGCTTGTGCCTTTTTTGAACAGTTTACTGTGGGCCAGATTCTGATACCTTTATTCAAACTGAGCTTATTAAGCCACAGGTAGTCCCTTTGAAGTCTGTGGAACTACTTGTATTAACTGCTATTCAGTATGACAATCAGAATCTAGCCCTCTTTGAAGAGATTTGGGTATTTATGATCTCTGTCTAAAAGATCAACTCACCAAGCAACAGTTACAAATTTCTCTACTTCCAATCCATTTCTATTGCTGTAAAAAAAACGATGACATGACAACACTGACAAAAATAAATTAAAGAAACGTATGTTAATATAGTATTTAAAGTAACAGTTTTAAACACTCAGAAGTGAGGACGTGCAAGTTGTTCTCATAGCAACTAAAGCAGGACCAAATTTGTGTTACCATTTTTGGATAAAAATGGTGTTTTAGACAAAACAAAAATTGTCAGTGAAAATTTTTATTTTAGTCAAAATTTGATTTTTTTTGTAAATAGAAACAAAACCCTCAAGAGGTTTTCAATTACTATTTTAAGATTTTAGAGCACTGAAAATGTTTATCAAAAAAGAAAAAAAACATTACCAAAAATAGTTTAAAAAAAAAAAAAAAAAAAAAACCCACCAACCACACACACACACCAAGTTTTAATTTTCAGGTTTGATTTTTTTGTCAGACACAAATTTAAATTTTTCCTTGAAAATTTTCTAACAAAAAACCCCCCTTCTCTCTCTCTCTCTCTCAACATTTCCTGCAAATGTTGGCATTTTTTTAACCTTAACTTTAACTCACCTACACTGCACACAGAGCCTGATCCTGCACCCACTGAAGTGAATGAGATTCTCTCTTGACTTTTATGGACTTTGGGATAGTTCTATACAGCACACAGTACTTCTCTCATACTAATTGTTTATTATAAAGGTGTAAAATTTGCATACAGTAATCCAAAATACTCTACAGGCCAGGGATATGATTTGCAGAAATAAGTGCCTTCAAGTAAGGCTCCAAACACATACTGAAATACCCAAGTGGCTTGATTTTCTCAAGTACTGAGCACCCATAGCTCCCACTGAAGTAAGTGAAAGCTATGGGATTCTCAGAATTTTTGAGCATCAGGAGCTGGACTTCAGGTGACCATTTTTTTTAATTCTTGGCCTATTGACTTGAACCGTCACAACATCAGTCCCCATATGTAAAAAGAACAAATTATGGTTCTTAAATGAGACATTTAACCTTCACTTTTACATATTATTACTTGGGAGTTTCAATCTATGTCCTATTAGTGCAAGTTTTTGGGTGAAATCCTGGATCCTTTGAAGTCAGTGGCCAAATGCCCATTGATTTCAGTAAGGCGAGGATTTCACCCTTTGTATTTAACTTTAAAATGAAGAGAAAAAAATTAAAACTCTCTCTCTTTCTCTCTTCCGGGTATAATTAATTTCTCTATGGAGGTAGGGTCAGTACAACCTTTAAGCCTTCATGGGTCCAGTGCACAGGACTGAATTTCAACCTCTAATTTCGCTTCAGTTGTATAGCTAAACATACATATAACTATGCAAGCTCCATAGATAAAAGTGTACCACAAAACCAAAATGCTGAAACTAGTATGGATATTATGTAGTCAGATTATTCCACGTTCTCATAAAATAGCTCTGTGGGAAGGATTCTACTGTGGCAGTGCATAAGGGCTGTGAACAACCTATAAGGAACCAGGAGAAGATTCCCCCCCTTTCATGCCCTGCTGGGCTACCATAGGTAGTCTGATGGTGGGTCAGACTAAGCCCCAGCACAGAGGCAGGACTGGGGACAGGCCCATAATGCATGGCACTAGAAAGATTCTGGCTCAGTGCTGCTCATTGACAATTTTCATGCCCACACTTCAAAACTGAGCCCATGGAGGGTGGCATGAGCTGATTTGATACTGATCATCATCTGCTGGACAATACCACCGCTATCTCCCAACCCATTTGAAATGCAAAATCCTCAGACACCCTAGGTTTAGAAAGCTACTTTTCGTTTGAAGTCTTACAGAAGTTCCTGGAAAACATGAAAGGATGGTCTTGCATCTAAGGCACTGGATTGGAACTCATTTGACCTGCATTTCCCAGCTCTTCCACAGACTTCCTGCGTAACCTTGATCGAGTCACTTAATCTCTCCATGCTTTGGTTCCCCCAAATGTAACATGGGATAATAGTACTTATCTACTTTCCAGAGGCATTATTAGGCCTTCAGATATTCTGGAGATGAGAGTCATATCAGTAAATAGAAGAAGTGACATCTGGAGAGTTTAAGTTTTAGTTAGTGCCATGTGTACCAGGCACCATCTCAATCTGGACCAACTTTCTAGGGATTTGAGGATATGGTGATGAAAATTTTCTCCCCCACCTCCCCCAGTATTAAATTGTTATATTTATTCATCTATGTAACAGACATTGGCAGCAAGAATCAAACACCTCTGGACCCCCACTGTCTGAGCTACAAGTCCCACATCTGCTGGCTCAAAAGGCTGTATACATGCAAACCTCCCTGAGCTTCAGTTCTGTTGTGTGGTTGCTGGTGAGTATTTGCTTCAGGTTGGGGGGCTGTCTGTAAGCAAGGACTGGCCTCTCTCCCAAGATCTGTGAGAGTGATGGGTCGTCCTTCAGGATAGGTTGTAGATCCTTGATGTGTTGGAGAGGTTTTGGGGGCTTAAGGTGACGGCTAGTGGCATTCTGTTATTTTCTTTGTTGGGCCTGTCCTGTAGTAGGTGACTTCTGGGTACGCTTCTGGCTATGTCAATCTGTTTCTTCACTTCAGCAGATGGGTATTGTAGTTTTAAGAACGCTTGATAGAGATCCTGTAGGTGTTTGTCTCTGTCTGAGGGGTTGGAGCAAATGCAGTTGTATCGTAGAGCTTGGCTGTAGACAATGGATCATGTGGTATGGACAGACAACCCCCCAACCTGAAGCAAATACTCACCAGCAACCACACAACAGAACCACTAACCCAGGAACCTATCCTTGCAACAAAGCCTGTTGCCAACTGTGTCCACATATCTATTCAGGGGACATCATCATAGGGCCTAATCACATCAGCCACACTATCAGAGGCTCGTTCACCTGCACATCTACCAATGTGATAGATGCCATCATGGGCCAGCAATGCCCCTCTGCCATGTACATTGGCCAAACTGGACAGTCTCTACATAAAAGAATAAATGAACGCAAATCAGACGTCAAGGATTATAACATTCAAAAACCAGTTGGAGAACACTTCAATCTCTTTGGTCACTCGATTACAGACCTAAAAGTTGCAATTCTTCAACAAAAAAACTTCCAAAACAGACTCCAACGAGAGACTGCTGAATTGGAATTAATTTGCAAACTGGATTCAATTAACTTAGGCTTGAATAGAGACTGGGAGAGGATGGGTCATTACACAAAGTGAAACTATTTCCCCATGTTTATTCCCTCCCCCCCGCCCCCCGCAGCGTTCCTCAGATGTTCTTGTCAACTGCTAGAAATGGCCCACCGTGATTGTCACTACAAAAGGTTCCCCCCTCTGCCCAACCCACTCTCCTGCTGGTAATAGCTCATCTTAAGTGATCACTCTCATTACAGTGTGTATGGTAACACCCATTGTTTCATGTTCTCTATGTATATAAATCTCCCCACTGTATTTTCCACTGAATACATCCGATGAAGTGAGCTGTAGCTCATGAAAGCTTATGCTCAAATAAATTGGTTAGTCTCTAAGGTGCCACAAGTACTCCTTTTCTTTTTGCGAATACAGACTAACACGGCTGCTACTCTGAAACCTAGTACTCAGCGAGTAGTAGTTCCTTCCAATTCCATTCCTAGACTACTAAGCTCACCAGTGGCATTATCCTAGTTTGAGAGTCCCCTTTGTTTTTACATCATTTTACATGGAAGTGGAAGAAAACATGACTTACAATGCTTCAATAAACTTAAACTAAATACAAACCAGAATCCCTTTATGAAGTAACTATGGAAATCAATATGAATTTGACTGAATGAGTCACAGAAGAGTGAACAATTTTCTACTGATTTTTTAAATGTGGCATAATCCCCTCACTCCCCAACATTTGAGCTCTCTCGTTTCACACACAGCCTAATTCTGCTGCAGTTGAAATCAATAGTAAACTCCCCATTGATTTCAATGTGGGGAGCATGAACCTTTAACAAGTTTAGAATTTAACAACGGCCATATTGGGTCAGTTCAATGGTCCATCTAGCCCAATACACTGTCTTCCGTCAAGAGCCAGTGCCAGATGCTTCAGAGGAAACAAACAGAACAGGGCAATATTGAATGATCCGTCCCACATCCAGGCCCAGCTTCTGGCTGTTGACTGGTTAGGGACAACCAGAGCATGGGGTTGTGTCCCTCACCCTCTTGGTGGCTAGCCACTTATGGATCTATCCTCCATGAGCTTATCTAATTTTGAACCCAGTTTATGGGCAAACTCAATTATATTTGTATTTTAAACTTGTAGAGCAGAAAAGAACGGAACAGCAATAGTGTTAAAGCAGGGTTTAACATACTGGCAAAATCTTCTGTAACTTGTGAGGGCTACCATTTATGTAATAAAATCATCCTGGGCTTTAAGACATATTTTCTGTCTAATTACTTTGTTACTATTTATTTAGGAAGTTTTAACAGGTTTACTAATCCATGCCATTTAAATAGCAAAACTTCAAAAACATTCAAAAGCTTGTTGATATAATTAAAGACACATACATGTCATTTCCAGTGATTTTATTAAATCCAGGTATTACTCCTGTTTAATAGACCAGCCATGTCTACCAAATGTTAAAACCTGTCTGAATATTTTTAAATCTACTGTTGATTACTAAAATTACTAAAAATATATACTGCTGTTTCCTAGTCTTCTTGTTTACTTTGTTCATTTGAAAAAAGTGTGTCTGTGTCACTGTTTCCTCTGTACAGTCAGGACAATCCAATTGAAGTTTGTCCAATAAAACATATTTCCTCACTCACCTTGTCTCTGCACAGTTAGTCAGTTCCCCCTCTTTGCATAAGTCAGTGTGCCTGACTGTGCCAACGCAGCAAAAGGGAAGAGGGGCAGGAGTGCTGGAATAATTTGCGAGTTAGGGTGCTGAGAACTATAAACGCTGTATATGATGTAAACCACTTCAAGCCAGGGGTGCAACAGCACCCCCAGAACCCCTAGTTCCAGCACCTATGGAGAGGAGAAAAGCTAAAATAAAAAAAGGGGGGGGGGGAGACAAGAAAAAATTGGCCAGGGCACTCAGGGTCAAGGGTTGGTCCTGAAGCGGTTAGTAAACTCACGTGTGAGAAGGACAACCTTGCAAGCTGACGGTTTAAAACTCTCCTGTCCTGCAAAGCTATGCTCCTGGATCTACTAGCTAGTACAACGAGTATTGGACACAGCAGATGGGAGACTCCTTTTCCTCCTCCCCCTTTACCCTGCCCGTCAGGTTTATTTGCAGAGTACATATTTATCTAATTGTTTTATGTGCTGCTCTCCTTTGAGCAGGAAGCGAGCAGGATACCTCCTCGTGCAGTATAAAAATATTGACCATAGATAAGAGGCATGCAAGGAACTGGGGAGGGAGTGAGTTCAGAACAGGATTGTACTTCTGGGAAGTCGAGACACATTAGTAAACCCTCATCTATGACCAAGACACTGAGGAATATTTTTAGCTGTTGTTCAACAGCTGATGTTAGTAAATTGTCTCAAGCATTTTAAGTATCCTGTAACTAGACAGCTCAGAACTTGAGAGAGGTGTGGAGTAACAGAAGCCCCTGCTGTTCTAGAGATATTTACCAGAGAATCAATTGAGCAAACCGCAGAGTAGTATAAAAACGAAGATCCTACAGCCCAGTCGTGGGTGGGGGGGGGGAGGGGGGGGGAGCGTGCATTTAAAAAAGTCTCCAAAACCAACCTCCTGCTTATTCATTCTCTCCCACGAACTGTCGATTTCATGCTATTTTGGTGGTGTTTTAAAATCCACACCGTGGTCCATGCATTCCCTAAGGACCCACGGTTGTTACTGGGAGTAAACCAAGTGAAACCAAATCTATCTGCAGCGTTTGTTGGTGGTGGTGTTCGAACTAATGACTTAGTTTTAACTCCTTTACTGAACACAATATGTACCCACACGAGTATAGGGTCCTATATTATCCAGACGTCTGAATTCTTTTTATTCCAGTTCCATGGAAATCAATGGGAGCCTTTCCATTCAGTGAGAGTTGGATTAGGACATTAAAGCAGAAAGATCATGGACTGGCCCACTGAGCTCATAGCAGTGCTCTTAATATCCGGTACCCTATTCTCCACTTGAGAAGAGACTAATAATGAGTGATATTAAACGTATTGCCGCGCTTCCTTGCTATTTGGATACCCCTGTATGTAACCGACAGTTTACCACTGCAAACTTTCAGCAGTAACCCATCCTTGCAAGGAAGAGCTACATCTCCGCCCCCACCCGCGACACTCAAGACATTTGAGTCTTGCGACTGTGACTCGAAGAAAAAATACACAGTATCACAGTCTGCAAACGATTCATCCCGCCCTGCCCTGTTTGCCAGCCGCTCTGGTGAATACCCACACACACGAAGACAAAGTTAAGTCACCACAATGACTCTTTGGTGTCCACTGTAAGCGGTTCTGCAGGCTTTTGTCCTGCTTCTAGGGACACACTCTCTCTCTCCCCCCTTCTGCCTCCTCCACTTATTTGGCCAGTGCTTTAGCGTGTTGTGATAAAGTTAAGAAGTAGGATGCTGAGTTAAGAATGCGACACACATTAGTCTGAAAATGCCACCTGGACCTGGGGGACACCACCTGCTGAAGGGAAGCAGAGGAATCATTGTAAACTAGGACCTGTATCTCTTGGCTACCTTTCAGGAGAGTCGCTGTAGTTTTGAATGGGTTTATTATTCGTTTGCTTCCTGTGGAGGACCTTGCAGCCCCATTTTACAACTCAGACACATACATACGTAGGTCACTTTTTTCTTCTTAAAAAGGTAAAAACTTCTGCTTCTTATCACCTTGAATGAAACTATGTTGTTCAGTTGTGTGCGGAAATATTTATATCTAAAGAGGATTTGTTGAGAAATAAAAACAGTGACCTCGGATTGTGGGTAATTAAACTTTGCTCAGATGGAGACTAGAAATTAACTAGTCGCAAATGGATTTATTCTGACGATCAAGGCAGGGTTTTCCATACTTGCACGGTGAGGGGTTTGATACGGTTAGCTGAGTTTTGTGTGGTTAAAGCTGTGGTTTTAAACCGATGTAGTGAAGCGGTGCTGCCTTAGATCTGCTCGCAGTGTGGGGGTGGGGAGAGGGGGCGATGCCGATAGTGATGGGAAGCGACCCTTGGCTTTCTGAATTTGGTCTTCAGAAAGAAATGGAACCCGTCTGAATCTCTCAGACAGATGGGCTGAGGCGCTGCCTCGCCGATCTGCAGCTGGGGAAGGGGCCAATAAAAGACGAACACTGCTCCCGCCTCCTCACCAACACCGTGTGCACTGCTGTGTGTGTGTGTGTGTGTGTGTGGGCACGCGAAGTGAAATTAAACACCCGATTTCCCCATCCCCCAAAACCTGTGTGTATCCGATTCCCATCTAGGAGGAGGGGGAAAGGAGTCTGCCCCGCTGATTTGGGACGAGAGTCGGCGGCGCTTGGCTGGAGGAGGAGAGCAGGGGTTAGGGGCTGACTGCTGATCCCATCCTCAGGGAGCTACAGGGCACCAGGAAAGAGGGAGAAGGAACAGATTAGAGAAAGGGGGTCTGGGGAAAGACAGCGCGCGTGATTAATGGGAATCTGCGGGGGGGGGGGGGGGGGGGGGAAGGGGAAAAAAAATAGAGAGGGCTGAGAGGAAAGACGGGACCGGTGAAAAGACTGACACACAGACACACGTGGCGGGAATAGGATTTGCTACCCGGATCACTCCCCGCTGATTGCACCCGAAAGAGAAAAAAACTTTCCTTTCCAGCCGCTGCGGAGAGCGGAAACACCCCCCCCCCCCCCCGCAACCCCTAGGGCGCTTTGAAGCGACAGCCACCACAGACATGGGACAAAAGCGGGCACAATCCGGATCCCGTTGGAACCAGTGGCCCATCGCCCCTTCACTTCAATGGGGCCAGCGTTCGGAGTCACTCCTCAGTCACAGACTAGCCTGCCCCGGCGGAGAGCGCGCCCGCTGCGAGGGCTTAATACCGGGGCACCGATGACCGACCAAGAGAAGCTGTTCCCTTCACACACGGCTCAAAACCCGAACGGGCGCTATAGCGTGCCCTGTCCACACCTCTTCCTTTGTGCTGCAACGGAGCAGTCCCCGAGTCTCGGGGAGTGACAGGAACAGACCAGGAGACGCATCGACCTGGTGTGGCTTTTTACACGGCCCCGAGTCACTGTAATTTTAAAATGCCCCCGAGTCCGAGGTTCTTCGGAAGGCATGCCCCAAAGTTCCCCTTCCAAGCGACGCGGTTGAGATGGGGATCCGTCCCTGGCCCGCCCTTCATTTCTGGGCCCACCCCATCCGGCGCACAGGGGGGCATTCGGTATCTATAAACCGGTCTCCCCGCCAGAGGTCAACTCCTCCACTGCATTCCGCCCCGCGGCTCCAGCAAGCGTTTCGTTCCAACCCGTCGGAGCGAAAGGAGCCAAACGGCCAGTCTGGGTCACGAGAGACAACAGGCGAGGGAGCCGGGACCCAGCGACCAGAAAGGAAGATCGATGAGACAGGCGCGCTCCCCGGCTCCAGCCCCGCTGCCCGCGTGTAGAACCCGGGGTCCGGGGGAGGCTGAGTGCAGGGAAACAGAAATGAACCAAACCAGGGATTGCACTGGGATTATGGAAAGCCTGGTCTGGTGTAGAGGGGTGCGGAGCGGGCGGGAGGCCAGGCACAGACCTTGACTAGCTATCACACTTGCATATGGTTTGGAGAGGGGCGAGTTGGATTAGCGCCATATGCCTTGTTCGGAAGAGCGATAAATAAATGGGTCTCAAACCTGCTCCCGTTGAAACCAATGGGATTTTTGCCATTAACTCCAGTGGGGTGGGAGTCAGCTCCGGTTATGATCCCCTGATCCGTATCCTTCCAGGAGCCAAGGCTTCGATCTAAGCCCGTTAATGAAATGAGGGGTATTATTCTTTATAAACAGGAGAATACAACCAGGGCGAAACCCTGTATTTTACGTTGCAAAGCTGACGAGAACACGTGCTTATTCTTGATTTAACCCTAGGGAAAGAGTGACCCTCTCAGGCTGCTGTTGCTAAAGGAGTTGGTTGCGTTTGTTACTCAAGACAATATTTTATAATTATAAACCCAGTAAACACACAAAATGCATTAGAAGCAGACCTAATTCTAGACCAACGATCGTTTATAAACATGTCTGGGGAGAAAGGACAGTGAGCAAAGTAGCTCTTTGAGCGAATTTAAATGCGTCTGATCTAAAATGGGCACTGAAGGTATTAAGGAGATCTGCTTAGCTTGTCACTGGGAAACAACTCATTTATTCTTTACACTTGAGGGTGCGTCCTGGAGGAGAGAAAGGGGGGGAAACGTTTTCCGGACACACCTCCCGAATATTGAATGGAATAATACAATGAGAGAGAGATAGAGAAAGCCCGATCCTGCCGTCACTGTGTAGGCACAGCTCTCCCTGAGGTCAAGGGGAGTTTTGCCTGTGGGATCCGAAGGGCATGGCTGCACCCAAACCATTCCGCGATTCATTTTCTCGAGACAGTATACAAAATGCCACATCGTTTTTGAAAAACCCAGTTTTTGCTAAAACTTCAACAGGGCGACAACCACACAGGACAGATAGTCACTCATTGCATCGTTTAAGTACTTGGCCATTGAAATGGTCCTTCAACACCTTTTGGCTGGGATCCCAGAGTCATCCTTTACATAAGAAGGGCCATAGTGGGTCAGACCAAAGGTCCATCTAGCCCAGTGCCCTGTCTTCCAACTGTGTCCAATGCCAGGTGCTCCAGAGGGAACCAAGTGATCCATCCCCTGTTGCCCATTCCCAGCTTCTGGAAAACAGGGGCTAGGGACACCATCTCTGCTCATCCTGCTAATAGCCATTGATGGACATATCCTCCATGAATTTACCTAGCTATTTTTTGAATCCTGTTAGTGTCTTGGCCTTCACCACATCCTCTGTCAAAGAGTTCCACAGACTGACTGTGCATTGTGTGAAACAAAAATACTTCCTTTTGTTTGTTTTAAACCTGCATTTGGTGACGCGTAGTTCTTGGGTTGTGAGAAGGAGTAAACAACGCTTCCTTATTACTTTCTCCACACAAGTCATGATTTTATAGACCTCAATCATATCCCTTCTTAGTGTCTCTTTTCCAAGCTGAGGAGTCCCAGTCTTATTAATCTCTCCTCATAGGGAACCCATTCCATACCCCTAATCACTTCTGTTGCCCTTTTCTGAACCTTTTCTAATTCCAATATATTTTTTGAGATGGGGTGACTACATCTGCACTCAATATTCAAGCTGTGGATTTATACAGAGGGAATGGGATGTTTATTATCTATCCCTTTCTTAATGGATTCCCAACATTCTGTTCTCTGGAAACATCCACTCAATGTGCAGCAGCAGCAGTTAAAAAAGTGAACTATTCACAAGGACTCCAGGTTCTTTTTCTTGAGTGGTGACAGCTAATTTAGACCCCATCATTTTATATGTACAGTTGGTATTATGTTTTCCAATGTGCTTTGCTTTGCATTTATCAACATGGAATTTCATCTTCCATTTTGTTGCCTAGTCACAGAGTTTTGAGAGATCCTTTTGTAGCTCTTCGCAGTCTGCCTGGGACTTAACTATCTTGAGTTGTTTTGTATCGTCTGCAAATTTTGTCACCTCACCTTTCACCCCTTTTTCCAGATCATTTATGAATATGTTGAATCAGACTGGTCACAGTACAGACCCCTAGGGGGACACCACTATTTACCTCTCTCCATCTTGAAAACTGACCATTTATTCCTACCTTTTGTTTCCTATCTTTTAACCAGTTACTATCCATGAGAGGACCTTTCCTCTTATCCCACCACGGCTTACTTTGCTTCAAAGCCTTTGGTGAGTGACCTTGGCGAAGGCTTTCTGAAAGTCATCGTATGCTATATCCACTGGATTCCTTTTGTCTACATCCTTGCTGACCCCCTCAAAGAATTCTAGTAGATTGGTGAGGCATGATTTCCCTTTACAAAAACCATGTTAACTCTTCTCCAACAAATTATGTTTATCTAGGTGTCTGACAATTTTGTTCTTTACTATAGTTTCAACCAGTTTGCCCGGTACTGAAGTCAGGCTTTCCGGCCTGTAATTGCTGGGATCACCTCTGCAACCCTTTTTAAAAATGGGCATCACATTAGCTATCCTCCAGTCATTTGGTACAGAAGCGGATTTAAATGATAGGTCACAAACTACAATTAGTAGTTCTGCAATTTCACATTTGAGTTCCTTCAAAACTCTTGGGTGAATACCGTCTGGTCCTGGTGACTTATTTACTGTTTAGTTTATCCATCTCTAATGACACCTCAATCTGGGACAGTTCCTCAGATTTGTCACCTAAAAAGAATGGCTCAGGTTTGGGAGTCTGCCTCACATCCTCAGCCGTGAAGACCGATGCAAAGAATTCATTTAGTTTCTCCACAATATCCTTGAGTGCTTCTTTAGCATCTGGATCATCCAGTGGCCCCACCGGTTGTTTCGCAGGCTTCTTGCTTCTGATGTACTTAAAAAAAAATTGCTATGACTTTGAGTCTTTGGCTAGCTGTTCTTCAAATTCTTTTTTAGCCTTCCTAATTATATTTTTACACTTCCTTTGTCAGAGTTTATGCTCCTGTCCATTTTCCTCACTAGGATTTAACTTACACTTTTAAAAAGAATGCCTGTGTCTCTCTCACTGCTTCTTTTACTTTGCTGTTTAGCCACAGTGGCACTTTTTCTGTTCTCTCGGTTTAATTTGGCGTATACATTTAAGTTGAGCCTCTATTATGGGATCCTTAAAAAAAGTTTCCCTGCAGCTTTCAGGAACTTCACTTTTGGTGCTGTACCTTTTAATTTCTGTTTAACTAACTTATTCATTTTTGTGTAGTCCCCCTTTCTGAAATTAAATGCTACTTTGTTGGGCTGTTGTGGAGTTTTCCCCACCACAGGGATGTTAAATATAAGTATATAATGGTCAGTATTACTAAGCAGTTCAGCTATATTAATCTCTTGGACCAGATCCTGCACTCCCTTTAGGACTAAATCAAGCATTGCCTCTCCTCTTCTGGGTTCCAGGACTAGCTGCTCCAAGAAGCAGTCATTTAAGATGTGGAGAAACTTTATTTCTGCATCCAGTCCTGAGGTGACTTGTACCCAGTCAGCATGTGAATAGTTGAAATCCCCCATTATTATTGAGGGTTTTTTTTATTTTTATAGTCTTTCTAATTTCCCTGAGCATTTCACAGTCACTATCACCATCCTGGTCAGGTGGTGGGCAATATAGATCCCTCCTGCTACATTCTTCTTATTAGAGCATGGAATTACTAGCCATAGAGATTCTGTGGTACAGTTTGGTTCATTTAAGATGTTTAGTTCATTTGATTCTATGCTTTCTTTCACATATAGTGCCACTCCCCCACCAGCACGACCAATTCTGTCCTCCTCATATATTTTGTACCCTAGTATTACCGTGTCCCATTGATTATCTTCATTCCACCAAGTTTCTGTGATGGCTCTTATATCAATATCCTCATTTAATAGGAGGCACTCTAGTTCACTCATCTTACTATTTAGACTTCTAGCATTGGTATATAAGCACTTTAAAAACTTGTCACTTTTTAGCTGTCTGCCATTACATGATGTAATTGAATGGGACTTTTTCATGTAACTGTTTCTCATCAGATCCTACACCTATTTTATCATCTTCCATCCTCTCCTCCTTCCTAGGATATAGAGAATCTTCATTGGTAGAGCCTCCCGTAAGGCATGTCTCTATCCCAACCATCTGCTCCTCAGCAGCAGTCAGTCTTATTCCAGCCCTTAGTTTAAAAAACTGCTCTAGGACCAGCCTTTGCCCTTTGATAGCATATCAGAAGAAGCCCCTGTCTCTCCCTCTTGATGGCAAAGAAGCAACGCATTCCCCACCCAAGAGAGCTGCATTAATTGAGCCTCTGTGTCGTCTCGCTCTCTGTGGGTATATCAGCGCTGAACAGAGTTCTAGGAAAATCAGCCTGCACGTAAAGGATTCGTTTGGGGAGTGTCAATGCAGCAGATGGTTTTTAAATGCTAGATTTTAGCTCTTGAGAAACTGCTGCACGAATCTTTTGGCTTAGGTCAAGGACAGGTGCTTGAGCGCGGACAAACACCATAACTTCACATTCATTCCGGATGCCATGCTATTGACATCACAAGGATGAAGGTGGTCCCTGAAGTTTCACCGTAGTTTGCCGTGGTCACAGGGTCAGCTGTAAGCGTTTATTTCTGGGTCAAGGTGCCTCCTTCTGGCTGCCAGACGCAGGACATGCTCCCTGATAACTCTGTCCAGCGCAACAAAAGATCCCCAGCCTGCTGGGGCTTAACACGGTTTAAAGCCTGCTCAACTTGGAAGGGAAAAAACTCAGAGGCACGACAGATGTGCCGTGCGGGTTCCTCTGCGGTGCATTATTTCAAAGAAGGTTTCCCCCAAACAGCCACGTGTCACCAACAGGGCGAAGAACACGGCAGCGGACCGTGCCTGTACTCTTAAGTGCTGCCCGTCCCCAACAGGTTACATTGCTTCAGCGCAGCAGTAGAGCGCACGGACATGTGGCATGCTCATCAGGGAAAGGCATGTCACACACCTGCTTCAGCATCGAGGCGAAAGGCATGTCACACACCTGCCGCTGCTGAGCTGCGACCTGCTGCTTCGGCTGCGCAGTACCATGACCCGGCGGTAGCTTTTGGCATGGTGGCAAACAGCTGGTGTCTGACATGCCTGTATCGTTCTACATTCCACGCCGCCCCCCCCCCGCCTTCTCTCACAACACCTGTCAGACCCCCAGCAATACAGGTATGTGATGTCAGGGCCTGGAGAGAGGTGGAAGCCATCAGGTGAGGAGTGTACTCGTCTCACAAGTCAGTTCCCGTGTCCTTCCTAAAGGAACACACTGCGACAGTCATGCTACCTGAGAAGGTAACAATAATGGTATCCCTGTATTCCCCCCCCCCCCCCCACCCCCGAAACAACCATAGCTGCAGGATTGCAAAACTCAGATGCTCCTAGTGTCAGCTGTAATGTCTACTACTAACCTAGCCACGGACCGGTGTTTTTAGGTGGGCAGTATTTGGAGAAGCTGAACATTCATCCTTTTGCCCCGAAACCCGCCTCCCCAGTGCAGTCCAGAAGGCGATCTATGCGGGCTGTAACACGGTGGGTGGAGAATCGATTGTTTTAAACCGACTGCTGTCAGCTCCATCAGCACCTGAGGCCGGGCACCATCCTGAGCTCTGCCGCGTGGGTTCCCGGGGGAAGTCAGCCCTATACCCAGCATATTGCAGCTTTTATGCTGCAGCGACCATGCTCCTGCGTGAATTTCCCATTATGTGACTTATATACAATATTAAGGTTTCATTTAATAAATACCACTTCTCTAAATCAAAAGTGGAAAAGACCTACGTAGTACAGCGTATCGCGGTTACTCCCATTATAAAGGATGCTAAGGCAGACAATGTTAACTTGCTGTCTTTTTAATGCTACACCTGTACCTTGCAGACTTACGGCCTTTAATGGGTGTGTGTGTTATTTATTGTAGGGGATTGTCTGGAGGTCTGTTTTTCTCTCTCAGATGGGTCAGAACCAAGAACCGGATACAGTTCCTCTTAAATAAATAGAGAGACTCCCATTGATTTCCATGGAAACTGGGTTGGGCCTTTAACACCCTTAGGAAAAGCCAAACTCAATAAGAATTTTATAGCTGGCCTCTGCCTCAGCCACTGACTGAGCCAGATACCTGGATCCCAACGTGGCCCCCACACGTCTGAAAGTTGATCGTGCATTTCCCATCCTCGTTTTTGCTCAGTCTCTTCTCTATTCTATGCAAGTGGGTGCAGAGTCAGCGCCAGGAGTTCATTTATCTTTGGCAAAGTGGCAAGCGTTATGGACTCCTAGAAATACAGGGATGGAGGAAACCTCCAGAAGTCACCCAGTCCAGTCCCTGGCCCTGAGGCAGGATCCAGTAAATCTGGACCATCCACGATGGATAGGAGTTTGCTCAACACGTTATGAAAAACCTCCAGTGGGATTCTACAATCTGCCTGGGAAGCCTGTTCCAGAGCTTAAATTACTCTTCTGCTTAGAACGTTTTTCCAAATAGCTAAATCTCCCTTGTCCACCTCGTGTCACCCACACAAATGCTTGCTGAATAAATTGGTTAGTCTCTAAGGTGCCACAAGTCCTCCTTTTCTTTTTGCTCTACCCTTAGGAGACCTGTTCTGCGTGTACGACAGTGTGTGTCTGTGTGTGTCACTCCTTTTTTAATCTGTGTGCGCCTGCCTGCCTCTTTGTCTGTCTGTCTCCCTGTGCGTGTGCCTGCCTCTCTGTATTGTCGATGCAGACACACTGGCCCACTTTTGTGTATCCTTTTCTCCTCCTTTGTCTCCTTTTCTTTGGCTTTGACTCTTTCAGGTGCCCCAGCAGTTGCCCTCGCGTGCTGCTGGTTGCTGGGAGGTGGCTGGCCGCTGCTGCGCTGCTGTTATGGAGGGTGTGAATGCTGGCTGTTGTGCTCCGCTGGGGTGGGGGGCGCGGGGAGGAGGTAGATGATGAAGATGATGATGGAGGGGAGGGGTGATGATGGTGTTTAATGCGGGAGCGCAGCTCCCTGGGGAGGTGCCTGAAAGGCCGGTGCGCTCACCAGCTGACAACGCGTGCTCCGCTCCAGACACTCAGCACTGAGGCCAGGAGCCTCTGCCAGCCAGCCAGTCTATTGTCAGCCTCGCTCTAATTAAGAAACACTCACATTACCGCAAGCCACCCCCACGCGCTCTTTGGTTCCTCTGCCTCTCTTTTATCTCCTCTCCCCTTCCCAGGTTTAACTCTTTCTTCCTCTCCAGGCCAGAGGTTGAGCCAACAGCCGCCAGCCACTTGCAAGGCAGCAATAAACTGGGGCTGGGACACCGCACTGCAGACTTTACTTTCTCTCGCACGTGTGCACTGGGGGTGCAGGAGTTTTGTTTAAAAAACCACCCCCCCCCGGATTCCTCTGCTTTCTAAGGTTGCATAATAGGGAAATATTCAACCTCCTACTGTAAACTTTTAATGAGAACTTGCAGGCAACAGGAGAAGGGACTCGATCCCGCCTCCATTGCGGTCAACAACAAAAGCTCCAATATCTATCCCAAAAATACACTTACACTGTAACTTTAGACCGAGCAACAAACCAACGCGAAACTCAGAGCAGGCTACCTCCTGAAAATTCCCACGGTCTGCCTGGTGGCCAGCGACTCGGTGTAGGTCTAAAAGCGAAGCTAAACCAAACCTTTTTGGCCAAATAGAAATGATCGGCACATGCACAAGTCAGTGGAATCTCACACAAAGGATCCGCGACCCCGGCTCCCCGCCCCGCAAAACACATCGTATTTCTCATTCTGGGAGTACTTAGGTTTCAGCCAAATTTCGACGCCTGGCTAATACTTTTATCTGAACTGGGGAGTCAGAAGCGTAAGTTAAAAATACTATGAGCGCACAAACAGCTCACACTGATCTGCTTCAAGAGGGCGGGTGTTATTTTAAGTTTATACTTGTGCTTATAGAACAAACACTGCCGTAAATTCAATAAAGAGATTTATCCACCTTCATTACTTAAAGCAATGTTGTCTCTGTTTGTTTGGGAGATATTAAGCATGCTTAGCTCGCAACACATAGTTGATTCCTTTGCTAGTATCTTGGATACTTGGATCTGACTTTGGAAGGTAGAAGCTAATTGCTAATAATGGAGAGAAAGGAACCAGCCAGCATAGCGGGAGTGGTCTGGCATATGGGGAATGAGCAGGCTGAATACTCAATATTCAAGTTTCCAAAATATTAATGAGATTATAGCAACCTGCAGCTATATGTTACAGCTTGTTAATGGAGTGTAAGAGTGTGGGCTGCCAAACGTTTGTTATGCAAACTCTAAAGCAGAACCTTAAAATGGAAATGTGTCCATGTATCGCTTTCAAAGAAGTGTCGAAAAAAAAAAATAACTGAAGCCCCAACTATAGATGTGAAGATTAACACACTGCACGGCACAGTTGATCTGTCAATAGCTAGAACATTTCCTACTAGCGTGGATGATTTTATATATGCTTTTCAAATCACTTTGCTCTCACAAATAGCGTGTGTCAGATTTTTGGAGAGCCAAAACCATAAACTATTTGGATGAAATGAGAAAAGTCTTCCGGAAAATTAAGATAGGGAAAAGATGTGGGAAACACACACACACACACAAAACTATATGCGCACAACAAAGGCATAACTAGGCCAGTTCAATTAAATTAATATATCCCAACTCTAATCCCCTGTGTTGGATCTTTCACTACATATGTGAACTTTTAAACAAATTAAGCTTGTTTAAAAGTAGTGAATGATATTTTTCTATGGCAGACCTATATACAACACAGTGAGTTTAAAAAGAGTTTTCTGTGCTGAAAGACAAACGCTTGCTGCCTATTCACTACTATGAAAACCTCAACATTTTAGAAGTAAGTAGTGATCAAAAATACAAACCCGGAAACTATGGTGAAGTTTTGAAAGTGAAATGACCCTGCTGATGAACTTTTCACCCTACCCAGGTTGGTAAATATATCCCCAGCAGTTGGAGCGTTAACGTGGAAGCAGTGACTTGATTCGTTTAAGCCACTCGAAGATGTTTATCTGCAGCACAGCAAACCTGGCAGTGCAAAAGGTTATCAAGGGGACAGGTGCATTGTTTCTTTCCTGAAGAGCGTCACGATCACCTGCTTTTCGCAGGCTGCCTGCTTGCTATCGGCACACCTACCGGAGCAGTTTGTTTGATTGTCAGTTAGATCTAGGTGAGGTTTCACCTGCTGAACGTACGAAATAACGCAATGGAGAAGGAAGAAGCCTGGGTAGAAAAAGTCCGTCTCCGGTTGACGGAGTCGGTAGTCTTTACTCATGCAAAAATCCTGTTGAGTTCAGTGTCTGGTGCTTGTGTTCACTGGAAGTCTTGCCTTTGTGAGAACTGCAGGAGAAATCCTCTGTGGCTTTTTACACTTTTTAAAATATTATTATTAAAGAATTGGTTAAGGACACTGGGTCAAATCCTGCTCTCCTTTCCCCAGGCGAATACTCTCACTGAAGTTAAGGCATTAACTTACTTGGGGAAGGACTTGAGCCGGTGTCTCAAGAAGCCGACCCTACAAGACCAAGTAATGGCCCGGTCCCTGCATCACTGAAAGAGGGGAGAGATTTGCACTTCAGTGGAGCACGCCTCAAAACCTTAAACACAGAACAAGGAGCTGACTTGATTTCCAAACCTCAAACTTGATTTTAAAATTGAGCACTTTGGAGAGTTGCATCCGTAGTAAATTTTGGTCCGCGTTACAGGGCGACACCTTATTATTGACAGGCGCAGCCACACTAAGATATGTCACCAAAGGAACATTTTCGTTTTAAACCTTCAGGGTAGCTCGCTAATAGACATGAGCCGCAGCCCGCCTGTTTTATTTGCGGTAAATAAATACCTTTGGACGACAGGTCCACATTTCAACAGTAGCTGGACCCGATTTATGGCTTTCAGGACATCCAGATTTTCACGCCCGTTAAACGCCCTCATTAGAAATAGGATCCGCCAATAGGTCTTATTTCGAAAATTCCAACATAAGGAAAAGAATTACTCTGGATTTTGCTTTTTTACAGGTGAATACTCTCGACTTTTATGCCCCAAAGCGATTATACCTTTTCCTTTACAGCTTGTTCCTAAACTTGCTCGAGAACTGCAAGCCGCTCTTATTGGGCTACCTTTGCCTCAGGAAGGACCACCGGGGCAAGTCACTTCATACACAGAGCTAGAAGGAAGGGGAAACTACCAGTGTAGTGCTCGTGACACCGCCCTTTCAAATCCTTACTGCTCGTCTGTTCAGCTTTCCAGATTAGTGTACGCGGCTTCCAGAACTCCTAACCAGCTTCAGTTTTTAAGGCTCCCTCTAGCCCACGGCGGGATTGTACACTCCTTCCCTCTTCTCCTGCGATGAGCATGGTTACAGGACAACCAGCTGCGCTCATGCCATGGCTCATCACGGCAACTGCTCCGAGACCATGCGCTCAGTCCCGTTCCCATTGAAATCAACGGGAGTTTTGCTGTTATGCCAGTTTTGTCGGTTTTAGTTACGCTGGTGTAACTGAGAACGGAATTTGAACAATTAACTTCAAGGGGAGCAGGACGAGCCCCTCAGAGAGCAGAACGCCGATAGGGGTCCCACCCTGCAGCCCTAACTCAGGCAACGGTCACCTGTTGCAATGGGAATTTTAATGCCGGGACAAGCCCTCTCTTTCCTAACCCCAAAAGGGAAGAGTGGTACCTGCTAAAATGAGAAATAGAAATATTGATAAAAATACTATTGTCGCAGTTTTAAGCGATTAATGCCGTATATTATACAATTTATAGTTTTGGGGTAGGTCTAAATATCAGAGGTTTATTTGTTTTTTTGCACGCAAAGGTGCAAGTTACAGAGAACTGAACCCAGAGGTGGTGTAAATTCTGATGTCATACAGATCCACGCCATCTAAATCAAATGCACTCACCCAGCCATCTCATGGCGATGTATGTTAGTATATTCAGAAAGTGCCCTTTTAAAAGACATCAATACTCATTTTGAAATTCAAGTGTTCTGTATACTTTTTATTATGGCTTCTGAAAAATAACAGTCCAACCAATCTTCCCCCCCATATTTATTTGATCTCAAAAATTACAGAAAACAATGGCAGCTGGCTTTGCTAAATGAAAAAAAAACAAAACATTCTTGTAGAAAAGTTTAAAAAAGATAAAAGCAGAAATAGTAGCAAACACTCCGTAATAAATAAGTTCCTAATATCACAAAAGCAAAATAAAATTCACATAAAACGTTGACACTTGAAGAGCTTAAGGACTATAAGTGGCTAAATTAAAGAATGGTCTCCAATTGGCAGTTAGTTGCTTTCCTCTTGAAGCCGCATCTCCAGCCGCTGATAAAGTGCTTGCGCCAAGTTTCCCCAGAAGATGCCAACATCAACACGGGACTTTTAAAAATCCGCCTTTTCTCTGGTATTTACAGCACAGGAGTATGCTATTTACAATCTTTTTGTTTCCGTAACAATAAAATTCGGATACAGGACCGGCATTTCGGAAGACTTTTGTGTAAGTATCTGTGCAGACACAGAAGGGTGCCCATAGCATCATCATAAACGGTAACTCAATTTTAGCAAGGTAAGACTTCACAGTGTATTTGTTATTCGCGAGCAACGCAAGTGAAGCTCCGCACTACACGGCAGCACGTTGGCTGGGGAAGGGGGGGGAAGACTAACAATCCCTATGCAAAGAAAGGGAAACGGGATGGGGTGGATAACGGGGACATTGAATCACAAAACAGCCATTCCCACAGACAAACCAAGGAGAAAGCTGGAGATTCATAAGCTAAAGGAACTGATGTTATGTTAAACTAGACCACAAAAGGCTGTTGGACAGCGAAGCAGGTACATGGCAAAGTTTTCAGCAGTCATAGCCCCCTTCTCCCCCTCCCGCCTGCGCCCCGGGCAGACTGGGACAGCTCTGGTTGTGGCTCTGCCCCTGTGGTCCCCGTGGTGCTGCTGGGCTCCCTCCCTAGCTGCCCTCATCAGAGTCACTGTAGTGGGAGCGGGGCGAGAACTCTCCGTCGCTCCTGTGGGACCTGGGCGATGGTTTGTTCCTCTCCTGCGGCTGCCCGAGGAGGGCCGGAGAGGGGGCTTTCTGTGCCATCAGGCCGCTCTCCTGGAAGGAGGAGAAGTGCAGAGGGTCCAGCGGCACCGAGTAGCCCCCCGCAGCCGGCTGCTGGGGGAAGCGAGTCCTGCAGTGGCCGGAGGGCGAGGGTTTCTGCTGCTGCCCCTGTCCTTGCCCTGCCGCTCCGGCCTCTGCTCCGGTTGACTCGTGGGGCGGCGCGCGGTGCTCGCCCTTGCCCGGGGTGTCGGCGGGCGCGGCCGGGCTGTGCAACAGCTCGGCCAGCGCGCTGATGTAGATCTGCGCCATCTGCAGGGTCTCGTACTTGGACAGCTTCTTGTCGTTGTTGAAGGAGGGGATGACATTGCGCAGCTGGTCGAAGGCGTGGTTCAGCCCGTGCATCCGCCGCCGCTCCCGGGCGTTGGCCGCCAGCCGCCGCTGCTTCTGCACGCCGCTCACCTGCTGCCGGAGCCCCCCGGACGGGGCGCGCTGCCTGCCGCAGCCCGACACCCCCTCCGCCGACGGGACGCCCCCTGGCAGCTTGCACAGTTTCCCCGAGGGGCCGCTCCTGCAGCCGCCCAGGTGCTGCTCGGCTCCCCCCGCCTCCAGCGACTCCTCCTCCTCCTCTGCTCCGGGCAGCAGGTATCTGGGGGAGGCGGCGGCGGCGGCTGCGGGGACGCGTGCCGGGCAGCACATGCCCAGCCAGGCGGGGGGGAAACCGCAGCCGGGATGCTCCTGCCCTAGAAGAGTCTGCTCCAGCTGCTGCTGGGCCCCCAAGTCCCTGCCGCCTTCCACCCACTCGGCGGCGGCCGCCCGCAGGTGGCTCATCGCGCCGGGCGCTGCAGACCAAAGCGGGGGTGGGAAGCAGGGAAGCGTGAGCCGGGGCAGAACAGCCCTGGCGAGTTCTGCTGCACGCGCGGCCCCCCCCACCTCTACCCTGGCTCCGGGGACCTCGCACGCGCACACACCGCTCGCGTGCAGCCAGCCTTCTCCGGTTGCGGACGCCGCTGCGCCCCCTTTAAAAAGCGGCACGCGCCGGGGTCCCCCCCGCCTCCGCCGCCCGCACCGCCTCCTCGCGCCCCACCCTCTGCCTCCCGCCCTCCTCGCGCCGGTCGCGTGGCGGCTCAGCCAATGGAGCGCGCGGGTCTGTCGCGTGCTGGGAGCCAATGGCAGGAGGCGCTTGGCCCGCCCCAGGGGAGAAAAGTTGCCGAGGAGACTCCGGGGATGGGACCCAGACGGCCGTACTCCTCCCCTCCCCCCCGCGCGCGTGGGCTGCGAGGTGGCACAGCGGCCGTGACGGCTGGTGGGGAGGGGGGCGCACAGGGGGAGCTAAGAGTGCGAGCCAGCGAGCGCGGCCTCCCGTGCCTGGGGGAGTTGCACCCGCCCGCGGCGCCCCGAGCCCGGGGCGAGGTGTGCGCCCAGCGGCGGGAAGGCGAGGCCGACACGTGGCTGCCCCGGGCTCGCCAGGGCCGGGCCGAGGGCTTTACGCACGTGGGCGTGGCAGAGGGGGCCGGGCGTCCGCCGTCTGAGCGCGCCAGGGACGCCCCGGCAGGAGCAGGGCACCGAGGGAGCAGGTGTGCGCCCGGGTGCCGCGGAGGCATGTGTCACGCCGCGCCCCACCGCCCCGGGGGAACCGAAAGCGGGGGTGGGGGGGGGGGGAAATCCTAGCGAGCGGGACTTCCAAAGCCACTGGTCTCAAGCCAAAAGCGCGTCCTCCACTCCCTGCACAGCGATCGGCCCTGCGCAGGGGGCGGACGGTAGAGCCAGTAAAGACACCTCCCTCCCCCCAGACCCAGCTGCACAGGGCACGTTCCCGGCTCTGCCAGGTGCCTGGAGAGCGCGCCCTGCGCAGCTGGCCTGAGGACAAGAGAGAGACAGATGTACCGAACCTAACGCCGTGAAAACGCCGCTCTTACACACGCCACAGTGCTGTAGCAACCTCCACCAGCACCCAAGTAGGGCGCTGTGAAGTTCCCCCCCCTCCATACACCCCCTTTAAACAGGAGCTATTCTCGTTCGCTGTTGACCGGGATAAACGCACCACAAGTGTTAAGTTCTTCAGTGCCGGACTCGTCCTTACCCACATCCACATTTAACCTGCCCTTTAGCCCTACGATCTCAGCCATTCAATAAGGCGAGAGGCTGATTGTGTCAGTGGCACAAATCAATCCGCGATCAAGCAATTCGCGATAGCCGCGCGAACACGGACATCTCTGTTGAGATCACGGAGGGCAACAAACTTATGTGAACGCCTTCTGTCCCGCGGAGCAGCACAGTATTTAGGGCAATTGTAGGTCGTTGCGAGCCTGGCTGCCGGTGCAATGCAGACGACGGAACAATGCCTCCTAGATAAGCAGTTCAGGGCCATCTCAATGAGGAGGAGAAGAACAGCGGCGTCCCCTGAAGCAGAGTTTGCAGGGCAGGAAGCATAAGCGCCCCCGAGCTACTGCCACGGTCTGGATGGCGCCCAGGCACGCACCTGGCTAGCTTTCCTTGGGATATAAGGAAGTATATACACAAGGCTGCCCCTCTGCACCCCCAGTCTCAGCTTGTTAGTGCAACTGAACGGCATAGGGCGGGGTGGGGGAGAAAAGGGAGGCTGCCTGCCTCACTTATCGAAGTGGCAACATTTCCCCGAACTGGAATCGCTTAACACTTCCCAGGCTCTTCTCCGCTCGTAAGCAACCTGCAGAGGGCGACACAGCCTTCTTCTCACAAGTGCGGCCTCCATTGCAAACGGGGCAGTAACCCATAAACCCACGTCCATACTGTGAAGAGCGAAGTCTATGGTTGTAAACAAGTACTTTTCCCCATTGCGCCTACAATGAAGAAAGGAGCTTTGCATCCCATCATAGCCTGCTCATCTCTTCTCTTCTCTTCCCACAGGATTTATGTGCTTATTTTGGATAGATTCAGCATTAGAGGAAGCTAAGCCAGAGCTCCTCCTCTTCACTGGTTTGGAGGTCTCACAGCCCCTGCCCTCAGGACTTTACAGTTTAAAGTCTTCCCTGTGGTGATGGAGGCCTTCCCATGAGACTGGTCCAATCACATTCTAAAAGCTTTGAAGTGTACATTCCCACTTCCCTAGCCTGGAGTAGCAGTAGTCCTGGATAGGCCCTTGAATGTCAAATGCCTGTGTGGTCTGATTAAGAGCTTCATCCAACTTCCTTTGAAGTCAGTGGAAGTCTTATACAATGCACGCTATCATGCTGACCAATATTTTGTCTCCCTGTATCTTCTTATTCCATCTGTGGTCTCCTGTTCTATACTTGGATTGTAAGCCCCTTGAGGCAGGGACCATCTTTTTCTGTTTGTACAGCACCAACACAACAGGGTCCTGGTCCATGACTCAGGCTCCTAGCTGCTAAGGTAATGCAAATAATAAATATTTGTCTAGTCAAGTATATGTTATAGGACACTAAAGAAGTCTGGACTCATTCACCTTCCCCACTTGGACTTCCTCTCAACCTTCTCAAGTTCACATAACCTGCTGCAGACCTTAGCATAAATCAGAAGCCCAAAGCGGACCCCACTGAGGGGTTTCATTATTGTACCAGTCTCTTTATCAGCTAAGGAACTTAAGTGCACACCATGGAGGGAGATCAAAGCAGCAATTAAGTCTAATACGATATTAAGTGACTTCAGCTCGGGTACCAACATATAAACTGATCCAAACTTACAGTTGAACAAGCTTTAGAAAATAGTTTCTCAACCCCTTCAACAATTGCTTCTCAGAACAGCTAGTTTTACAGCACACATAGGAGAGGCTATTCTCAATTTAATCCTCAATAGCAGCTCAACCATAGTCATTCCTTGAACCATTAAGTAATATCTTCAGAGGAGTTGCACCAAAAACTAACCCTGACAAACTAGCCTTCGGAAAAGGTGATTTCACAAAAGTGAGGAAGTTTACACTAAAGAGGGGAAATTCAAATCCTTACACTTTGCCTCCAGAAGACTACTGTGACATGTAACAGAGTGGGAAAGCAAAGCGAAAAAACCACAAGCCCCCTCACCCTTGGATCTTCCTCCCTCCCCTAGTGAGCAAATGGCATGGATGAAGTAGTAAGGTTCAAGATGTTATTCAAGACATACAGGTATCCTTCAGAAATTGAAGATGCAGTCCAAATGAAGTCAACAGAATGGAGCAAAAACTGTGGGGAGATAAAATGCAAGATAGAAATTTGAAGAAATTCGGAGAATTTGAAGTGTATTTTTTATATTTATATATATATATAAATGGAAGTATGGGAGAGCCAGCATTGCTGTTCTGTAGCAAAGTGAGGACTTCTGAAGCCATGTGAGTTTGTAAGTGAAGGAGTTTAAACGAATGCAGACCTTAGCTGGAATCTCTTATGCTTTTGAGCCCAGTCCTGATAGGTCAGTAGAAAGCTGATCACAACCATGTGATTTTATACAGCTTTCAGCTAACTAAGGCACTGATCCAGCTAGTTATTCTGTAGCACACCCTTTCCTACAGAGCCCCACCGACTTCATTTGGTATAAATGTGGCCAGATCACCATGGACAAGATTCATCTGTACTGTAAGTCCATTTAGGTGAGTGGAGCTACACCAGAAATGATTTTCATAATGTTCTCTACAGCCATATTCACACACAGACACAGGAGCAGAGGGGCAAATATATTAAGAGTTCAGTTGCCCTTGTAGCCCTATTGTGTCCTTCCCCCCTCCCGCCGCTGCTTATGTATCCTTATTTTGAAGAAGTGGGAGTTTAGTACAAAAATAGCCAAATCTAGGTAGATGCCTAGCATCTCCCATCTATGACTTCAATGCAGATAGAGCACCTACTCAGCATTTTGGAACCAGCACTCCTTGCCTTTGCAGTAGCCACAAATGGTGTGGTTATTTATACCCTTCCTAATGCTCTTCACAAAAAAGTGAAATATCCATCACCAATGCTGTGCAGAATTTAATTTTTCAAGAACTGAAGCTATCTTTAAGTGGTAAATTTGAAAAAAAAAATGTTTCAAAGCATTATAGCAACATTATGACAGTAATCTTTGGCATTGGTCATGTCTACACCGCAGTTTCTCACTTCCAGTCAATCCACTGTCTCCCCCTGGTGGATAGGCAAGTCTAGGATTACCCCTGTGACTAAACCCCCTTCAAAGTCCATTTCC
Source organism: Chelonia mydas (assembly GCF_015237465.2). NCBI lineage: Eukaryota > Metazoa > Chordata > Testudines > Cheloniidae > Chelonia > Chelonia mydas. The sequence continues at coordinate 25,136,999 of NC_057852.1, read as the reverse complement.
TTTAGGGCTCAACAGCAACAGCGATACCATGCCAAGCCAGCCATAACCCTTCACTACACTCAGTTCTCCCCATAAACCTCTTGTTGCAAGGGAAGGAAGTCCATGCCACTCTTTAGGCAGCAGCACCACCAGAGATGGGTGGGCGAAATGCTGGGATGCTGTAATGCAGGACTGTCTTTTCAACTGTTTCCCAAGGTCTTCTCCCTCAATACCTTCTCTTTGGTTTTCCCTAAAATGCAAAATCCCTTTCCCAGGGTACACCTGTGCTCAGCTCTTCCTTGTTGAAGGCCTTTTTTTCCTTCTAGGATCCCTTCTAGGCATCAGCTTTTCTCAGCTGGTGTTCCTGTCAGCTCCCTGAAGGTCTCTCCTACCTGGCTCTATATGCCAAAGGGCTAAGTCCTTTCTGTGCCCAAGATGCACAGTAAGAGTCAAATATAAGGAGGAGCTTTCATGAAGTCTGGCAGTCACACACCCTCAATCGCATGTCCCCATAATCCCCAGGCTAGCTGTACCTACTTTTGTTACCGACTCAAAAATATGTTCTCAAAGTTAGTTAGAAGTAAAAGGGAACAACAGATCCTGATGTAACACTTTTGTACTAATGAGTTATTTTCATGTACACCAGCTTTGTTACACAAAACTTGTGTTGTAGAGCTGCCTTTTTGGTCCTGGGCCCTATCCGACTGAAGTCCTTTCATTTGCCCACTCACAACAGCTCCTGAAAGGGACTGCAAAGGGAGAGAAGGGAAAAAAAGAAAAAAAAAAGCTTTTGACATGAAATCAAAAGTAAACTTTTGATTTCCACTCCCCCCCACCCCAACATATTCCTATTTACCACGAGACCATCCAACTCTAGGCCCCAATCCTGTAAAGGCTCAAGCTTTTGTAAAACTTAGTTTAAATCAGTGAATAGTCCTATTGGATTCAAAGTGATGGGCACAGTATGAGGTCCAAGATAAATACAGTAGATATTTATATGGTTGAAATAAAAAACAAAAAACAACAACTTCACAAACTAAGAATAGAATTGGAAAAAAAAACAAACCCCAAAAAACACAGAGTATGGTAGTTCAAACCAGGTAAAGAGAGAGAAAGATCAGAGTTAAAAGGAGCAGTTTTGTTTATTTGGTGTAGCGATACTAGATCTTCAGAAGTCTGGTCCTCTCTTATACAGTTACTTGTTTACACAATTTTGATTTTATTTTAACGGCAAGAGGAAAGGAACATGACTTCCATTATTGACAATTTGGATTTTAAATTGAAGACATTTTGTGGGGGGAAGTGTACTAGTTGCCACTGTCTGCTTAACAGGAGAGTATTTGTTTATTCTCTAAGCTCTGGCTTACTGTCAACTTTTCTGCAATCTTTCTGCTCATGTATCTTTCGGCAGAGGGAGTTATGTACAAACTGGTGGTGTGTCATCAGTTACTTTACTAAGTGAGGTCAACTATATTAGTTCTAGAAAAGTCTTTCCAAGCAAGCCCCTCTCCACCATGCTTTACAGTAACTTTTACTGATTAACTGCTATGACGCCTATCCTCTATCATTTTGGTGTCCCTTTAGTCACATCAAACATAGGCCCTGCTTCAATACACACTTACGCACATTCATAACTTTCATGCAAGTGACAAGTCTTATTGAAGTCAATAGAGTTAGACACAAACAAAGTTAAGCTTGGGTTTAAGTATGTCATGGGCCTGGCCTTGGGACTGCAAGCTGTTTGAAGCAGTGACCCTAGGCCAAAAATAAATGGGAACCCTCATGTCTGGTGTGTACTGTGAGATATGTAGCACGCTGTTGAACACCGGAGAATAATCATATCGTTTTTAACTATTAATAAACTAGTCTTCAAGCCTTAGAGACAAAGAGAATGCAAATTTTCAATGAGTTCTAGAGCTAGATGTTATGAAAATTAAGGGCCCAATTCTGCAATCTTTACTCACACCACACTTCTACTGCAGTCTGGGAGGATGTAGAGAAACAGTGAAAAATACTATTTAAGTTCTGTAGTTAGATTTTTGGTGTTATGAATTGCACATTAATTAAGGTCCCAATCCTGGAAAGCGCTGAAAACCCTCAACTTCCACTGAAGTCAGTGAGAGTGGGCATGATGTAGGATCTAGTCCCAATTTGTAACACACAGACCTGACTGCTCCCACTGAAGTCAGAAAACATCAGCTTGAAAGGAAACAGGATTGTAACCAAGATACGTGTTTTGCTAACTGTAATACTTGCTGATAAGCAAAAGTAGAGCACCCAAAACTCTTACCAAAGTGAGTGGGTGTCTTCTTTTGTGCTCAGTGAACCAGTATTTAACCTAAAACACTGCACAGTTGGCCCCATAGTATTTTATAAAGGAAAGGAAAGAATAAAAAGTTGACATACTTGTCAAGCTGACATCCAGGTACAGTATTACTTTCAGAGAACCCACAATAAAAACTAAAGGTGATAAAACATGCTCGTTTTTCAAATACTTTAAAGTGTGCGTCTTTCAAATTAAAGATAAATAGCTTTAATGCATTCATGCCTTTTAATTTTTCAACTGTTTTCACCACCACTAACCAAGGGTAAATATTTAATTGAAATCCATTACTCTATATGTACATATCTGTCTGTCTGTCTCTCTCTCTCTCTCTCTCTCACACACACACACACACACACACACACAGAGTCCAAGTCAAAGGCAGTGGGTGGTTTGTGTCAGGGTTGGGCTTAGCTCTGCTCTTCCAGAATAAGATAAATGTAAGTGATGAAGAACTCCTGGGGTTGGCTGCACTCATTTTGTATTCAACACTGACTGGCCCTTTTTTCCTCTCTCTCTTTGTATGTTCAAGCCTACTTGAGTTTCTTTTTTCTTTTGAAGAACTTAGTTCTTTTGATGTGATTCAAGGCACGCCCTGCTGCAAAGAGAACTTCACAGGAATCGGAAACATAAGCACACCGGTCTGAAACAGTTACTGTACAATAGCAAGAATGCATCAAGTCTTGAAGATGAATTTTCTTTCTTTAAGAAATCATTATCTTTCAGGGCTGAGGAGGGTAGGGGTTTGGGGCTCAGTCTTTAAACAAAATCTCCATCAATTTCAATAAGAAGTTTGCCTGAGTCAGACCTGCAGGAGCAGGCACAATATCAGTACAGAAATAATTTGGTTTTGCAGAAAGCTTGCAGTATGTGCTGCATATGCACAATAGTGTACAGATCTGAGCTAAACTGTACAATCAATCGTGTCGCCTAACCTTCTTATGCTGGTTACATATAAAATCAACTTAAATCAACATGCTTCACTGTGCTTCGCTAGCCTCAAAGTATTAGCAAATGTGTTCCCTTCCTCTCCTCCCCACCTCCCAGACAAAAAATTCAGATACAAAAGTAATACCAAGAATCTCTCTCAAGCCCTCAAGATAGTTATATTTAGGAATGAGTACTCGTACAATTCCAGGCTGGGATTTTAAAAAGCACCTAAGGGAATTAGGCTCACAATTCACATTGAATTGCAATATTAACTCCAGTAGGTTCCTTTGGGGGGGGAAAAAAAGTCACCATCTCATCTAACCAGTATAGACACACAGTATAGAATAATGCTAAATACAAATTTACATAAAAGTTTCCACAAATAAAAAGTTACAGAACTACAGTTTTAGGTTATTTCAGATCTTGCATTGCATTTAAGTATTTAATAGTTAATTCTTGATGTTATACATAAGATCAGGCTAAAGGTCAACTGAAAAAAAAGTTAATTTACATTATTTTATTTGCTCTGAATCAAGTTTTTAAATTGATCAGGATGAAAGAATAAGTCCAGTTTGTTCCCATGTAATCTATGGCAAATGCATTTAATGCTATGAATTATTTTTGTTCTATTTAAATTTCTAAAGAAAAAAAATGAAAGCTGCAAGATATGTAAAAACCAAACAAGACATCTGGAGTTACACGACATTTTGAACATCACTGCTTTCTCAAAAAATCTGCTGTGCCACATCCCAGTCTACATCTGTAGTGCTTACTCATGTGAGTAATCCTTTAGAAGCCAACATGGCCACAATTCTGCAAAGCATTCTGCTTGGGAGTGGGTGGACCATTACACTCACATGGAATTCGCACTGACTTCGCAGGTTTGGGTCCTGTGAAAGTAATTACTATTCATGGGTGAAATTAATCTCCAGCAAAGGGCTAGCACAAGGTCCCTATTCTGGGTCCAGTCTTGCAGACACTACCATGAGTAGTCCCTCTGTGCACACCAAAGAGTAAGTACTGTCTTCATGGGAAAGGCAAAACACCACTGTAACAATACTTGCCTACCTCCTGGGGCTGTTTTGAGGCATCATTAATCTTTGTGATGCACTTTGAAATCTTTAGATAAAAAGGCACTAACATGTAATGAGAGCATTATTAATTTATTACTAATTACCAAGAGCTCAAGTTGTACCAATGCTCTTCAAAAGAAAAGCTAGGTTCAAAGAGGACAGCGTTTCTAGCAGCATTTGCTAATATTTTACCTGGGATCATATCAGATTTCATTGTATTTATTTAGAACTTGACTCTACAAGTTGTAAGTGCCCCCTTCAAACTGCTGAGCACACTCACTCCCACTGGAGTTAGGGCACTTGTCACCTCAAGGAACTGCTCAGCATCTTGTAGGATCAGGCCTTCAGAAATTAAATTAGAAGAGTTAACCAAACATTGTCAACATGAATATCATGGCTATTGTGATGAGCTGTTATACACTGTCGCTGTGCCCTTATGTCTATGAAATCGTCCAGAATAGGATGGGTGAAATGGAAACTCTGGAACTAAGAAAAACTGGAAATAAGAACTCTCCCTTCCAAGTTTAGAATCAAATTCAACCATTTACGTTTTTGAAATGTAAATATACATGACCAGAACCAAAAGTTAAAAAATACTGGAAAGACTTCATTTTTCCAGCCTTTCACCTTGAACTCATCACTCCTCTCTTTACATCCCTCCAGTGGCTCCCGCTTCTCAATTGCATCAAACATAAAACTACTTTTCTTTACTTTCAAAGCCCTTCATGACCTATTTCCATCCTAGCTATCATCTCTCATTCACCATTGGAACGTTGACCACCACCTCCAATCCACCCATGATGCCAGCCTCCATTGTTCATTTGTTACATTTTCAAACAAGCAACGTCATGCTTTCTCCCATACTGCCCCATATGCTTGGGAGGGGCTCCCCATGAACATCTGCAAAAGTAACTATCGGCCTTCAAAGCCCTCCTCAAAATTCTTTTCTGTGATGCCTATTTCAATTGGTTTTTGAGATCCAATAGGCTGTGATCTCAGCACACTAGCAACCTAACATGCTGACCAATATTGTCTCATTGTTTCCTAATGCTCCCCAGGCGGTGTCCATCGGTCATCTCTTATCTTATACTTAGGACTGTAAGGTCTTTGCGGCAGGACATAGTCTTTCAGCTGGGATCCATGAAGGAACTTAGGTATTGTGTGACTAAGGGGACAGGCACCTAACCTTAAGGCCCCTGGAAAAAAAAGCCACAGGAACACCACTGCCATCCTCAGTGGCTGAGTTAGGTACTTAGGCTCAATATACAATGAATGGGGAGACAGGTGCCTTAGACTGCAATCCACAAAGCCAGCAGGCTAGGCTCCCTGCCTAAGCTAGTCAATGGAAAATGCAAACAACAGGGGTGTGTCCTAAGCCCTGCCCCTTGCACAGAGTTCTGTGCCTAAGTCCAGGCTGCAGGGAGGCTCCTGTCTCGGCTTAGTGATCCGCAAATGAGAACCAGCCACCTGGAGAAGGTGGCTTAGGTGCCAAATGCATTTCCTGTGGGAATGAATTAGGTGCCTGCTTCACTCCACACAAGATAGCTGGAGGAGGAGGAGTTGATGCCCACCTTAACTTTCAGTGTAGTGGTTAGTACACTCCCTTGGGACACTGGAGATCCAGGTTCAGTTCCCCCACCTCTGCCAGAGAATAGGGGGCCTCCCTCCACTCAGGTGAGTACTCTAACCACTGAGCTATAGAATAGTCTGATGTGGAGCTCTCTCACTGTCTCTTGATGAAGCCATTCCATTGTGGATAAATGAGGAGTGATTTGAGCTAGGATATTGGACTTGGGGTCACCCACCTCCAAGGTGTGTGCCCTAACCACTGGAGTCAGTCACTCTCTCTGGCCCAATCACTATTCCATTGTGGATGGATACCCCAGATTTTGAATGGGACCCAATCTGGTAGGCACACTCAGAGGCCCTGACTTAGGCCTTGGGCCACCTTTCTTCCCCCAGTTTGTGAATTGCTCTGGGGATTAGTTGGGAGATACGCATCCAGATGCTTAGAGGGAGGCAGCAGTGCTCATGCTCAAAGGCAGGAACATAGGTGCCTAGAGAACTTTTACCCTGAAAACTTAGGCATTGAATTAGTTTAGGTGCCTATAGTTTGGTAGGAGTACTGTGAACTGCAGAACGTAAAACTGAGGGTTAAGTACCTTTTGTGCACTTGGGACTTTGTTGTGTGTTTTGTACAGGATCTAGCACAATGCAGTCCTGATCTATGACGACAGCTCCCGAGGGCTACGGTAATAGAAACCGACAACAACAAGATTATTGTGATTTGGATAGTGCCCTAAAGGCTGTTCTGCTAATATTTCTGAATACGAATGGAACCCAAACTCCTGGCCACCTCATTTCCAGACAAGCACAATTTGTATAAATTTTGGATTAGGATCTGCACTTTGGGACAAATATCCAAATTGATTCCAAATACTGAACCTCCTTGAAGTTCCTCTGTTCTGGACTAATGGTGAAAAGAGGTAGAAGATAGAGGAAGGATTTTATGAAGATAACAACCTGGGTAAAAATGTGAAGATTTTCCTTGGAGAAGAGCAGTTTTGCGGTTAAGCACTGGACTCAGGCTTGAGAATGGGGTCCAATTTCTATCTGTGCCAACAGACTTGACTTTCTGTGTTTCAGTTTCTCATCTATTAAATGGTGATAATATTCTCTCCCCAGCCTTTGTCTTGTCTATTTAAATTGTAAACGCTTTGGGGGCAGGCACTATTTGTTATTATGTGTTTGTTCAGTGCCTAGCACAATAGGGCCCAGAGCTCATTTTGGGCCTTTAAGCACTACTCTAAAATAGTAGTGCCTTCTTTAGTAGTATTGTGTTGACGTGTCTCCTCTTAAAAATATGGTAGTTATGTTAACTATTTTAAAGAACAGTGTTCTTTACATTGAAATTTAATGTATTTCAATATATTAGTATTAACAAATACGTTGTAAAATAATAAGACTTACTCTTCACAAAGGAGACATTTTACAACTACAGAAAGAGATTCTATGATGCAACAGCAGCTTTTCCAAATGGCTTATGGCAGAAGGATGAATGCTAAGAGCCAGATAGTCCCCTCCATCCAGTTGGTCAACCCCTACTGCTGTCAATGGCAATTTCACACGAAGGATAAAGGGAATGTAGGAGCTGAAGGGTCTCGTACAATATGTGGGATTGCTGCTATTAGATCCTACTCCATAGGACTCCAGCATATTGTTTAACGGTAGCTGTTCACTGTGTTATGGTTACAATTATAGCAATCTGCTTTAGAGGAGCGTTATACCCTAACTTCAGACTGAAATTTCATGTCTAAGCTCAATAGTACAGCAATAATATAAGTTTATGTGCAAATAAAATAAATTGACTATTTTCTTTTGTGTTAATGTAGCTTATAAATATCCAGTTTCCCAATGAAAGAAGACTTTTCTATAATTCTGTGTTTACAAATGATTTTCGTTTTTCAGTTTAAGACTGGCCATCCTGCTCTTTGGAGTACGAGGGCATTTGAGTCTGAGAGTCCTACTGAATTGTCAGAGATTGCAGTGATTCAACTGGGAACTGCCATTCTTGGCTCCAAATGCAGCTTGAAAGTATGCCGTAAGGAAGGGGCTGATATGAGTGGGGAGAAGAGGAGACATGGGGTCTGGAGTGACGCAGGCCGAGGACAAGGTACGAAAGACAGAGGGTGGTCACCTTAGGGGGAAAGAGGTCCAGAGGGTGGCCACAACCTGCCCAGCAACGAGCAGCCCAGCTCAGTCGTCTAGCTAACAAAACCCTTTCCCAGATGACACCTCCCTCTATCCCCATACAAAAAGTCTCTAGCGGATGACAAACCCTGTCATCTCTGCGCTCCCTTGCGCGTGCCCCATCCATCCTTCTCTAGCTAGCAGAGTCCTACTGCCCCATGCCCCAAGTTAGCCTGTATGTGCTTTGATGAGCGCCTCCTTGCCAACTTCCAAGAAAACCAACCAACCCTGGCAGCTGTCAACGAGCCACCAGGTGGCCAGGTCTTCACTGAGGTGGCCCTGGGCTGCGGCACTCCCTCCTCTTTAACAGCCATCAGCGACCATCCTGTCCCACTTTCAAAGGGCACACGAAGAGGTCTCTTGGCAGCAAGATTTTGAAACCACTGTTGGCTCCCTATGGGTTACCCTCCCCCTTTCCCTTATACAGGCAAACCCCACCCTGGCTTCCTTGGCATTAGGGTGCCTGCTCAAAAGATAGACTAACACGGCTGCTACTCTGAAACCTGTATTTGCAAAAAGAAAAGGAGTACCTGTAGCACCTTAGAGACTAACACATTTATTTGAGCATAAGCTTTTGTGAGCTACAACTCACTTCATCGGATACATTCAGTGGAAAATACAGTGCGGAGATTTATATACATAGAGAGCATGAAACAATGGGTGTTACCATACACACTGTGACAAGAGTGATCACTTAAGGTGAGCTATGACCAGCGGGGGGGAGGGGGGAACCTTTTGTACTGATAATCAAGGTGGGCCATTTCCAGCAGTTGACAAGAACGTCTGAGGAACAGTGGGGGGTGGGGTTAAACATGGGGAAATAGTTTTACTTTGTGTAATGACCCATCCACTCCCAGTCTTTATTCAAGCCTAAGTTAATTATATCCGGTTTGCAAATTAATTCCAATTCAGCAGTCTCTCATTGCAGTCTGTTTTTGAAGATTTTCTGTTGAAGAATTGCCACTTTTAGGTCTGTAATCGAGTGACCAGAGAGATTGAAGTGTTCTCTGGCTTGTTTTTGAATGTTATAATTCTTGACATCTGATTTGTGTCCATTTATTCTTTTACGTAGAGACTGTCCAGTTTGACCAATGTACATGGCAGAGGGGCATTGCTGGCACATGATGGCATATATCACATTGGTGGATGTGCAGGTGCTCGAGCCTCTGATAGTGTGGGCTGATGTGATTAGGCCCTATGATGGTGTCCCTTGAATAGATATGTGGGCACAGTTGGCAATGGGCTTTGTTGCAAGGATAGGTTCCTGGGTTAGTGGTTCTGTTGTGTGGTTGCTGGTGAGTATTTGCTTCCGGTTGGGGGGCTGTCTGTAAGCAAGGACTGGCCTGTCTCCCAAGAGCTGAGAGAGTGATGGGTCCTCCTTCAGAATAAGTTGTAGATCCTTGATGATGCCATCAAAAGATGGCGATCAGTGCATCGCTTTTTCATTTTAACCCCCCCCCCCGTTTTTTTGTTTTTTTTTTTTTTTAAAGCAGGTGTCCCACACAGGCTAGACTTTGCTGGGCCCCGTTACGGGGAACCCCAGTGAGGAGCGCGTCAGAGGAAGGATCTGCTGCCAGCCATCACAGTCACCAGGAACACCTGTCCGGAGAGAGCCGCGGCCAGGCGCGGAGTTCCGCTCCCCACCCCCTGCACGGAGCTGCGCGCGCCCCGCGCTGGGGAGCAGGCGGCTGACGCCAGGCCCCTGCAGGGAGCTGGACCCCGCTCTTCCGGGGGCTCCCTGCGCGCAAGGGGATGCTCGGCGCTGGGTCTACCCGCCGGGCGAGCCAGAGGCAGTTCGGCACTTCCCAGGTCAATGAAGCTGGTAAGAGTCTTATTGCCGTTCCTGCAGGGTTCGGGGGGGAGCAAACTGGTGTCTCGTTTTGGTGCTTCAAGCCCCCCCTGGTTTCCACGCCCCCCGTCGGCGGTAGAGATGCGTGCAGGGCCCTGCGTGCAGGACTGGCCCCTTGCAGCCGCTCGGTGACCGACTCCCAAGTTACGCAGAGAAAGGCGCGTGTGCCGGCTCGCAGCCTAAGGGCAGGACGGCCCACCCCCGCAGCCCGCCCTTGGAGCGCAAATCTGGGGGGGAGGCCCCCAGCGCCCCGACATTGACGGGCTCGAGTGGTCCCCTCGCTGCCCTGTCCCCCAGGACACCCCGCGCTGGCGGGGGCCCCAGGGCAGCGTTTCCCGAGCTAGGAGTGCGGCGGGTGAGATCCGCCCATTAGCGGCGTGCGCACGCCGTTTGCGGGAAGGCCGGACCCCAGCCGATTTCACGCGTGCAGGGCGCTGAGCGCTCCTGGGGGGCAGCAGCTGCGAGCCCCCCTGCCGGTATTTTATAGGTGAGCGGTGACAAGGGCTTGGGGTTGAAAAAAGAAGTTCCAAGGGCATGAGAGCTCGAGATCCCCCCCTCGTGGGGGAGGGCAGACCAAGAGGAACCGGAATGCCATTCAGCTAAGCGAGGTCTCCCCCTGCGGGTACTATGTACTGACAAGTAAGGAAAATATCAAGGAGGTGCTTGGTGTACTGCAGTTTAACTGAACAAGCCCCCGCCCCAAAGGAGGGAGGCGAACCCGTTCGCTCTCGTGCGCCGGGAAGCCCCGGGAAAGGCAGCCGCTTGCTCCCGGGCAGAAGCCCTTCGCCCCTCACCCTGACTCCATAAAGCCAAGCGGGAGCCATTTGCTCGGAACGGTGCGAAAAGTGCCGTGGCGCCTGGAGCGGTGTCTCTGCGTCGCTGCTTCCCCTGAAGTCCCTCTGGTGCGTGTGTGTGTCCCCCCCAGGGTTGTCCCTCTGCAAACAACAGGTTGAATATTGTAGGTGAGGGTTATTAAAGTGTCCCCAGGACAATGGCAGTCTGTGTCCCATTCGCCACGCTTGGCTTAATCTTTGGAAAGGGCACACACAATGTGACATGATGTTGGCTTCCAGTATCATTCAGTCTGCATAGCGGCAAGTGCTGCCCTGTCTCCCTGGAAATGAAGTTCGGCAGATTTAATCCTACCCTCTAAAAAACCCTACATACTGACAGCGAAGCTCTGAGTACCCCGCTAGATATATTGAGCTCGGACTTGAGCCTGGATCACTAATTCTTTTTTTTTTTTTTTTTTTTTTTAAAGGAAAAGGCTCAGAGAGAAGAGGATTCTGCCCAACCCAGACACACACAATACGGTCTGGGTAGCGTTGCATTGGGTCACTCAGTCTCAGCCTGGCAATGGGTTTCCCCTAAAGAATACCTGGCCAGGGAGCAGGGTAGCCGATGCTGCGGGCAGAAATAAAGAGCTTTCTTGTTCTTTTGTGAGCATTGTAAGCAGCGCTGGTTTTCCTCTGGCTTGGAGTAAAACCCACTAAAAGGGAGCCATCCAAAGGGGAACAAAGCGCTCAGCCCTAGAGGCGGTCATGTCTAGCTCTAGCCTGCTGGGCTGCTTTCAGAGCAAAAACCTGCCCCCAAGACTGAGGGCCCCGGGATTAGGCACTGTCCAGAGGAAGGTGAGCGGAGAGAGGGTGAGGGCTGGCGTGGGATTCTCTCTTTCCTTGCTGTCATTGTATCCTTGGGATGCTGCAATATCTGAAGGGCCTTTGTTTTGGGGACCTCTGCGATTTAGTGTTATTCCTGGTTCAGAAGAATGGGGTACAAGGATCACAGCCCGTTTTCAAGTCACCTTGACTTTAGAAACCACTTTTGCAAACCGTGTCACTAAAAACGGTGGCTTTCAAGTCAGTTGCTAGCACTGAGCGAATTACACGGAAATCACCACCCACCTCGTCTCTCTGAATGAGGGATAGATCCTAAATTCAGCACCGACTGCCTCCGCCAGCAGTGCCCCGTCTGAGGAAAGGTCAAAATGTAGTTTGCTTTTCAAGGTTCGCTAGGGCATCAGTTTGATCGATTTGCGGAGACATAGATAACACTATAAAATAAGTCGTGGTGGCTGAAGGAAGGAATCATCGCTTGATTCCGGAGTTCCACGACGGCTTTCAACTTCAGGAAGCAAATTCCAGGTCATCTAAAAACTTTTTTTTAAATAGAACGTCATTTATTACCCAAAGTATTAGAATATTGGGTGTTTATTTAGGCAAGGATCTCTTAAATATTTGCGAATTTAGACATTATTTGCATTAAACTAGCCAGTTCTAGGAGTGAGAGCTCAAGAGTGAACTAAGTAGTCGTCTTTAGATGAGCTGATTTCGCCCCCACACGAGCGATATCGGGAAATAGACGATTTCAGAGCTAAAGCCACTGGAAATGCCACAGCGCCACCAGCTGGATTTGAAAGGTTTAAACAAGAAAAACTGAGTGCATTGGATAGAAAGCTGTATGGCTTCCCTTAATAGCCAGAGAGCACATGGGTGAACGAGAGAGAAACGGCAGCCCTTAGCGTGAAGAGTCCTACACTTTTACAACAAAGGAAAAGGTAAAAATGCCAATGCCATCTCCTCGTGTTTTTTGTCCCTACAGCCCCGGCACAATGTGGAACATGTGCCGATTTTACAGTTAAATTATACAGCGCTTATTTCATGTATTGTGGCAGCTAGGCAAGAACAAACAATAAGTAAACTCAACTGCTCGAAACTGCCCAGCCAGTCAGCTCGCTAATCAGATCCAACAGAAGGAGCAAAAGAAATGATAGAAAGGAAAAGCTGTCCGGGGGGCGAGGGGGGAAGAAGAGGGAGAGAAAAGAAGAATAGTTAGAAAGAATTGGATAAGGCAGTATTATGCCTCGAGTTTTAAAGCACAACGCCCATTGATTGCGAATGGCTAAAATTAGCTATTGTAGTAGCTCTACACCCAGTCTTGGCTTTAGCAAAGAACTTAACCCCCTTGCAAGAAAGAACATTGATGTCATCTGGGCTGTTCACAGTTGACAGTCAAACACATTTTCAAAACAATCATTTTCATAACACAGTCACATTGCTTTTACTCATCCCACAAGCTATAGATGACGATAGCAGCAATGCTTCTCTTTAAAATTGAAAACGACAGAATTAAAACTCAGTTTTTAAAGAATGATCTGGTAGATCCTCATCTACTACCACTACCACTCTTACCCAATTTTGAAGCTTTTAAAATCTATAATAAAACCCTAAATTTTAGTCCACTGGGTATTACAGGGCAAAACAATTAGAGCACAAATAAAACAATCTATTGCCAATTGTTCCCACTAGGTGAATTCCACTATTTTTGGCTCATTATCTCCATGATATTATGTCAGTTTCTCAGTTTGTTCCACAGAAATAATAAAAAAAAATTTTGTTTTCAAGCTACTTACAAGAATAGCCAGCTAGAAATTATATAATAAATAGTAAGTTTTCATAATTTCTTCATATTTTCAGCTTTAAAACATCTTTGTTTAACTCTAGCCAAATGTTATTTGAAAATTTCTCTATGTTGCAGTAAATGCAGCCCTACTCCATGAAAACACAATGTAACAATAGTACTATATTACTCACCCTGTTCTGTATGTGCATTCATCCTGGTATCAACTGTATTAGGGACCCAAATATTACTTTTTACTTTTAGTAGCTGTGTAGAACTAGTATAACTTAAGGCTTTTTTCCCTTTCTGGGCTCTACATTTACTAGATTCCAGTTAGAAAGCTAATCTGTTACATCTGTGCAAACCAACTGACAGAAATGAGGATTTACGCAGGTGTCACCAATGGTATTATTTGGTCAGTGTAATCTTTTTAAAGGTGACCTGAGTGAGAAGGAAACCCAGCTTGATTTGCAGAGTGTGGATTGCTGTTGTAGAGCTGAAAACTAGGGTAAAAACAGGAAAAAGTGACTATTTGTTCTGAAAATCATTGTCAGAACAAGCCTGGAACCCAACAATGTAAATTTTAGATCGGCACTTTTCAGAATAAAACCCCACACTAGGATAAATCCAGTCTCCGTTTCTCTGGCTGAGGAAGGCTCCTGTGCAGCAGAACTCATGCATTTCGCTGCACAAGGGGTAGACTAGATGTGATAGGAACCAAACACAAACATAGGTGTTGGAACTAGGGGTGCTGGTTGTGCTGCTTCACTCTCCCCTCGCTGCCCCCTCTGGCTTGAAGTGGTTTCCATCATATACAGGGTTTACTGTTTGGTTCAGTGCCTCTCAGCACCTCATAACACATATACAAATTGTTCCAGCATTCCTGAACACAAGGTACATGAAATCTAGATGCCATGGAGGCCATGGCATGTGGGACAAAACACCTGATGCAGTGCATAGAGCAGGCTAAGGGCTTCCTGGCTGTACACATTTTCTTCTCCCTCAGCTGCAGGGGATTGTGCAGAGACCTTGCATAGGCTGCTTCAAACATTGGGCTTTGGACATTTCCTGGTTCTGGTAATGCATTGGTAAATTTACACATCCATTTGCTAGTGAATGTTCCCAATGCTAGCACTAGAGCGGGGGAACTATTGCAAAAAGAGTGTTTGCAAGTGTTCATGCACTAGTGTATTGAAGACTGTTGTGGAACTGCATCCTATTACTTTAAGAGCAGGGCAGAGGTGGGGTGGTCTTCTGGTTGCAGACCAGGGGGCTCCGCAGCAAAGCATAGGATATCATTAGCAGTCAGTCTGGTAAGACCCTGCTTAAAGCAAGGGGGATGAGTGTTACCTCTCTGCTCTAGGGAGCAGCTTCTGTTGGAGTTCTTCTGTATTAAGGTTCTGATTTCTGGGAAATAAGTGTTGTAACGCTGCAGCCTTCCACCAAGAATATTTTGTTTTTATCTCACTTTGCTGTGTGTATGTTGTGAACATAACACATTGGAAGGCCCAATGGCTTTTTGCTTTGATCATGTTCATACCGCTCCTTTCTCCGATGAAGTGAGCTGTAGCTCACGAAAGCTTATGCTCAAATAAATTGGTTAGTCTCTAAGATGCCACAAGTACTCCTTTTCTTTTTGCGAATACAGACTAACACGGCTGTTACTTTGAAACTTTTTCTAGTTAGTCATAAACATTGAGGCAGATGAGTTTTTGTTTGAGTGGGTTTGTGGGGAATTGACACAGGTGTACATACATGAACAAGAGTACATGCCTGTTTAAATAAAATGTTTCAAGCTTCTGATTAGGAAATAACACCATGTGGCTTAAGAGAGCAACCACAGATAATAAATTGCAAACCCGCATCTCTCGTAGTCTGAAAACTGTTTGTCCAAGTTTATTTGGCAACTACTTACACGTAACACATTTGCAGACATTAGGTTCAGTTCCCAAATGATTTGTAAATATAGGCCTAAATTTGGCAGATAATTTACTCACGATGATTTAAGTTTTGGCTAACAAATATTTATTTTAAAACCAGTTTCAGGCATGTGATCTGTACTTACATATACTTCTTAGGTTAACATGTTCTGTAAGTACGCTGTCTCCCACATCTGTGGTCAGTCTTCATATTGGAAAGCACTCTTCCCCCCTCCCCGCCCTATTCTTCCCCCAGACCACCACTTTTGTTGCAACATGGGAAAGAGTTCTGCTTTGTCCCTTGCCACTCCCACTGCCCTTCAACCTGCTATGTCCTTTTACTGCTCTGCAAGCAGTAATGTACTTCAGAGCAATGTGTGCCCCTTTGCAGGACTGAACCCCGAAGAAGTAAATGTATTCACTTTAGTGGATTCTATTGTTCTTAAACATGTCACACTGTTTTGAACGAGGTTTACTTTGTATTGCTCACATCTTCCCGTAAGCAGATTTTTCAGAGTTGTATAAACTGCTTAGGAAATAATGCTTATTCTTTAACTCAAAAAGTGGGAGGAGTTCATTATTTTCAAGACCCTGATCCTGTAGATAGCTAAACAGTATCCAAACAGCAGCAGATATTAAGCTGTAAGGTTTGTAAAAATCATTGTCAGGGACAAGTCCCTATTTTCACCAAGTGTGATTCTGTAAATCAACACACTTCTCTTTCTTACACTGCACAGAGTGCATGCTTTACACTTGAAGGAATGATCAGTCCTTAAGCAATGTATTGAGTGTTAGGAATATAAACTATCCATACTATTAATTTTGTTCAGTATTATTTTTGCTTTCTTTAGCTTGTTTTTCCATGTGTCAGCAAAATAATTAGTAACAACATAGGTCAACAGTAATTACTCTTGCCGTGGTCTGCAGTGTTCATACAGCCATCCCGACTATATACATTTGCAGCAGCATGTTCACGGGCAGTGAGGAGGAGTACAAGCTATTAACAGAATCGGTGTGCTGTATTGCTTCTCAACTTTTTTTTGGCCATCTGCTTGGGATACATAGCCATAGTGAGCTAACACAGCCGATTTAAGGATTTTGTTTCAGATTGATACTGTGCAACTCCATACCACCGATTTCAAACTGTGCCGAGCAAATTCAGGTTGTGCTTCCACCAACTTATCTAACAGCTTCTATCAAGGTTGCTTTCAACAGCTTCCCCCTTTCTCTTCTTCTAGGCTGCACTCGGTTAAGAGGGGTCAAGGAACCATCTTGTGGTAGGTGCTCCTCTGGGCTCACGTCTGGGCAGTGGAATGTCTATCTTGCACCCCTTACAAGCTCCCTACAGCCAACCAAGGAAGCAGGCAATAAAACAGCCAGTGCTTTTGTTTCACCTTTCCCCCTCTTCCTCCTTTCCATAGAGCAAGAGTTGCCCAGTGGAAGGAGTGTTCGGTGGTTAAGGCTCTGGGGTGAACGTCAAGGAACATTGGTTCAATTCCTGTTTCTGCCACGGGCTTCCTGGGTGACCTTGGGAAAGCTGCTCAATATTTCTGTGCTTTAGTTCCCTGTCTGTACACTAAGGATAATAATGCTTCCATTAAAATAATTCTTGTGCAGATAAGTTAATATTTGGATGGTACTTGAATATTTTGGTGATGTGGTTATCTAAACACCTAGATAAATAGCAGAGGAGCTACAACCGAGAAGGAATGGATGCTCAGACAGGAGAAGGCAATGAGGGAGGAGAAATGGTGTCCTCCTCCCCTGCCAAAAAGGGCTGGGGCACCTATGCTTTCACTTGCAGGTGTTTGTGTCTCTATTCCCTGCTGAGGTTGGATGGAAGAGCTCCATGGCTTTTCGTGGAATGGAGTGTCAGAAGGACACATGCAGACACAAGAGTCATGCATCAGCAACATGTGGGGGCAACAGATTCTGTGCCACTCTGCAGACAGCTGGGGTGGAGGCAGGTTGGCCAAAAGAGTTACAAATGCCAATGAGAGGGTCCTATTTGCACTTCAAAAAACAAAACATTGTTTTGAGCTGGTTACAGAAAGGCAGCCAAAGCCTCTGGCAGGGGTGAAAGACTTAGCTTCCATGGTTACAGCGAATTAACCGTGTGGCTTGGGCACACAAATTTTATTTAGAGCCAACCACGTCTCTAAGTGGTTTAAAAGTTGTAGGGTGGAGAGTTCCTCAGAAATGAGACAAAACCCCGTGTTTCATAATGAAACACAGAACAGAATGCAGCTGTGCCGCCAGTTCCATCTCCTCCCCAGTGTCTCCAGCATTGTACAGCACCACATTCCTGTTCATAAACCTCTAACTACTAACGTTGGTGAGTGTCAGGATATTTGTTGTTTTTATTAAAGGCCCGGCTGCTGGAGACATGTGAGTACATAAAAAGCGCAGCTGTCACGAAAAAAGTAAGCCCAAATTTCCAGCCCTTCATGGGTTAGAAGGGGTCAAAAATCAGAGGGCAAAGAAAAAGATCCCCACATTTATTGTTTGTCAAAAAATCTCATAATTTTTTAACGTTCAGGTTGGGCACTGAGATACATTTTTGTTTTTGACAATGGATAAGTATCTGAGAATATTTAAGTATTGTTTGTTCAGCGTCATTGTGGAAATAGTGTTGGCACATATTATTTTAGGAAACAGTTCTGCACTTAAAAAAATCACAGGCTTACCTAGCATATGCAGGAAATAGCCTATTCACTCGTAATAGTGTTGCGCTAATGGGGCATCCTGTCCTTTAAAAGGGAGCGGGTGTAGGAATATTTGAGTGGGCAACCAGGGGAGTAGCAGAGTGTCCTACATTTGGTGATTATTGTGGCAATTATTAGCTTTAGGTCTGGCACTGCTTGTGAGGATCTGTGCAGTTGCAGAGGGATTTATATATATATATATTTGGTAGTTTTGCACAGAAAATGTAACATAGATTCATAGGTATATGGTACCTTTCATCTTTTTATTTATAAAAATTAGGTTGACAGGCATGTTTGAAATATGAAGTCCCTTTTGTCTGTTTTCTAGGTGTGCTTCTACATTAGTCAAGTGGTTGTTCAAATTGCTTTATTGGTTTCAACTGTCTTCTAAAAAAGAAATCACTGTAAAATTTGAATACTTTAAAAGTCATACTGGGAATCATCCTGTCTGGAATATTGTCAAATGGTTAGACCGAGGGGGGAGGATTCAGTCTTCGGGTTTGTGTCTACACTTATTTCAAAGTAAAAAATATGCAGCACGCTTCTGGTGTAACTTCATTAGAGTACCAATGGCTAATTGTATTTCCAACAGCAGCTGCCTTATTAGAGGTGCTACGGCTTTTAATGACCTAATTGCTTTTTTGGGACTCACTTCTTTTAATAAAAAACGTAGTTATCTGATATTCCAAAAATTAAACAAAAGAGGAAATTGTCAGACTAAAATATTATTAAGGCTGGTAAATGGCAAATTAATATTCCTGAGTGAGATTTTCATAAGTGCACAGTGTTGGTTTTACTCCCATAGAAATTAATGGATGTTTTACTTCTGACTTCACTGAGAGCAGATTTAGTCCACTATTGAGTACTTTTTAAAATCCATCCCCTAGTATTTATATAACCCCTTCCATGCAAAGGTTTCTCAAATTATTTTGCAGACTATATACACACTCCTGCACACAGCGTAGGTGGAGGTGAAAAATGTTGTACTGTATATTACAGAGCCATGTGATAAGTTCATTTATCATGCAACTCTAACAGCCTCATCTGCACTGTGTCCACTGATTCATCCCCACCAGGACTTACTCTACTATTCCAAATCCATGGAGCATTCAAACAGCTATCATTTAAAAAAAAAATTCCACATGCTACAAAGGCAGAGTGTTCCTCCCCAATTTCATGGGCCTGAGATGCAGGATGGGTTATATTTAGTGCTGGATCAGCGATTGGTTTCAGTTCAAGATATCATGATCCCTCGGCTATTTTGGAGAGGCAGTAGCTAATAATGCTTACTCATCTTTCTAAAGCACTTTGGTATCTATAGGTGAAAAAATATATATTATGGGCCAGATTATGATTGGCTTTACCCTATCCATGCGGTAGCATAAGATCCATCTCCCACCTCCTCAACTTCGTCGGGGTTTTATCTGGCTTGCTGTGTGTCCGAGCAGGTGGGAGAGCATTGGCTGCAGTAACTTACTTCTCTGGAGCAAAAGGGAAAGAATAAAGACTCTTGGGGAAGCACAGCTATGTGCTGCCCCTCATGCAGGGCTTGGCCTAACACTCACTCCAGCTCTGTGTCTATGTAAGCCACACTTTTTCAGATGCGGTTATTTAAGCACAGAGAGTTCTACTGACTTGGATGAGTGGCACTGTGGCCTAGGATTAGTAATTGACTGGGGAACCAAGAGACCTGTGTTCTGGTCATTTGACTGAAACCTGACCTTTTATTTGTAGTGAAATTTGGCTGTACTGTGCACATCCGTGGGATTAACAACCACATAGTGAAAGTATGTATCTTCTGAGATACACATTTAATGAGCTAGGTTTATGCGGGTGACATTATTAGCTTGATCAGTGCAATTTACTCCTTTAATTTGATCCCCTGGTGTGACTTACCCACCCTCCTGTATTTAATATTGTGGACACAGTGGGTTTGATTTGCCACTACATTATTTCAGCTGTAAATGAATGTATGCCAAGATAAATGTATTGATTTTAATGGAGTTACACCAGCATGAAACTGGAGTCAGACCATAGTGACCCAGATCCTGTATGTTCATTGAGCTACAGAAAAGACAAATAAACACTTGGATGTTCGAAAAGCAAAATGCTTTCTTTAAGAAAAAACAGTTTAAATTGCTAAGTGATTACCATGTAGTTACTCCTTACATCTTTTACAGAACCCAAGCACTTAAAGGAAATAAATAGCTGAGGACATCATAAAATCTTACACTGTCCACAAAGTTTTTTTCCCAAATGTAAAGAAATGTATATTTCATCACAAAGCCGGACCCTTAACTCTGACCCAAAATAAATACTACTCTTTCATCAGTAATCTTAAAAGATGAAAAGAAAAAATAAACCTTTCTGAAAAAGAAACATGGCTATCATAATATATACACATTAATTTCCCATTCTGAGCAGCCACAAATGCAAATTCATGTAGACATAATTCCATACACTGATAAAGCTATACTCTCATATTACCGTCTGTATACTATTTTAAACTCAGGGAACAGCAGCGACAAATGCTACAACCGCAAAAAATAATACTGTCTCTTGATAAATGTGTTACCTGACACTTGCCTCCAACAGTATCGCTTAAAAGAAAATATTTAAACACCAAGGGCACAAAACCAATACATTAGAAAAAAAAATCTCTCTCACTGAAAACGCCCAACAATCCATAGGTCAAAATTAAGGGTTTTTTCGTTTTTGATGAAATACACATTTCTTTGTATTTTATTAAACTAATGGGCTAACGAGTCCCTTTTCCCTGGTTAAAAATCATGATCTCATCATTAGCCGTGTCCCATTGAAGTGTGCTCATACATATGTGATTTGCCTTCTACAGAAATGGTGGAGGGGCCTACGGCCAAACTGGGCAGCTCTCCAGGGAGCCAATGGCGACCAGTGCTGCCTGCAAGGAAGCTGTGCCTTCAGCACAAGTTCTGGTTCCTGGCTGGGCTTTCCCTAGTACCACAGATTACTCTGGGGCAACAGTAGCCTCCCCTCGGCTCCATGTGGACATGGTAATATGGCCTGGATCTTAAGTGGTCCAAGTCTCTTCACAGTGGTGAACGTCACCCACAGTAATTCACTTTTCTGGATGAAGTTGAGATTGCAGTGTGCCCAGGTAATCCATATGCTTGTGGAAAGTGCCATGGGATTTTTAATGCTCACAAATAATCAGAGAGGAAAGATTGTCTGGGGGTTATAGCACTGGACTTAGGAAGCCTAGGTTGACGTCTAGGCTCTGCCACACACTTACTGTGTGACCTGAGGCAAACGACTTAATCTTTTTGTGTCTCATTCTTCCATGTGTAAAGTGGGAGTAATATTTCCCTATCTCACAAGGGCGTCAAGCAGAGAATTTCAGGTGAGATACTGTGGTAATGGGGGGTGGCAGATGAGAACCTAGGTAGCTATTGATTTTCTCTCTGGTCTGTGAGATTATTCCATGAAGTACATTGCTCTCTAATTTTAGGGCTTTGGGTCAGATTAGGGATTCCATAGGACATTAATCAGCCTCACCACTTCCTGTAGCACTCTGGGTTTCCTTCGGCAGTCTCCCTTACAAACACTAATCCGGTTTAGTTGATGAAATATGACAAGATCACAGCCTAAGATAATTTGATTTAGACCGACCCCAGTCTTGATTTGCATTGTGAGTGCCTCCATGCACCTCACCCTGTTGCTCAGAAAACTCTATGACCCATTGTTATGGACACCTATTTTACTAAAATGTTTAAAAATCCTGCACACAAGATTAAGAAACCCAACGAGCTGGGTTTACTGTAGGGTTAACAAGGGGAATAGTCTGAATGTTGGTTGTGATTCAGTTGTTGTCTTGGGGCCTTTATACATTATCCTGGATTAGGAAAGCTTACAGATAAGGAAAAGTATGTTTTACTTTTAAAGGTAGTCCACTTTGTGAACCTGTAAGAAATTACAGCAAACCCAACAAATAATAGTGCAGTTTTGGACTATTCATTGCTCTGCATCCAGGGGGAGTTCTGACATAGAAAGGTACACTTATAATTCTGCCTGCTTTACAGTATCCCAAGTAAGCATGGAAGGCTGAGAAAATATTGCATCATAGATCTGATGTATTGAATGACGTAAAATTAGCATTTCCATTAGTCAAGACAAAAGAGCTGACCTCAGAAACGTTGGCCCTGACCACGCTATGGTACACCCCAGAATAGCAATCACCTTTTCTTGAGTTGCATGAGGACTTGTTTTGTTTTGTTTTGAGAGCCATACTATAGTTGAGCCCCTTCTTAGTCTCTTGGATCTTTTTATAATGTGGTTCTCTGGAGAGAAAAAAAAAAAGCTTTTCCATATTGTTCAGGGAAACAGTGAACTCTGACTGCAACAACTGTGTTTAGCTGGCCCAGTTTAATCCGCAAAGCAGTCTAGATAGATATTCTATATGGGATATGTTAAATTGGTTGGATTATTGGAATTACTTTATACGCAACTCATGTTTTCATAAAGAATAATTTGTATTTTCAATGGAGTTGCAATAATTTAAACACTTGTCAATAGTTCAGAGTAAAATTTGTGTCACATTGTTTTGAAAGGAAGGAGAGATGTTTGCAGGGTTTGTTCCCTACCCCGCAATATATACCATGACTGACAGAGCTATTTTACCTAGCTTTTTAATCATTTTATTGCCTTGCTATTTGTGCTGAGTGTAAATGATGGGAACAGGATACCCATGAAATGCAAGAGGAATGATCTAGTGCAGACTGGAGCACAACAAATTTCAAGCATTCATGTTTATCTTAGAGAAATGAATAATTTAGGCTGTGATCCTGCAAATACTTATGCGCATAACTGTACTTGTGACTAACCCCAATGAGTGTATGTAATAAGGTGCATAAGTGTTTGTAGGATAAGGGCCTCCGTTTGCCCATTGCTTTTCTTTTAGACGGAGCTATGTAACTTATCTCTTAGCTGTGTTTTAAGTAACTTTCACCAAATCAGTTTTCTCCTTGATGGGGCTTTATATCAAACCTTAGCTTTTGAAATTCTCAGAAGGTGGAATTTTTTAGTTAAAATCTAGCAATGAGTTGGGATAGCATGAAATTTATTTGAAAACTAAAAAACGCTGTCCCATATGTCATTAATGCTGGCTGAGTGAATGTATGAAACTCTAGCAACAATTTAAAATCATGGTTCAGTTAATGAAAGCTGAAGTGTTGTGAACAATCCAATAGAAAACTTGATATTAATTTGGGTGCTCTAAGTGACTACATCATGATTGATATTAAAGTAAATACTAAATAAATTAATATCAATTTGGCCATTAGTTTAAGATAGTAATGAAAATACACAACCCAAATGAATAAAGATTGAGAATACTGTAATTAAATAAGGGGCATATTCTGCCACCTGTACTCGTGAGGACATAGGCACATGGCTACCCACAGAGTAAGTTTTGATTTCATTTTAAATGAGGCAGAATCTGGTCCTATAAAAATAAATCAACAAAACAAAATAGGCCGTATACCAAAAAAGTTTCTAGACCATGCAGGCTGAGATTGAGTTAGGTCAGACACTGAGTGCTTCTGAATGTACCTGAGAATTTGGGGAGAATGCAGTTTAGGTCTAAACTTGACTCAGTGCCCCTGTCAATCTCACACTAATTTCCATGGAAATTCGACAGGCGATATGATGAGAGGCACAGCTCTAGTACTTACAGTTCTTGCTTTAAAGGATGTTTGCTATTTTTTTCTTCCAGTACATCTTACATATTCCAATACGACACCAAAGGTGAGACTCATTCCTGCTCCAGCCCTTTACACCAGGTAAAGGGGCTAAAGTAGTTCTACAAAGTTCTGGATCCAGCCAGGAGAGAATTTCCTTAGTGAAGGAACTGAGGAAGACAGTCACAGGCTGCTTTTTGAAGATCTCCATGAAAGCCCTGGCATAGCAGGTATGGCGGATAAGGGGTGTGCTGAGGGCAGGGCCTCAGAATGTACCGGTAGTTCTGTAAAGATTTTGGGCAGCTCTGCTGCCATAAGTTAGAGAGACCCCCAGGGCTGTCCAAACTACACCAGGGACTGCTTAAAGCCATCCTAGTCCTCCCTCCCAATGCGCTAAGGCACAGTATAGAATCTCACCTGTAAGTCTGTATAGCACCCAGGCCAATGGGACCTCCACCTTCTTGGCCTCTATGGGTTACCACAATATAAATGTTAAATAATGCACACCTTAAATTGAAGAATGCAGACGCAGTTTGACATTTCCATGTTATTTAGGACAAACAGGTGGAAAAGCAAGTTTAGAAAACAATTTTATTAGACAAATTATTTAGACAAATTATACACAGAAAGCTCTGCCACTTGTAACTGAGGCCTCCAAAAAGTGTTGTGTATTTGTTTTATAGGCAACACATCAAAATAGGCCTATTTTAAATAGTGTACATGGTTAACAGTTTGTTTATAGCTAAAATCACTGCAACATCTGGTATGTCCCTACATAGCTTGTTGTAAAGAAATTTCTTTTTTTTTTCTTTTTTTTTTTTAAATCAGAGTTGTGTACGAGTTCATGAATGTTACAAGGGGAAACAAGTTGTGCATGCTTTTAGACACTTGCTACCCTGGAAACAAAATGGCCGTTTGCATGATAAGAAATTGTTCTGCCTTACACAGTAGACAATATCTGAAGATTTAGTACAAAAACATTGATGGTACAAGATGCTCCCCCAAAACAGAATTAGCATCAAAACAGAATAGAGCTGAAGAATATACCTTTTAATTTCTCCTAAAGCAAATCACATAGGCTGATTCCTATATCAGTTCTACCCATAGAATGAGTTAGGTTAACATAAGTGTATGGTTGTGTAAAAAACAAAAAAAACAAACAAACAAGAGGAAGGATCTCAGCACGGGAGAAGTTGCTTGTTCTCTGCTTAACGGATTGCAGACTGAAAGCTCATTCTACATTTCTAACGGATAGGAGTGTTACTTTAAGAAGCTTGTGCCAAAGCAGACACGTTTTTTGCTCTCATTGCTGTTCTTTCATCGTTCTACACAGTTGACACTAATATAAAAATTACACAGTTCCTCTAAATACAAATGAATATAGGAAGGGTTAAAATGATAGCTCGATCCATTTTTTTTCTTAGCATAATATATGACTGTAATTTAAGGCCACATCAATATTTCTCAAGGGTTTTTTGTCCCAGTAACACCATTATTGTAGTGATTGATGGTACTGATTTGGAAAAGAATTTCTTAACCTTCTATGATCTACGTTTAAACTTCTCTAGAACTGTATTAGTTATCCATGGATGTGGTTTAACTAAGAGAGTTTTCCATTGGTTAAATTAATTAAATGTAAAATTACCAGGTTTAGCCTTCTACACTGCTGAATAGCCAATGCAAAACCTAATCAAATGAGTTACATCTGGGTACAAACATTAAATTAACCCGGATGTTCTAATAAAAAAAAGTATTAAATAAGCTCTGTTGGCAAACAATGCAAGTCAGAATAATATTAAAGCCAATCTCTTTTCTAAACAAAAAGACCCCCTGCACTGTATGTCTTTTCTGTATACAACACATTTTTACTAAAGCTTTATTAAATGAATTGCAATAGCAACGGCTGCCATTTTATAGATATATATACACATACTTATGTATATATATTTATGTGATACTAATTTATTTAACACAACAGAGGCTTCTGTCATATGATACAGTTTACTGTACATAAGAAAAACTTTTAACACTGTACAATCACATAAAGGTCATATGCACTGTTGCAGTGCAAAAGTAGATTTAACTGTAGTCTTTACTGGCATAGTAATGGCTTTTTGTAATCCTACAAAACTGCATTCTCATATTGTGTGGCCTGAATAGTTTTTTTTTCTTTTTTCCTTTTTTTAAATTTATTTTTCTTTTACTGCAGGGTTTGCCTTTGGTCCACAGTTAAAAGGACACACAACAGCAGTGGAGCACTGAATGGATGCAGCAGAACAAATGTAAAGGACGGAAGTTATTGCAATTATATAAAAAATGGAGAAAGGGGGGAGATGCAAACGCCCTTCTGCGAAATAACCCTCTATCTTTTATGCATACTCAGTGCACATTTCCTATACTTAAAGTATATGAAAAGTGTACGAATATAAAACTAGTGTGGTTTCTTTCTTTTTTTTTTTTTTTTTTTTAAAGAAACAGGTGACAAGAGAAGAGCGAGGAGGAGACAGAGAAAGCAGGGGACAGAAGGAGAAATAGTGAGTTGTTACTAAGAATCCTGATTTTTTTTTTTTAAAAGTTACATCCATGTTAGTCCCACAATATTACAGCTGCTCCTTGCAAAGGGAGTCCTAAAAAGAAACAATGAAGAAACTTGGTCTGAAGCTCATATGGAGGTGCCTCGGTCTGGGTCATTACCGATATTGAGCCCCAGAGTAGGAGTTGGTTGGTATGGGATAGACGACATTGTTTTGATAGGACTTCTGAAAAAGCCCCCATTAGGTGCCCTGTGCCTAAAAGGGCCAGTTCGGTGCTCAGGCATGTTGCCAAAGGAGAAACCAGAAGCGGCTTTAGCTGACAGCGTACGGCTAAGAGTCTGGATCTGTTCTGGTATGAAGGTTGTTGTGGTGATATGAGTGTTCCTGAAGTCACTGATTTGCTCCAGTGCTTGGCGTGTGGGCAAAGTGTCAATGTCCAGCGGGGTCAAATCAATTGACGAGGTGGAAAACTGTTTATGGGGGCTGTCGTCATCTGTGCACAGGCTGTTAACACGTCTGTGAAGATGTTCCAGGTCAATTTCCTTGTCATCCTGGAAAAGAAAAAGAAGACGGGCCATTTATTGTTGCCACTTTTTGCTGGACTGAATCTTTACAGTGGAACCAGAACTGCGCAGGAAATGTGACTAAAACTTCGTCTAACTTAAACTAAAACTTTGTGCAATGGGCGGCCAGTGACCCAGCTGTTGGGGGAGACTAGTCCCTTGCCTTTCCCCTTGTGCCTGACAGGCCCTGCCCCATCTCCTCTTCTTTTGCCTCCTTCCCCGCGGGAGCCCAGAGCACTCCCACCACAGCCCCCGCCTCAGTGCCAGCTGCTCCAAGTCCCTGTGGGAGGCAGGCTGGCCAGCCTGGGCCAGTGCAGTGCAGGAGGGAACCTGGGGGCGGGGCCATGCTAGGCTGTTTGGGGAGACACAGTCTCCTCCAGCCTAGGATACCTGCCACCCATGCTTTGTGCTAATTTACAACAGCTGAGGTCAGGTATAAACATCTATGGTGTAAATCTTTCCAACTGACTGCTGCTGACTGGATTAGAAAGAACACAGGTGCTGTCTAACCTTATAATTCACCTATTTTCAAACCCAGCATCTTAAGTACTAAGCTGTAGGTGCTACAAATAGATGCCTATCATGAAAGTACATGTTTAGAGCCAGGGTATGTGTGATTTAGATTAACGACAGCTTGGTAATAATCAGCTTCCTATAATGAAGATGAAGTGTAAACTCAGATGGCTGGGGTGATACCAGCTTTTCTTGAACTCCATACTGATAACTAAATGTGAGCTTCAGATGGGAGCTTTTGAAGAA
The DNA here is from genome assembly GCF_015237465.2 of Chelonia mydas. Taxonomy (NCBI): domain Eukaryota; kingdom Metazoa; phylum Chordata; order Testudines; family Cheloniidae; genus Chelonia; species Chelonia mydas. Next base: position 25,109,502 of record NC_057852.1, on the reverse strand, counting down.
TAGTAATAGCCTCTTCATCAGTCTTAATTCTGGCTGGGCTCAAATTGATTTTTTTTATTTATTAGCTGAAATAGAATAAAGCTGAACTTCCAAACCATTTGGGGAGTAGTGGTGGCGCATTTGCAGTGTACCAGAAGAGGATACACAAGATGATTTTTAATTGTAATGCCAACAGTGGGTTTGATTCTCCTCCTAGTTACAGGGGAGCAACTCCGCTGACTCCAGTGGAATCACACTGGTGCAGGTAATAGGAGAACGAGGTCCACTGTACTTACTTGGATGTGGGATCACACCCTCCTATCCTTGCCCTTTTTCTTCCTTAAACTACCCCAAAGGAATTCAATTTAAAAAAATGATGTTATGCTAGTGTTATAGCAGAGACTTTAAATGCACAAAAGTAAAAAGATACAAAGCCATGGGCCCCAAAGTAACCGTAAATCACCTGTAGGCCACATATATATTAATACTGAACTGCAAAGCATAACTCAGAACTGAGTTAAGCATAGAAATATGCAAGGGATGTCCCCACTAATCAGACTGTGGGGCTTATTCATCACAGAATGAAATTTTAACTAACCTTCTCAAAATTCACTTTCGTTTCCATGAAATCTACTGACTCTTCCAGACCAAATAGAGAAGTGTCACAATGCATCATTCTAGGATGTCAGAGATACCAGAAATTATAACAGCACAGGCCATAGTGGTGCGTTTTTGACTTGCAAGCTTGATTACTGCAACTCATTGTAGGTTTGATTCAAAGGTCATTGAATCAATGGAAAGACTCCCATTGATGTCCATGAGGTTTAGATCACTGTGTCTAGGAATGAACCCACGCTCCCTGAAAAAACTCCACATAGGACAACATGTGACAGCCCATCTGCTTAGCAAGACTGGTCACCAAATCTCTCTGTACTGAATACTGAGTCCAGTTCAAGGTCTGCGTTCTGTTATTCATGGTCCTTGATACTTAAGAGACCACTTTTCCTTCTTTGACCAGACCTACCGTGACACCTGTGGCTGGCCTATGCCAGCTGACTCAGGCTCACAGGGCTTGGGCTAAGGATGGTTAAATTGCAGTGTAGACTTCCAGACTCGGTCTGGAGACCGGGATATAGGACCCTGTGAAGTGGAAGGGTCCCAGAGCTTGCACTGCAGCCTAAGCCTATGGAACTTACTCCCCCAAGAGATAAAAAGGTACCAGAGACCTCACTATTGTGAGAACTAAACGTGGGATTGACTTTCCCTCTATAATTTGCAAAAAGAAAAGGAGTACTTGTGGCACCTTAGAGACTAACCAATTTATTTGAGCATACACGGGGTGGGGGGGGGTGAGAAAACCTGGATTTGTGCTGGAAATGGCCCAACTTGATTATCATACACATTGTAAGGAGAGTGATCACTTTAGATAAGCTATTATCAGCAGGAGAGCGGGGTGGGAGGAGGTATTTTTTCATGCTTTGTGTGTATATAAAAAGATCTTCTACACTTTCCACAGTATGCATCCGATGAAGTGAGCTGTAGCTCACGAAAGTTTATGCTCAAATAAATTGGTTAGTCTCTAAGGTGCCACAAGTACTCCTTTTCTTTTTGCGAATACAGACTAACATGGCTGTTACTCTGAAACCTCTATAATTTATGCATGCACAGACACGTACATAGACATACATCACACCCACCGACCGAAACAAAACAAAACCAACTATACGAATCAAACTATTTCTCCTATAGGGTGAGGAAGAAGATGGAGAAAGATTATGTCTGTTCTGAAATAATTGGGAAGTGCTCATGTGCTATGGTAACAAAGGCCATGCAGTGTCCAGACAGAGGCTCAGTCATAGTGCATAAATCATGATTTTGCCACTGTGCACTGTTTTAAGTCTCCTCTTTTTTCCAATTTTGAAATTTTATAAAATGACTTTTATATGACTAAAATTTAAAATAGCAATCAAGGAAATGTTTAAAATTACATCACTGGGGAAATATTGCAGCTTGAGCTAGGTGAGTAATGAATTTTTTTGGGCTGCTACCAATTCCAATAAATTGAAAAAAATTGTTTTGGATTGAACATCATGTTTCAAAATTTTTGGTCATTCAAAAAGAAAACAATTTCTTTTCAGGTTGATTGGAACATTTCATTTCAACAAAACTGAAACATTTTGTTTTGCTGTTTACCATCTTTGAACATTTTTGACTTTTAAAATAAAATTAAGGGAAATTTTGAAATGAAAAGTTGTGTTGAACGAAAATATCAAAATGTTTCATTTTGAAAATGTCAGTGTTAAATTTTATAAAAGTTTTTTTTTTCACTGAAGTTATTAGGTGAAGTTAATTTGTAAAATATCTCAGTGTTGCCCAATCTGCATTTTTCACCAAAAACGTTTCAGTCAAAAGATTTCACACAGCTCTATCTGTGACTTAGCTGAGCCTCTAAAGGTCTCTCCAATATTGCTGCTGATTCTTCTACTATAAATGACAATGGGGTCAGACTGGAAAAAAATAAGTAAGTGGTATTCTTCCTGGCTCCGTCCACAACCCAAGCTCTGCACACTCAATCCACCAAGAAGAGACGTCACTCACAGTAAGATATACTATCATTCCTTTTTCTCTCTTGTGTGTTTTGGTCAGTAGTGAAATATTCAGCAGTGTTCACATTTAAATTATCATTAGAGTCAACATACCATTCAGATTAATGGGGAGAGTTCAGTCTTCTCTCAGAGCTATTGGTTAAGGCCGTCTGCGGACTCAGGCAGACATCATTGAATGGGTTACTTCTGGTTCATGACTGGCAGGTTATTTTCACAACCATAGGACAATTATTTTTCAGTATAAATGCTCGGATTCTGGAGCACAAGATAGCAGCCATCAGGAAAAAGAGCTGGCGTGCTGACCACAAACTGGCCCACCATGACCCCTAATTTGGACTAGTGGCCTGAAAGAGCCAATGGATTTCATGGAAGCTAAAATGAAAGTTAGTTAAGATGTAATTCTTTGAATGAGCCCCATAGATGGGATAATGGGGACATTCAGCTCTTATTTTCATACTTAATTCAGTTTTGAGTCAAGCTTTTCACATCAACTTTAAAACATAAATTTAAGAGCAAGTCAATAAACAATATTAAAAAGTACAGGGAGGCCAATTTATAGCAGCTGAGGCAATGATAACTTTGAAGTTCCTGGCTTCCATTAATTTGAAACACACACACATACACAAAATAAGTATCAAGCGTGACGTTTCTGAAAGTTTGGGCTAAGTGACAATTTGGTATATTTTACTATTTAAGCCTTTACTGGTTTTAACTGAGAGTTTCCCATTTCAGAGGAACCCAGTTTAAAGAGAAGAGAGGGTTTTCCTTTTTAACAACAGCGCTTGCCAGAAGTTTAAAAAAAAGTCTCAGAACTGAAACAGTAAGCAAAAGGTTTTAAAAATTCAAACATCAGTGCTGTAATTAGTGAGTATAATTAATTCTGTCTGATTATACAGCGTAAGATTGCGAGGCACAATACTGGGGAAACTGCAGATAATGGCAAAACCATCTCACACAAACTCAAAGTAATATCCTACAACAGGTGTCTATGGCTATGTAGATAGAAAAAGTGTAATTGATGGTGATGTACTGTAACTTGTCAAACATTTTGGACTGGGTATCTGTCAAGGACATTTTAATAATGATTTTTCCCCCCAATGTTGCTTTATCTGGTCTTTTACAGGGCTAAAACTTCACCACCAGGGTAAGCAATTTGTTTTAAAACTAGGGTTCAGAGGGCTGGTAATGAGATACCTGAATTATCATGGAAATTATTCTACAGACACAGATAGAGAGAACCAAACTCAGACCTACTATAAAATGGCATATCTTCCTCTAAAATAGAGGTCTATAGTCCTTGGGAACTCTTTTAGAATTCCCTGACCAAGATGTTAAAAAATGGGTGTCTGTATTCAGGTTTCTAAATAAATCTGGCTTGGATTTCCAAAGGGCTGAGCACCCTCAGCTGCCCTTGGCTTCAGTAGATGTTGAGAGCAGAAATGAATAGGAGTGCAGGTTCCTCTGCACCTCTAAAAATCATACCAAGTTCATTTAGGAGCCTAAATATGGATTTAGGAGTTTAGCTTTGGTAACTTGTTTTTGAAAGTCTGAGCTATTGCATTTGGGGGGCATGTTTTGAATGCCAGAGTGAAAGAGACCTTTCACACTCATTGGCAAAACCTGGAGCTGATCCACAATAGCAGGCATAATGTACTAATTACTAACATAGTCTACTACTAATTGTTGTGTTCTGTTGAGAACAGTTCCTTGTAACACCAGTATATAGTATTTATTTTCTTTTTTCATTTCTTTCTAGCTCTTCTAAAAAGGAGAGTCAGATTTCACGATTCAGATTTTGAGTGACCTTGCTCATCTTACAAATCAGAAAGCTATGGAATTATCTCAGAACCTATGTTTTCCTTCCCCCTTTAGTGCTATAAATTCAAGACAAAAGTATGCAGATAGCATGAAGATATTCCACAATAAATGAAGGGGTCCTATACCTCTTTTGAAGGAACCCGGGAGCCTTTCCTTTTATTCCACCATGTTTCCAGCATTGCAATGAAACAGGAGAGGACAATCCCAGCAGCCAGGATACAAAACACCCCTGCAAAGCTCTTTATGTCCAGGGCACCTCCTTTCTGTTTGGTATCCACTGATGAGTATAGGTCACACTGACCATTCTTCGGCCACCACTTATGCTTCAGTATATCCATGTCTCCATTTTGCTGAAGTTCTAAAATCCTTGGGGAGAAAACACAGAATCACCGGTTATGTCAATGACAACTGAAGTCTACATTTGTACAATTGAAAACATAGAAGTGGTTGAGAACATGACCATACCACTATTCCATCCCATGTGTGTGGACGGCAAAATAGATGAGTATAAAAGGGATGACTAATAAGCCAGAGGAGGAAGTTTCTTGGCTGGAATACTGGGCATGGTGCCCACCCCCGTATTTCTTTTTCTTCTTTTAATTACCCTCAGTGGAAGTTATGTGTATTTCTAAATGCATTTCAAACACAGAATAGCATATTCCTTTTTTCTTGCTAGCCAATTTCTGTAATTTGGGCTTGTTACATACAGAGTAATATTTTGGGCTTTATTAGTTTGAAAAGAAACAATTTGCTTTGCAAAGCAAGGACATTGCCAGACTGTGCCCTGGCAAATTTGACTCAAAAAGGGAAAGTTAGTTTGGAAGATTCATTTAAAATTCCACTTAAGACCGTTCTTAAGCAGTTTGGGTCCATATTGCCTTAGTGAGAGCCTCTCCTCCCTGAGCGAGTCGGTGGCAGCTGCAATCAGTTAAGGTTCTTGAGTTCACATACCTCCACTCCAGGAAGTGGCTGGTGGCAGGGCAGGGGACTTTGAAGTAAGGGTCTTTTCTCCCACCCTTGCTCTAAAAGACCATGAATTTATTGGTTAAGCTACAAGGCCCATATATTTTGCCAGGCCTTTCATGGAAGGAGAGATATGGGTTGAAAGGGGAGAAATTTATTCTGAGAGGATCTTTTTTGTGCTTATTGATCCAAACGAACCTTTAATTAACCAAAATAAATAATTCAGTAATTACATTTCTAAAACTGATAAAATAAAATGGAATTTCCCCCCAACGCAAATTATCTGTGTTTCTTACTAACGTTGGCAGGAAAACTAATCAGTTGCATGGTCATTTGAAAAACACTATGCAAAAAACAAAGCACATACACACATGCAAAGTGCTGGAACTTTCTCATTCAAAACCCGTTCAAACATTTTGGCCTTTGTACTTTTATCTTTGTGAATTACACTATATGCCAGATACATAAACCAGTAATGGAAAAACAGTATGGGGGCTGACTGTTTTGTTCTCAGTGGCAGCTCTACGCCCTGAGCAATGCTATTTTCTTCCTTTTCTTTGGTCGGTAATAGACAAACATCTGGAATGAATGTGCTATCCTCATTAATTAAATGATTTTCCATTTGTCAGTATAATTCCTGATTATACAAGACATCTTCTTAAACAATAGAAATTTGCTACAAATATCAACCTTTAGCTTGTTCTGTAAGACAGCAGTTCATTCCGAATTGTATCCCTGGTAATGATTTTAATTAATGAGCAATCATCTATAAGGTTAGTAGCTTTAAGGAAATCATTAAAAAAATTAAGCAAAACTAGGAATACCAACTATACAACTTTATACAGCAGGTGTAGAAATGAAGAAAGCTCATTACAAAATTCATGTAAAACTGCAGTTGAAATGGAAAATGTATACATCAAGGGAAATTATTGGAGCATCAGTGGTAATTTGATCAAATGTATTAACTTTATCAAGACAAAAGGCCAGATCCTGGTCCTACTGGACTCAGTGGGTACTTTGTCATTGACTCCAGTAGAATCAAGATTTGGACCCAAAAGAATAGCCACCACGTTATGAGATTTGTGAATATTGCCAAATGTTTTTGTAGCTTTGGAATTACTACTTTAGAGATTTTTGAAAGTGAAAAATGTTCTTTGACTGGAATCCCCTGGAAGCTAATAAGATGTGAAGAATCTTATGTTGAACCTGGAGGCAGCAATATGATTTTATGGTGTGTGAACATTCCACAAGATGGCACTCTGTGCACAAAATTACACACTTCTGCAGCAATTACTGTTCTGGGCATATGAACTATACTAATAATTCTAGGCTGTAAACACAGATTTTAATAATTTTAATGTTTGATTTTTGTATTTAATAATTAGTTATAATAGACTAAATACACTTCCTCAATTGGAACATGAAAATATGATGTCCACTATGGTTGACGCTGGGCTTCTGAAACAGCATTAAACTGTTTACAAGTGAACTTTTCCATTAGCACTCTGCTCTGTGGATACTGCAGTGTCAGAATAGAATAATATTACAATGAACCAACACTAGCCAGAAGTCTATAGGTATAGCTGGAAGTCTCTAGGTAGGCTGCATGATTTTCATTTGTCCTGATGTGTTATAATATTAGAAAGCTTGGCATTAAAGACGAAGTCTAGAAAGTTGAACTGCAGTAATCTTGCTTGACTGAAAAATGTGACCCTTAAAACTTGGTTATTGATAGACTCTGGATCTTAAAATATTTTTCTTTTCTTTTCTTAAGCTGTATTCTAACATTTGTCAAAGTAATGATGTAAAAACTACCCCCAAAATACATAAAGTATGTATTGAATTCTTTTTTTTCTGTATTACCCAGGCTTTATAGCACCTAATGCTACATCACAAATTTCATTGGGCAGGGAGTGAAATCTCGTGATTAGAGCAAGCATGTAGGAGAGGCGACTGTTTCCAACTCTGCTACTCTCCTTTAAACCTCTCTGTATTTCAGTGTACCATTCTTTAAGATTATTACAGAGCCCAACCATTCTCCAACTGAAGACAACGGGAACAGAAGCAGGTTCACAATAATACTACCTACATTACAGATTTGTTGGAAGACATAATTACTGCTTTGAGATCCCCAAAGAAAAGATGATGATATTAGGATTGCAAAGTATTATTACAACGATCAAAGCAACTGGGGGAGTGCCGTTTTCAGATCTCACTTTTGCATTTGTTCCGTCTGAGTTATAACTGACTAAATCTAGAGAGAGATGTAATGGTACATTTACAGTGGGGTCAGGAGCTATTTTCCTAGGTGGTTTGAGATGGCATGCGATACTGAACGCCAGCCTCTTGTGTACCAGGACATGTTAACTAGAGGAAATTACTTCTGCTGAATGCTTCTTTTCACTGAAAACAAAAGCCACGAGCAAGTGCTAGAACTCAGGTTGCTCCTAGTCTCCAAATTAATGTTATGGAAATCTTTACCCATGTGCAGCAGGGATGGGAGAGCTTTAGATTAATAGAGCATTAGCTGTTTAGCATAATGAGGAAATTGATGGTCTTTTGGTTAAGACACGAGGACTCAAGTTCCGTGTTCAGTTCCCAGCTTCACCACAGACTTCACGTATGACCTTGGGCAAGTCACAAGGGGACCCATTTTCAAGAACTGAGGAGCGGCAGTTGGGACCAGATTTCCCCCCAAAGGAAGCTCCAAATGAAGCTAAGCTCTTATGAGAATCGGGCCTTGATTGTGAGTGCTGAGCTTTTATGCAGTCTGGCCACTGCTCTTGATGGACTTCAGGTCCCCATTTGTAAAATGTGGATAACACCACTTCCCTACCCCACAGGGGCATTGTGAAGTTAAAATTGTTAATGATTGTGAGTCTTTCCCTTACTACAGTGATGAGGACCATCTCAATACCTTGATGGAAAGATAATGAAAGTAGATACTCTCAACCAGTCGGAACTCAGATAGCAATCATGCTGTGCTGTGATCAAATTATTTTGGTCATTTTTGTTCCATGACAAAAAGTGAGACCACATCATCAAATACCTCAACCTTCTGAGTGACCACAAATGTCCTCATTCGCCAGACATTGGCCCATGGTAACTCCCCTTTGAACTGTTCTAGAGGCCGAGGAGTGGCTTAAAGCTGCTGTGAAGAATGATGGCGTTATCTGTATTATTTTTTATGAATATCACAGGCATTCAGTTACCTGTTAGAAATTATTCTGCCTGACTGCACGGAATTAAATCAAAGGAGGCTGTTAGGGGGGGAAACAAAACAATGACAAGGATAAGGTACCTCCAAATAGAATACCCAGGAAACAATACTTAAGGAAACAATGGGGGAGCTATTTCATTGGGAAATGCCCACCTGCCTGGCTCCAATCAGACTAGGAGGTTAATTTCTTCCAGGCCTAAGCCTAGGATCAAGAGGGCACTAAACCATTTAAGACCTTGGCCCAGAGAGGAAGAAAGTCGGAGTGGGCAAGAGGTCAGAAGGAGAAGTGCAGAGTCTGATGGGGTCTAAATTAGCTGTTACCACTCAAGAAAGATCTTGGAGTCACTGTGGATACTTCTCTGAAAATATCTGATCAATGTGCAGTGGCAGTCAAAAAAGCTAAGAATGTTAGGAACCATTAGGAAAGGGATAGATAAGAAGACAGAAAATGTAATGCCACTATATAAATTCATGGTACACCCTCACCCTGAATACTGCGTGCAGTTCTGAGCACCCCATCTCAAAAAAAAGATATATTAGAATTGGAAAAGGCACAGAAAAGGGCAACAAAAATGATTGAGGTTATGAAACAGCTTCCGTATGAAGAGAGATTAAAAAGACTGGGACTTTTCGATCTCAAAAAAAGAGATGACGAATGGTGTATGTTCGAGATCTATACAATGGTGACTGGTGTGGAGAAAGTGAATAAGGAAGTGTTATTTACTTCCTCACATAACACAAAAACCAGAGGTCACCCAATGAAATTAATAGACAGCAGGTTTAAAAACAAACAAAAGAAGTACTTTTTCACACAACGCACAGTCAACCTGTGGAACTCATTGCCAGGCGATCTTGCGAAGGTCAGAATTATAATGGAGTTTAAAAATGAACTACATACATTCATGAAGGATAGGTCCATCAGTGGCTATTAGCCAAGATAGCCAGGGATGCAATCCCATGCTCTGGGTGTCCCTAGCCTCTGATTGCCAGAAGCTGGGAGTGGATGACGGGATGGTTCACTTGATGATAGCCTGTTCTGTTCATTCCCTCTGAAGCACCTGGCACTGGCCACTGTCGGAAGACAGGATACTGCACTAGCTGTAATCTTGGTCTGACGTACTATGGCAGTTCTTATGTTATGTCTCTCTCAGACCAGAGGTGGAGGTAGCTGGACTAGATGGAAACTACCAAAACTTGCAAGGAAAGGAAAAAGTTTGGATGAGACTAGATATGTAAAGACAGTTAGTACCTTTGGTCAAACAGTGTTTGTTTGGAAAAAGTCTTTTTGAGTCACTTTAATTAACTGCTGATCCCAGGCTTAGAGAGGAAACTTCCTTACAGTGCCAACTGCAGTTGGGCCTGTCATGGTAATACAGTTGGAAACAGGGGGGTGCCACCCCAGCATCCAGTCAGAAGCGTAGAGCTATGGGGTTCTATTCAAAGAGAGGTGAAGATAGTGCACTCTGTCATCTGAGGGGTGCATTGGTCACCCTGTTACCATGACTGGATGGTGGAAATAGGTGGTGTAGCCTCATGATCCAGTCTAAATTGTGGTGAACTGTGGAGTTGCAGGCTGGAAAAATGGAAGATTGAGGCCTGACACTTGGAGGGAGTGCCCACAGGGGGAGAGATCACAGATACAATTTGCCCCTGAATTGTGACAGCTGCTCTAAGGGGGAAGCTGAGGATACCCTAGATGTGAGGGAATTCACAGCCAGCGCTACGCCACCCTTTCTGAACCCCATTCCTCTCTGGGGTAAGTGGTGTGACCAAAGCAATGTGTGCTCGATCAACAATGTAGAGCAACTCTGAGGCTGCTCTAACTTGTTCCCCAATCCTGGCGCACAGAAAGGTGGCAGAATCAGGAGGAAGAGAAGGTTGACTAAGTGTAGCTCTGGTGCCGCAGAGGATTTGACCCACAAAACTGAGAACAAACATCTCATTCTCTGACTTGGATAGAAAAATGAAACAATAAATACAGACCTTATTGTTCAGAATTAAAAATAAAGAGTTGCTTATCAAACTTGTGTTATAAAACAAATAACTTAATTGCCCTCCTGTTTTGCTCAGCAATAAGTCATTGGCCTCAGCATGTATAGCACTGGGCAAATGGATCCTCACTTTGTGTAAATTAGCATAGCTTTGTTGAAGTTAATGGAGCTACATTGAGTTGTGTGAGATGAGGATCTGGCCCTTGATTTTTTTCCTCCTAAAACAGTAAATACATAATGTAAATCTGTAATAAGGTGGCATCCACATAAATAAAATGAGGCACTAACTATATTTATTATTACATGAAACACTGGATAGGTTTTTGAAATACTGTTCTAGAACAGTTTTACATTGGTTGTATGGTTCCGATGAGTGCTACAATTCTGAAAGTTAGATTAAAAGAAAAACGAAGTCTTCCAAGTTCTCCTGTATACTTTTAATAAGGAAAATGTTCAACTGAACCTAATCAGCCTTTAACCCTGCATTTATCTCTATTTCCAGCCCAGAGGAAAATGAGGAGAAAAGTACTAGTTTCCTTTTACAAATCCTAAATTACAACAAAACACCTACAGATATTCCCAAGAGAGCTACATAAATATCATGAGTTCATTAAGCTCAGTGCTATTATAGTAAACATCAAATGAATTAGTTATGGTAAGTCACTTCCAATATATAACTAATGGTACCAAAACAAATACCTGTTTTCTGATTTGGCTTAGCTTTAAGGAAAGGTAATTTGAGTTTCCACGCTCTACCAGCATCACAATTATACTTTATGTGGTATTCTACATTCACTTAGTTAGCTAAAAATTTTACAGTAACACAGGACCACACAGATCAGATGACCACTTCGGGACTGAGTTTACTCTCACTTTTACCAGTGCAAATCAAAGTAATTCCATCAAAGTCAGTGGCATCACACTGATGTAAAATATGGCTAAATGGAGAATCAGGACATCTAGGTATGGTTGTACTCTAAATAGACAGTAAAGCGGGATTCCATGTTGCTGAATCTATATATAGTTTGCTTAGTTTAGAAACAGAGATGCTCTTTCTATGACTGCCAGCCCCACAAACTCAACTTTGGGATCCAGAGGTCAGTGAGGCTCTCATGCATCATCACCATTAAAAAAAGATAATGGAGGCAAAATTACATCCTTGAATTATCCAGGTAACTCCACTGTGTCCAAACTATTCTCTAAAGTGAAACCTATGCAATACTAAAGGTTAAAGAGATGACGCAAGTTTCACTCAGGGCATAATATGGAGACAATATGACTACACAAGCATAACCCAAGGCCACGATTTGGCCTGCCAGTATCTTTATTACTGGTAATGATGCATGTGAAGGAAAGAATCCATCTTGACTCTCAGATCCCGGATTGCAATTTCAGGGCTGGCTGTTAGAAAAACCCTCTTTTATTCATAAACTGAGTAAATTTTATGAAGAATCAACACCTCACATAACATTCACGGAGCTCTGTGTTATCATTTAAACGCAATTACCGTTCAGTGTAGAATGAAACTAAGGTTTAAAAAAACCTGCTATCCTTACTGTAGGCTACGCGTGGAATTTTCTAAAGCACTAAGTGCTGGTCTAACTCTTCTGCTATTGAAGTCAGTGGGAGTTTTGCCATTAACTTCAAAGGGAGCAAAGGCCAACAGTGAGCACACTTGAAAATCCAACCCTATATGTTAGGCTGTAAAGGAGATGTTAGTGTTCCATGTGTAAGAACAGCAGAGGATGCTTGTATTAGATAGGAGTTAAAAGTACTAAGTGAGGCCTTTCGGTCATGGGGTACTCCTTAGACGCTTTTTCAGAAATCCCACCCTAAACAATGTTGTCTGCAGTGTCACACACCAATAACCTATTACTCTAGGGATCAGAATTGGTAATGAACCAGACAAACAGGTCTACAGATGCTTTAGACCAAGTTGGTTCACTGTTTGTTTTTAGGACTCCATTTGCTGGTGAGCATGTATGGATTTAACTGTTTTTTAAAAATTACAGTTATTAGTAGCAATTTACTATTTCTCTTTCTCTCTCAAATCATTATGCTGTGTACTCTATTCAGACATTGTTCATATTGGAAAAGTTAAATCCAGAAATTAAACTGGAACATAAGGAGTAAGCTCTAGTTAATCTGTTCTAGGCCATCTCCTAATGTCACATGAAAAAGATCAGTAAATGAGGAGTTCACAGAAGCTGACCTTCTATGGAAAGAGTGTGCAAAATCATCCTCCACTCACTGAGAAGCAATTGCTTGCAAAATCAAATTAGCAACAGAATGGCGCTTAAGAGTTGTGGTGACTAGTGAACTTTAGTTTTGATATGTTTATGCTAGCTGTAAAAGTCAAACACTCATTACAGAAATGGCAGACATGATCTTTCATAATATGAAAGTTGGTCTGCAAATGGAGAGATAACAAGCATAATGAAAGCAAGCTAGAAAGATGCAAGAGAGCTAAAAAAGGACAATGCCTCCTACGGAGACAGAGGGTATAATTGCAGTTGGAAAGAGAACACTTTTAGTGATCTTTTAAAATGTCAGTGTCATCCTGGAGCAAAGTGTGATATTTGGGTTACAGGGTAGAGAAAAAAAATCTTTCAGTTTAGTGTGAGAATCTGGAAATGATCATCTTTGTTCGAAAAAATTAAACTGAATTCCTTTCATTGAGTGCTCTTGTAGTTACCAAAATCCTATCCACACTGTACGGTCAGCACACAAACATACATCATGCAATAGGTGTGAGCTGAGAGATGAATGAGTCACAAAGGGACTGCACTGTGGGAGGGCATCAGTGTTGACCTAATGCTGCTCCTGAAAACACTTGTTTCCAGGGCATATCAGCCAAGCCCATCTGAGAGAAATGTAGGGTTATAGAGTTTGCTACCACTAGCCTTGACATGTATTCAGACTCTTTGACTTGCCCTGGATGTAAATGGAAATGATAAAAGAAAACATTATGTAGTATAATGTGGCAGCAAGACTGCCTGCTTGGCATACCAAACCAAGTCTATGCATAAGGGATAACTGATGTGTTACTTCTTCACTTTACAATTTAAGTTTTTCTCATGCATGGGGAGATTTGCTAGGAATTAGTCTATTCCATCTTCTTAATGAGACTTATCTATTACCTCAGATAATGTATCTCTTCACTTTAACATGCCAGACTGCCTACCCTGTGTACGGAGGATTCTACAGTATTTAGACAAAGGAATGTACCAATGCATTTTTAAAGGATAGACTGTCTTTCAATGCACTCATGTGACTATTAACATGTAGCTAATTATATACAATGTAACTATGTAATTAATGTATGAGTAATAGATTAGATTTGAGTTGTAGGTTTAAGTGGTAAAGCATAAATAGGATTACACCACAGGGTATAGAACTAGAGGTATGCATCACTGGTGTGTGTATGGTAAATAAGAAAGATAACACATAGCCTTGATCGAGAGATAATCCTGTACCAGTAAAGTATAAGATTATTGCAAAATATGTGTATAAATGCTGATGTTCTGGAAACTGTGCAGCAATAGACTGGATAATATGCTGCAATGTACCAGTTCATACCACAAAATGTCTGATAGAAGCATTTCAGGGGATTCTGTAATAACCTCAAATTGCTATGGTAACTCATTAACATATATGTTAATGAGAGTAAGGGGAACTAAAGGGGTAGCCTATGCAAAATGGGGCACCCTAAAATTCATAGCATTTGGAAGTGCAAGTACGAGGTAAACAGCCTTATGCATCAGTATGAGCCTTCGTAGGTGTAAGCGTAACTCAGGATAAAAGGTGTTGGCCGTTCTGTGTGTTGGGTGGGAACGAACGGGGAGATGCCAGAATGACAACTGAGGGTGATGACGAAGATGATCCTAAGGAAGAAAATGAGTAAAACTCCAGGGTCCCCGAGCAGGAGATAGGAAATCTAAGTGATTACACATTCATAGGGCTAAACGCTTTGCTCTCTCTCTCTTTCTCTCTATCTGCTATTGTATTTTAGTGTTTGTGGGATTGTTTATCTGCTTAGTGAATTTGTTAATAAGGGGATTTGTGGTAAATTGTAGTTGTTTCTCGTGTGCTTTTAGGATCTCTCATTTTAATGATACTGATAACAATATTCATGGTGTTGTAGTCATCAGAAGACCAAACCTTTGTTGCTGCTAAAAGATGCTGTCTAAAAGATGAAAAATAATCAATATACCAATCCATCAATAAAGCTACAAAAAGTAGCTTTAGGCACTGAAACACTGCTAACTACTTGCAGTCAAAATTAATAACTAATATTTATTCCATTGCTGTGCCTCTCCTGAAGAGCCGTGAACTGCTTTGTACAATAGGAATAAGAACTTTAAGCATCAAAATGTTTACTCACTGGATGATATTACTGTAGATTTCAGTAACAGAAGCGGCTTGATAAAAACGGAGTGCTATTCAATCCTAATAATCTGCAGAAGGACTGCGTGTCTATTCTGTTACAACCGGAATCTCTCTGTGTATAAGAGCTGTAGGAAGCTAACCCATATTTTTATCTCTGAGACTTTGCATAATCAATTCTTTTGGCCGTTTCTAAATCTTAATGAATAATTACTGTATAAAAGGAATTGAGACTCTCAGTATTTGGGAGTAGCAATAATGCAATGCAGTACAATCCAGACTCAGCTATTTAATTCACTTCCAGGAAGAACTGGATGGCTCAGAGGATTGGTTGGACGATATGGAGCCTTTCATGTTCACAGATAATCCTTTCAAATCTAGCCTCGGTTGATATTCTTCAAAATTTTTACCTTCTGAGGGAGTCTGATGTTGTGGGCGAAATGGGTGGGCCGTCTCAGTCAAGCTTCTAGTGGATAGGTATACATCAAATAAATCCATTACCATAAGTGGTCTCTGAGTTGTCAGTCTAAGTACAGAAGCCAATAACTGAGTGAGCATTGAAAATTAACTACTTTCCCTTAGACTCGGTCCATCCAGGTCAGATTTCAGACTCATTCGTAGGGCCATGTGAAGAAACTTGCACTGCTGATCCCCACACTTTATCTGCCCTGTGGTTACACAGAAGACTTCATTCTACTACTGGGCAGATGCTCAGCTGGAATAAGTTGTCAGAGTTCCATGGAAGCAACTGTAACTATGATAATTTACATCAGTTGAAGATCTACCCCAATGAATAAGTTTACTTAATACTGTCCCTACCCCAAACACACACACACTCCACATCTAATACTTCATGTTACCATGCCACATAATTAAATTTAAGTTTTAACAAAAACATACATTACAGACACTGCAAATGGAAAGTGTGTAAAGGAATACTGTCAATTTAAACTTTTGAAATTGGATAATTAGAAAAATCCTGATAGAGCAATAATACACTCTGAATGTATTTTTTTTTTAAATTCCAGAAATAATTGTAAATAATTTTGTCATTTCCTGACAAAATTTACTGATTGCCTTGCCTTTCCATAAGGATGTTTGATTTCTATCCTGCATTGGATAACTTCGTCATGATTGTCTATCTTATGAAACTGGATGGGTTTCTTATGTTCTATGAATAAAAGTAAACCCCACTTTGGGCCAATATCAGTATTTAGTTTCCCAGGGCTGGTGCCCCCAATTACCGTTTTTGTTTTCTGTCTACTAGTGACTACCCAATTCCTACTAAATAAAAATTCTAGTCAACTCAGGAGAATGGGATAGCTGAGGAACATATAGCTATGAAGCACTGAGAGCATACATTGTTTATATCCTGAGGGTGTATCATAGCTTGGCCAGCTACATCTGTAATTACAGGGGAACATCCCGGAGGAAGTATTCTGACGAGTCAGCAGGCCAACAAGGGACCCACTTGTCTCCATTTTCACAGCTCCTTTCTGATATTCCTGTTCATCTAAGGTGAATGTCTCTTCTAGCTGTGCAATTTTGACCCTTCAAAACTCGGTGGATGATTACCTGGCTTAGGGAACTTTCCTGTAGTAACTGAACCTTTTCTCCCCTTTCCTTTCCCCCTCTCCAGAATACATAGGTAATTAAGAACTCTCCTACAAAGGCCTCCCAACAAACCACAGGGCTCGGTTTTTGAACATATTTACACAATGCTATGTCATAGCACAGTAGTATATCCCATTAGCTCCAGCAGAAAAGAATGTTCATTTTATGGTGTGTAGCAGGGTGTCCTTACCAAGGGCAAACTATATCCAGTCACTTTATCCCAGCTATCCTATGGCAAAAAAAAAAAAAAAAAAAGTACTGAAATAGGACATTTAACACACACACACGATGCTATGTTTACTCCCCTCCAAACTAATGGCATTTAGCTAAATTGCGCTAATGGCTGCCTCGGGAAATTCTCATTTATATTCTTCATGGCTGTGGGTCACCATGAAAAGGTTTGACACTGAGACACAGTTTGGATAAGTAGGTAAAAGCATAGAAGCTTATCCAGAGGACCTATGCAGATCCTTTTTTAAGGTCACAGGCCTGAGGCCGTATTCAGCTCCTGGTGTAGTTCCTTTTCTGAGGTAGGAAGAAACCAGTACCAGCAAAGGAATTTAGATAATCTCCTGCATCCTGCTGTCAGTGAATTAATTTGGATACCAAAGTACACTGTGTGTTTCAAAGAATACAGTTTGGATTCAGCAGCAGCTGGGTCCCATCAGAGAGGCTACCAGAGGGTCTGAGGCCCTCCGGTATAGGCCTAATTTGACATAAGTAACTTGACATAAGACAAACTTCATGCCTCAGTAGGCATGATTAGGAAGGTGAATGGAAGATTACGTTGTAAATAAGAGCATAACAAACATTAGGCTGGAATCAGTCTAGCTCAGGTAAGCAGGAACACTCTGGTACTAGGGACAATGGACAAGTTAAATGTAGAGATCATGTTATTCATGAGCAGCATATGGACAGTGCATGCAGTGCAAGGCTGGTTCCTGAAAAGGAATCAGGCCAATCATGAAGCGTGTGATGCAACGTATAGTCAGGAATGCAGGTGTTAATAAAGATGTGTACAAAGAAAAGTTTTGTGGGGTAACTTTGGATTTGTGATGTAGCCTGCATCCATCCATGTTCAAGCCTGAACCGCTTGGGAATAGTGTTGCTGTATGCGAAATAAAGGTACCCGAGTGATGAATTTCTTTGGAACCCGAATGGAAGAGGGTCTCAGGGGATCCCAACACACAGCAGGTTCCATTAAGATGAAAAGTCAAGAGCTTTAGGGCGAGGCATTGAGGACATAGTGGACATGGTCCTGGGTTTGGTGGGAGGGAGTTAGGGCTGTGTTGAAATGTCCGCCATGCCTGTCTGGTGGAAGAAACAGGATGTGTGTGTGTGGGTGAGGAGTGGGGGGTGGCGGGGGGGGGGGGACAGGAGGAGGGGGCGAGATGTTCCTAACCCCAAATTCTCAAGCCTTGAGAATGAAAATTCAGGTTATGTTCAAAGAGTAGATAGTCATTTGTTGATGGGTAGGAAAGATATGAATGGGTTCTTATTTTACCCCAGCCTGTTTACTTGTTCCTAATTCTGTGTCAGATGGAAAATTAGGCTTGTACTGAATGGTTCTGTCACTGTGCTGCAAATTCACAGCTGCATGAGAAGATGCACAGGAAATCACTGTCCTTTCACTGAAAGCTGCAATAAATAATCCCACATGAGTTCCACCCCTGCCTGAAAGCTGCCTGAAACTGCTGGAAACTACACTGAGAACTTCCAGGGGCGGAAATGTGAGGAATTAAACAGTGCACTCTGAAAAATAACACAGTTATCATCAACAAAAAATATTAGGGGTATGGAAAGGCTTCCATAGGAGGAGAGATTAATAAGACTGGGACTTTTCAGCTTGGAAAAGAGACAGCTAAGGGGAGATATGATTGAGGTCTATAAATTTATGACTGGTGTAGAGAAAGTAGATGAGGAAGTGTTGTTTACTACTTCTCATAATACAAGAACTAGGGGTCACCAAATGAAATTAGTAGGCAGCAGGTTTAAAACAAACAAAAGGAAGTATTCACACAATGCGCAGTCAATCTGTGGAACTCCTTGCCAAAGGATATTGTGAAGGCCAAGACCATAACAGGGTTCAAAAAAGAACTAGATAAATTCATGGAGGATAGGTCCATCAATGGCTATTAGCCAGGATGGGCAGGAATGGTGTCCCTAGCCTCTGTTTGCCAGAAGCTGGGAATGAGCGACAGGAGATGGATCACTTGATGATTACCTGTTCTGTTCATTCCCTCTGGGGCACCTGGCACTGGCCACTGTCAGAAGACAGGATACTGGCCTAGATGGACCTTTGATCTGACTTTGTAGGGCCATTCTTATGTTCTTATTTGTGAAAACACATAAACTGGTATCTATCAAAAACATCACCTCTTCCCCATTACAGGAACAAATATATAAGCAAGTCATCTTAGCCAAAGACAACGTTCAGGAATTATCCTTGTGAGCTATTGAAAAGCATATTTTTGAGAGTCATTTTATTAATAAGTATATTATTGACTTCATTTTACAGATGAGGAAACTGAGGTGCAGAATGTTAAGTTACTTGCCCCAGGTCACACCATCAGTGTCAGTGGTAAAGCCAGGAATAGAATTTAGATCTTTTGACTCCCAGATTTCCTTTTAGAACAACTAGACCTAGCTGCCTCCCTAAGAATAATGGAAAGAAGGGGAAAAAACCACCTCCTCAGATTGTGTGACAGCAAAAAAAAGGTCAAAGATACAAATCTTTAATCGTCATGATCATCAGATTTCTTGAGCACCTTTCCTAGTTGACTGTAGGCCACACCTGTAGGTCAATGTCAGTTTTTGAAAACCTATGCTGCTGGACCTGGAATGGATGAAATCCTTCCTCTCCTTGAGGATAAAACATTTTGGAGTACAATTATATTGTATTGAAGCATTTCCCATACAATTATGGTACTACATCAACCCACTCCAGCTGACTAAAAAGAGAAGGAAGTGACACATCCTTTTATATTCATGGCTTTACCAGCCAAGTCTGTGATCGTATTAGATCTCAAGCAAAGCAATCTCTGGGATGCTTACTTTCCTGGAATTTTGGACTGGAAAATTAATCAATCAAGTAGGATGAAACATACCTCACAGAAAATGAAAAGTTGCCCAGAGGGGATAGTAAACTGCTAAAATCTAAGGCATTCTGCCCCAATTCTCCTCACACTTACATGGAGTAAATCAGGAATTACACTCATTACAAAGGAATTACAAAATGTCAGTGGATTTACATTGGTCTAAGTGTGATCAGACTAGAAAAACACAGCATTAATTGGGATTTTTGAAGGTTCTCAAGTGCTTAGATAATTTTTGCCTCTAGCAGTTTACACTTTTGTTTGTTTCTGTAAACAGCATGGGAAGTGAAAATGCTGTAGTTTTGTGAGTAAAGCTCTATTTCTGATACAGATGGGCCCAAGCAGCAAAGTTGGATTGAGATCTGAATTATCTCCATGTCCAGGAATGTTTGGATGAGAAGTTTTGGTTGGCCCATTCTAGAACTACCACCACTAGGGAGAGCTGCTAAGTTCAGATATCAGTATTTCCGAAGTTGAGGAAGATTCAAATTGAGTTTTTGGTTCGGGCCTATTTCTACTTTCCAGCCCTACTAGAAGTAGGGAGGCACCAGAAATCTTGAAAAACAACACATTCTTATGAGATTTCTGGCCAAATTGCATAGATTTGGAGAGTTTGAGTAAAATTTCACATCAGTAGTTAGTATTTACCTGAAGCAGACCCTAGCTTTTTTGCTATGTTCTTCACTAGAATCACCCAAATAGTAACCTTACCTTTACTATTTCTGCCTGTCACTCGCACAACATAGACAGGGATTGAAAGTAGAACCCTGTAGGATGAGGGGATGGCTGTTGGGGATTAGACTTTCTGTTGCTATCTCAGCTACTGAATAACTCCATCTTGTCCCCACTGGGTCTATCATCATTAAGTCTTTTTCTTCCTTAGCTACTACTATAGCCTAAATTTCAGGTCCCATAGTGGATGGGTTAGATCCTAAAGTCAGGTTATGACCCCTTCACATCATTTAGGAGGTGCAAAGAAGCCAGAAACTAGATCTAAATGCCCAGCAGATAATTCCCCTGTTGGAATAATTCCCCTTTTTGAGCCATCTGTGCTGGATCTGGGCCTGGCACTGGGTGCCTACTTTCCCTCTCCTGGCTTCGGGGGCCTGTTGAGGGCAGGAAGTGGGTGTGGCAGAGCAGAGCTCCTCTATGCTTGTTCTCCGTGTAGGGGCCACTAAAGACTTCTACATCTGCAGTGCAACTTAGAGTTGCTTAGCAACAGCAGTAAGTGGCTTCAGGGAGCTGTAACTAGCTCTTTGACACCCCACACCTGTCTCTTGCACTAAAGCAGAGCTCTCGGGCAGAAGGGAATCCGGCCAGAAATACATGAACCATGAGGCAGTTCATGCACTGTGCAAATTAATCAAAACCTGTTGCCTGAAGAGAGGCCTGTAATCAGAGGAAGTACTTTTTTTATTGCGTAATTTCTATTGGAGGTTAATGGAATCAAAGAAAATTGAATGGCCTGCAGAATAGGGCAGCAGAGTTCTTATCATTGCTCGGAACAGAAGCAAACTTAGTAAGGCCCCAGATAGCTTGATGATAGTACAGTAGAACCCATAGGTGCCGACTTCCCCTCTGCCCGATGGGTGCTCGACCCCTATCGCCCCGGCCCCGCCTCCTCCCGCCCCTGCCCCACCCCCATTTCACCCCTTCCCCAAAGTTCCTGCCCCTACCCTGCCTCTTCTCCACCTCCTTCTCTGAGTGCGCCATGTCCCCGCTCCTCCCCCTCCCTCCCGGAAAGTCCTAAGTGCCACCAAACAGCTGTTAGGTGGGGGGGGGAGGAAGTGGGGCGGGGAAGTGCTGGGAGGGAGGGGAAGGAGCGGGGATGTGGCACGCTCGGGCAGGGGGTTAAGGAGGCGAGGAGAGGGGAGCTTGGCTGGCAGTGGGTGCAGAGCAGCCGCTAATTTTTCCCCATGGGTGCTCCAGCCCCGGAGCACCCTTGGAGATGGTGCCTACGGTAGAACCTCAGAGTTACGTACCACACACCTTATTTGGAACCGGAAGTATGCAATCAGGCAGCAGCAGAGGGGCGGGGGGGGGGGGGGGGGGGGAGCAAATACAGTACAGCATTAAATGTAAACTACTAAAAAATTAAAGGGAAAGTTTAAAAAAGATTTGTCAAGGTAAGGAAACTGTTTCTGTTCTTGTTTCATTTCAATTAAGGTGGTTAAAAGCAGCATTTTACTTTTGCATAGTAAAGTTTCAAAGCTGTATTAAGTCAATGTTCAGTTGTAAGCTTTTCAAAGAACCACAACATTTTGTTCAGAGTTACGAACATTTCAGAATTATGAACAACCTCCATGCCCAAGGTATTCGTAACTCTGACGTTTGACTGTAGAATTTTGACATTTTTGCAATTGCTATTTGCTGAGGGGCACGATAAACCACGCAATCCAACACAGAAAACTTTTGGAGAAAGAAAATACTTAGTGGGCCTGATTCGCCACTTATTCAAACCACTGCAAAACTCCACGGACTTCAATGCAATGACTTCCTATTAATACCAGCATCTTCCTTTCCTTATAGACAGATTCCTTAGAACTAGGCACACATTGTGGCAGACTAGATGCATATTTAATACAAAACATTAAGTTATCTTACTTTTTAGTGCTAGCCTTGAGTTTAACCCAGGTTCCAAATTAAGCTCCTGACAGATCAGGAGAAGTCCTAATATAGTCAGCCATTCATTAAATGTTTTTTCCCTATCTTAACTCACATCTAAATAAGAAAGAGAACAAATCTTATTTAAAGATTCTTCATGTGACCTGAAGAACTGGAATGTTATATTTAAGCAGTGAAGCTAACCCTGAGTTCATTGGTATTGTTATAAGCCTAAGAGAATGTTTTTCCAGTCTCTTGCATTTTCAGGTTTTTAGGCTGCTGCTGGACACTCTTTGTACTGAACTGGCACTGTGATGCTCTTGTTATTGTTATGCGCAGCCAGCTGGAATGGATTCAGAGTAAAGCAGAACTCTTGCAAACACCTTAAGCACTGAGTGATCACTGTGTATATACTTGGCATGGACTACCCTTTACCTCCAATCCTGTCCTCGATCCTTGGGCTGCAAGGGGACTGAGTTGGTCCCAGAGTAAGTTAGAACAGTCTCTAGGGTGTTGCAGCCTGCTCCCTCACCACACCTTGCTAGCTCCACAGACTAATGGGGAGGAGGAGCAGGACCTTATCTCTGCCTCATCCTCACCTGCTATGGAGTGATTTGCATCCCCAAGGATGCATGGTGGGAGAAGTCCTTGTATTTCCCCAAGCACAGGAATTGCACAGCCTATGTGGGGGAAGCTCCTTGCTCCTCAGACAATCTGGCCCTTTGTGTCTCAAGCGCTGTTGCCAAATCTCACGAGAGAGAGAGGGGTGGGGGGTAAATTTCTAGTCTTTGTGCTCGATAAGTTTGAAAGCAAGAAACTGAAAGGCTCACAAACCAGAAACCAAACAGAAAAAGACCCACATTTCATTTTTTTAAATAAAATCTCACACTTACGGCAATTTTATGATTTTTGGGGAGCCTGACGTGTGAGTTTTCAATGTGTGGAACTGGCAATATGCTTAATGTTGCCTATGAGTGTTTTAATATGATATGGCTCTATAGTGCCAAAATATGGAAGAAAGTACCGAATAATTTTAAAAAATATGCTCAAGTCTTGATTAAAAAGTTACTAGTTAAGTACTTGTGAGCATGGGAAAGAGCAAGGGAGAGATTTTAAGGCCCCATGATCCACCAATAATCTCCAGGCCATTTTCGTTGCAGACTGATGTGTGTCACCTTTTCCCATTTACAAGTCTCTAAAGAGCAGATGTACACCTACACCTCTGCTAGTAGCAAATAATTGCAACTACTGGATATCACCAATGTACAAAGGTATCTTAGGATAAATGCACGATGGGGGGAAAAACTCAGACTCATTAAATTCTCTTAATTCTCGTATTTTATTTGTCCTTCTTTGTACAGCGTGAGGAAACTCCCAAGTTCAAAAATCAGCCAGTTTATTTCCCTTGCATATTTAAGTACCTTATCATAGGTTAAAAAAAAAAAAGCCACTTGGGGTCATTCAGTTAGACAGTTGACCCCCTTCAGCCTTACTCACCACCTCACTCTTAATTATTGTGTATTTATTAATTTCAAGCATGTGTGTAGAAGCCAACAAGTATGCTCAGTTACTTGAGTGTACATGATTTATGTATTGAAAACAAACATTCCCATGCTAATATCATGGCTCAGTAACAAGACTCAAAGAACAGGGGTAAAAAAAGAGGGCACTGACCGGAGAAACTAGTGAAAATAAGATGGTCAAACGGGTGAATCTTACTTAGGCTTATCTACATTGTGTATTAGTCTGCACGAGAGGGTGTTAACTCAAGTGTGCATTAGCATGTTGTGCACTAACTAGCCCATGTGGACCCTGTTGGTGTGCGCTAAAACTTTCCCTTGTGTGTGTTAATGTCTTACAGTTTGAAATGGGACTACATTAATACAATATAGGGAACTATTAGAGCACACCAGCAGGGTCCACATGGGCCAGTTAGTCTGCAACACACTAATGCACACGACAGTTTAACCCCCTCTAGTACTGACTAACAAGACAGACCCTTACAGTATGTTTTAAGCACCACCGTATAGTGCTTATGTGAATTTCTGGCACAAGTGAATTTAAGGAGTGAGGATCTGAGAGCAAGAGCCCCTGGCCCAGGCTCCCTTGAACCTCCTCCTTGGGCTGGTTAACTTGGATGGCAATGCAGTCTGAATCACTGCAATGATGAAGCTCTACTTATCTTCCTGATGCCTCTTCCATTGAGCTTCCTTCTGCTCAAACTGATGTCAATGAGAGTCTCGCCATTAACTTCCAGGGGAGCAAGATAAGCCCTTATTGTGTTTGACCCTGCCATTCTAACACATGTAAATCTCTCATTGAAATTCATGGGGGTTCTGCTTGAAGTAAGACTGTGGAATTGGGCTTTTTGGAACACTTTTGCCCTACCTAGATTAATTATCTCCTTCCTTTGCTTCAGGTTCCACTTCTCTCCTTACCATCTTCTGAGACAGTGAATAATTCCCTTCCTTCTTTTATATTTAACTTGAAGGTATTTATAGATTGCGATCAGGTCCCCTGAGAATTGTCTCTTTCATACACTGTACAATTAGTTTTCTCAGCCTCTCCTTGTAAGTCTTTATCCTCTAATCCTTTCTTTGGATACGACTGATTTTGTCCCCTTTTTAATCTGTGGTATATATAAATCCAGAAACAAAGTAATATCATCAGATATTTTTGGGGGGCCTATTATAAGGTGTCCTTGTAGCTGACATATTATAAACCTAAAGGAACCTTCAAGGTGTGAAGCCCTGCTCTTCCATTTCTACTGGTGGCTGGCCTGATCTTTCACGCGATGAAGAAACCAGGGCTGCAAACAGAACACCATAGCCATGGTAACAGGCAGCTCAACTTTTCACCTTCTAACCTATAAAAACAATATTTATTTTCTCTTTACATTTTGTTCTGTATTTGTGATTTACATTCATTACCAAAGGCCATTTCCCAAACAGTGCATTGCAGGTAACATTTCTAACGCTCCGAAGTAAATTTAGGAGCTTACGTTCCATTTTCAAAAATGACTCAGGAATTTCAGAGCCTAAGTCTCACTGAAAGCCAGTGGGATTTAGGGCCTAAAGTGAAAGGCACAGATTAAAATGTTACCCTTTCTGCCCTGTAATGAGCATTCGTATTAAGGTCCCTTAGCTTCTTGGGCCCTCTACTCTTCCAGCCCATCGCTAACTGCCAGGAAATACTTTGCCCATCAGGAATTGTTGCTTAATTAACCTTTGCACTACTGCATAGCAGTACAGCCCTTGTGCTGCAGATCACAACAACATTCCTTTGAAATGCAAACCATCTTTGGGAATGTCATCCCGTCTAGCACACGGGTGGCACCGTATCTCATGTACAGTGGAAACCATTAAGGGAAAGAGCAACACTTGCTGCATCAGGATATTTCATTTCACTACGGTATCCGATACATGACCAATGCTCAAAAGGCAAAACACCACAGATACTTCACTAAATTAAACTACTATAGCTGGCAAATGCTGAATTTTTAATGGTGCACAACGTACTGGGTACAGGAGTCAAACAATGAAGCTAATTCTTTTAAAATGTATTTATACAGTGCTCAGAAGTGTGCAAAATGCTTTACAGATTTAGCGAGAGACGTTCCTACCCCGAAAAGCTTATGGCCTATGGGGCCACACTTGCAGGATGCAGAGAGAGCGTACCAGGAGATTCCCCTATCTCCTTTTAAAAGACCTGAGCCAGGGTCTTTTACAACCACTGTCCCTCTGTGAACCTCCAGCAGTGCACATCACCCCGAAGGGGCCGAGGAGGAGATGGGGTTATGTTCCAGTTCTGAGCACAGACTTGCAAAACAGACTCTGTGCAATGACGTGAGCAGGCAGCACCCCTGAAGAATTGTAGCTGCAGGCACGCTCCTCCTGCACGGAGGGAGATCATTGAGCTGCCTGCCTCCAGAAGCATCTGCGGGGGTAGCGAGACTCTGCAGCATGCCCAATGTAGGGCTGTGCCCAACTGGCATGACGGCACTCAAAATACATTTCAAGAGTAGTGGAAGGGTTGCAGTATAAAAAGGAAGTCAAAGCAGTGTTGAGGTTGGCATGCATCTTATTACACAATTTGTCATCCTTTTGTTCTGATTTTTACATTTGTATGTCTCAGTGCTTATCTCATACTGCAAAAGCCATCAACTCTGCCATTACTTTTTTGTTTTAAATGACTAGCTACAGAGGCATTCAGAAAAGCTGACAATCCTTGCAAATTCCTATATTGAGC
The DNA here is from genome assembly GCF_015237465.2 of Chelonia mydas. Taxonomy (NCBI): domain Eukaryota; kingdom Metazoa; phylum Chordata; order Testudines; family Cheloniidae; genus Chelonia; species Chelonia mydas. Next base: position 25,082,978 of record NC_057852.1, on the reverse strand, counting down.
TCTTGGTGCTGCACTAATATTTGGTTGTGGCTGAAACCTTCAAGATTATTTCAATACAACATTATTGCAGAACGCTTAACACTGGAGATATCCATCTAGCTTTCTCTGGACTGCTCATATGTTTGAAACATGCCAAGATTTCTACTTTATGTAGCTTTTGTGAGGTGGTGGAGGGTCTGAGTGATTCAATCCATGGCATAGTTTAGGAAACATTTTATTAGATAGGTGCATGAAGGTGGATTAAGGTGCTCAACATTACATACCAAAGTTTGGAAATTTTGGCCAGAAAGCTGAAAGGGAAGTTCAAAAAGAACTTCTGTTTATAATTTCAATTTTCTCCATCTGGTTATCCTCTCATCACAGAAATAAGCATGGTTAGGTGACAGCCACACAGTTTAGCAGTCAATGACAGCCTCTACCCCCAATGCTCTTTATGGTACGTTTCTGTTACAACCAGTCAGTCAGTTCAGAAGGGGCGCTCTGCTGCTGCTGCTTTGTTAAGAACAAAGGCCATAGACTTTCGAATGTTCTTGCTCACTACGATTGTCATCAGCTCCCCTGGGCTAAATTAAGTAGAAATGCCTCCAAGTGACTAATTTCTGCAGCCTACAGTTGCCCACTTTTTGTCATTAGTAGCTCATAAAAAGATTTCCCAATATACTTAAATTCCAAAATGTAATGAGTAAAAAAAGAAATTAATAAAATAAAATAAAAGACATCTGTAGAAAAAAAACATGATCTTAATTACAATACAGTGGTATCCTTTAATAGAGAAAACATTTTCTCACAGGACAATTTTGCTATAATGGAAGGTTCGCTTTAACTGGGACTGCAATTTGCATGCTGCATTGCACTTGAAACACTTCACAGCTTGTTTTCTACTTCACTACAGTTTCATCATAGCTGATTTCCACTGTGCTTAGAGGAAAACAAACATTTTTCCAGAATTCCAGACTCATTTTACAAAGTTTTAAAACAACTGATGGCACTAGAAATGCTCCCTCCTTCTAACGTAACAAGCCCATAAAAATTAAGATGTGAGCAGTAGTCATTTTGTGCAATGACAGGTTTTAGAGTAGCAGCCTGTATCCGATGAAGTGAGCTGTAGCTCACGAAAGCTTATGCTCAAATAAATTTGTTAGTCTCTAAGGTGCCACAAGTCCTCCTTTTCATTTTGTGCAATGTTTTCTTTTGTGTCACTACCTGCCTTCCACAAAGACAGTAGGCAAAGTTCAGTACTTGGAAATAACTACAGTGTCACTGCTTACATGTACACCTGTCAGTCAACAGTGGGAAATTTTAATTGAAACAAGAGGTTATTTATCACGAACTGTAGTCTGAATCTCACCTCTGTGTATTCCCACCTGGCATCAAGCTGGGCAGCTGCTTGAAAAGATGATGCAGGAGAAAATTCACGCAAGGGGAACATCATCATCCTACTCTGTATAAGGGAGTGTGTCCTCAACTCAGTTCTTTCTCCCAATCCAGAAAGTCCCAAGGTTATATAGAACTCCAAGGCAGAGGGGAAGTTTGTGGGTAGCATGAATGAACAGAGTAAGAGTAAACTCTTGAAGAGCAACAGTTAGTTGGCAAGAAACATCTCTTCTTCAAGGGCCTCTGTATATTCCAACTTGTAGGAGATTAGCAAACAGAGCTCCACCAAGGAGATGGTGGGGAAGGCGCTCTTAGCTAATACTGCAAGGACACTACTATTGCACTAAATGCAAGGAGTGGTGTCTGGTGAAGTTGTGCACTTAACTCCAAGTTATTTATTTGCTTATTTATTTATATTTGCTAATAGTAGTCATGGATGGGCCATATGTCACTGTAGCAATCTCATAACAACATCCCCTCCATAAACTTAACAAGTTAGGTTTTATTGCCCTCTCTGTTCCCCTTCTAAGGCCTTCATCTAATGTCAAGCCTAAACATACTGATGGCCAGTTTATATCCATTTGTTCTTGTGTCAACATTGACCCTTATCTTAAATAACTCCTTTTTTTTCTTGGTATTTATCCCTCTGATGTATTTATAGAGAGCACGAGAGACCAAAATTGCAAACGGTATTCCAGATGAGGTCTCACCACTTGCTTTGTATTATGGTAACACTTGCCTATCTCTACTGGAAATACATTGCCTGATGCATCCTAGGATTGCATTAGTCTTTTTCACAGCTGCATCACATTGGCAACCTATAGTCATCCTGTGACTGATCAATACAGGTCTTTCTCCTCCTCTGTTGCTTCCAAGTGGTATGTCTCCAGTTTATAGTAAAAAACCTTGTTGATAGTCCCTAAATGAATGACCCTTTTTCTTTACACTATTAAATTTCATCCAATTTCTATTACTTCAGTTTTCAAGGTGATCCAAATCTTCTTGAATGATATTTGGGTCCTCCTCTTTACTGGCAATACCCCCCAACTTGGAGCCATCCACAAATTTTACTAGCACACTCCCACTTTTTGTGCCAAGGTCATTCATGAAAATATTAAATAAGACTGGTCTCAAGACCAGTCCCTGAGCAACTCCATTAGGGCCAGAAGGGACCATCCTGATCATTTAGTTTGACCTCCTACACATTGCAGGCCACAGAATCTCACTCATCCACTCCTGTAATAGACCCCAAACCTCTGGCTGAGTTACTGAAATCCTCAAATCATGATTTAAAGATTTAAAGTTACAGAGAATCCACCATTTACTCTAGCTTAAACCTTCAAGTGACCTATTCCTCATGCTGCAGAGAAAGGTGAACCCCCCCGCAAGGTCTCTGCCAATCTAACCTGGGGGAATATTCTTTCTCATCCCCAAATATGGCGATCAGTAAGTCCCTGAGTTTATTGGCAAGACCCAGCAGCCAGACATCTGGGAAAGAATTCTCTGTGGTAACTCAGAGTCCTCACCATCTAATGTTCCATTTCCGATTATCTTAGGGGGAAAAAAAAGATCAGATTCATTTGGCATGATCTATCTTTTGCAAAACCACATTGTATTTTATGCCCATTACCATTTACCTCTATGTCCTTAACTATTTTATCTTTAAAAATTTCTTCTAAGACCTTGCATGCAATTGAGGCCAAACTAACAGATCTGTAGTTTCCCTAGACACTTCCCCTCCCTTTTCTTAAATATAGGCACTATATTTGCAGTCATAGTATACGACCCCAAATTTACAGATTCATTAAAACTCCTTGCTATTGGCCTTGCAATTTCATGTGCCAGTTCCTTTAATATTCTTGGATGGAGATTGTCTGGGCCCCCCTGATTTGGTCCCACTAAGTTGTTTGAGTTTGACTTCCACCTCAGATATGGTAATTTCTATTTCCATATCCTCATTTCCATTAGCTACCCTACCACTATCCCCAAGCTCCTCATTACTCTTATTAAAAACTGAGGCAAAGTATTCATTTAGGTGTTGGGCCATGCCTAAATTATCTTTAATCTCCATTCCACCCTAAGTGCTTAGCAGTCCCACTTCTTTCCTTGTTTTCTCTTTATTTGTGAGACTAAAGAAGCTTTTACTCTCGGTTTTAAATTTCCTTTGCAAGGTCCAACTCTGCTTGGCTTTTGGCAGTTCTCACTTTTTCCTTACTTACTTTCTGAGCTCCAAGAGGTAGTTTTCCTTGCTGATCCATCCCTTCTTCCATTTCTTGTAGGCTTTCTGCTTTCTCTGAAGAACCTGTTGGAAATGCTTCCTCAGAGAGGATCTGGTATTCACAAAGAGGATTGCATTGGTGCCAATATGGGATCGTTGCAAGTGGAGACAATGGCACCTGGGGAAGGCATGATGCCCGAATGGGTGTTGGTGCCAGAGCTGATTTTGCAGTTTTCAAAGTGCCTTCTCAGAATCCTATAGCTAAGGCCACATGAACAACTGAAGGATGTGTGAGCACAGAGTCTGGTGAACAAAAAGAGATCCAATGTCATGAGACTGATTTGGGAGATGCTCCAAGGCCATCTCCAAGGGAATCAAAGGCACTCCAAGACAGCTCCGGATCTGAAGCAGAAAAAGTATGTACATACAGGCACTAAGTCAAGTAACAGAAGAGCATGTGTTGGAGTGGCTAGTAGACTTGATAGTGGATCCTCACTCAGGTACAGAGATCGAAGATGCTATTGGGGTTCAAATTTGTGAAAAGTCCAAGTTAGGTCTGTGCTGAGATGTCTGGCTCCAGAACAGTGTGGAGAAAAGATGTCAGCAGTGCCTTTCAAGCGGCCTAGAAACACTGCTAAGCTGGGGAGTAAGAAAGGGGAAATGTATGATGCTTCCTCTCCCTCATCTCTTTATGTCCCATTTCCGGATACATGTGCTTCACGTCTCCCTTTTACCCAAATGGGGGAGTGGAGTTGAGGTGCCAAGAGAGAAATGTTAGCACTGGAGGACAGGTCCAGTACAGCCCCTGGAGAGAGCAACAATACTGAGTGAAGATTTGAGGCTGAGACAGGTAATATTGGTCTAGCTTTTGGAGATGTACTGGGCTTGTCCAACACTGGGTAGGGGAGGAATTGGCTCCCAGTATACGTCTCAATCCCATGATACAAGAGTCTCAAAGGCTGGAGTAAAAAGGTGCATTTTGGGTCCTGGGGTAAGAGGACCTTGGCACAGAGGCTGGTCTTGGTACATTGACAAGGCCATTACAGCATTAGGCTGTTGGCACTGAGAAGCAAGATGAGCGTCAAGCCTCAGGTGTCTCCCCCTTCAAGTGTGGTTAGGGAAGGCATGGTGAACCACACAAATGGTTATTGACTGGGCCTCATTCAGACTTTGAAGGTACTGAACATGGACAGCGGTTTCCAGTATGATCATTGCGCAAGAGACACACCGCTTGAAGTCCTAATGGAGCTCAGGGCTCAACCTAGTGCCAGTAAGGAGCCCAAGGGCTCCCAAGACAACCAAAGAGCTTTTTACCCTAAGCTCTCTTATACTGCTCTATACTAACTATTTATAAAAAAAAGAGTAAGCTAAGCTACATGAAGGTCTAGTCCCAAGGACAGGAAGGTGAGTTCTGTGTGCTCTCAGTGGTTGCAGCAGCAGCGGCGGCAAAGAGACTGAGGCGACTAGAGGATGCATTCCCTTATATGGAGAGATGATGTCACGCTCACACAGGGTTGAAACTTCTCCTGCACACCCCCATTGGGCAAGGCAGCTCCACAGCTTGATTCCAGAGGCACCAAATCCCTGAAGTGGAAACAGAGAGGTGCTTATAGAAGAATGGTCTTGATTCACTCCTCTGGGGGAACTTGGACTATGGACCCTACTGGCAAAAAGTCTGCCCAAAGAAGTGGATTATAGAACTGCAAACTGGCAAGCTTATGCTCTACTGGGGACTTAAAGCCAGCTGGCGTAACCCACAAAGAGGGCAAGACTTCCCAGGTAGGTTGGGGAGGTGAGGCAAGGACACCAGAAAGACCAACTGATCCCTCCCCACGGTAGTGTCTGTTGGTGGTGCACCTATGCAGATCCAGCTGGAATTTAAAGTTGCCCATACTCTGACAAAACACCCAGGGTGGACAGGTTTACTATCACCAACTTGTCCTCTGCTAGGAATGAATCCAACCTGGGGCACTACTGCCCTGCAGGTGCAGGACTGTGTGTGCAAAATTACACACCCCTGAGCCTACAGGGGTGAGTTAGATCCAAGGAGTTTTTCCCTACAGCAGTTTAAACATTCTAGTTCTCTCACATCATTTTCACTTATTAAGTTTTTATGCCTTTCAATGTCTTTCTACAGAGCTGATAAACTGCAAGCTCCCAAAACGAGTCATACGAGGGACGTTTCTACTTTTGTTCGCCCAATGGGAAAGGATGATAACATGAGTGTTAGCCTCTGTGAAATGAAGCCAGAGCCTATAATTGATATAGATATACTATACTAAGAGGTATTTCTAAAACGAAAAATTACTATGGGTTGGTTTTAGTTCGCAACTTTCTTTTAAAGGAAAATATTTATTTACCTATTCAATATTTGCTTAAAATTTATTGGAGCTTTCTTTTTTTTAAACCATAAAGGTGCGGTACAGTACAACAGACATTGAAAGTCTCTATATAAATGCTATGTACAAGCATCCTGAGAATCTCTAAAGGCTATGGTCCCAGAGAACAAGGGGCAGGGAACATGACAACCAAATGTAGGAAATGTACCTGTCATGGCCCAAAGCCATACAACCAGATTCATTTAACTGTTGCCAGTGGCTGAATTACTTTGTGATGAAATATAAGAAAATACAATCAAACAAAAAAAGTCAAACCTAGAGTTACACAGGCTCAGTTTTCAAAAGGATGCTCCAGACAAAAAGAGATGCAAGGGCAAAATGATAACTGCAAGTGGGCAGTTGTGCACACAGTTTTGCATGTGCAATTGCTATATTTTGGAGTATGTAATGCTGGTCTTTTTGATCATTTTAGTGCATAATATTTTACTCCCTTTTTTGTTCATTCCTAATGGTGGCTTGTGGAATGTTAATTAAAATAGGAAGTTTCAACCTTGCAGTTCAACCTTCTGGTCACTTGCCACTTCTCACTCCATCTATTTCATTGGGGGAAAATGGAGGAGGAATAATATTTCTCAACATGTATGACAACAAGAGGAAAGATGGTCTTGTGGGAAAGGCAAAAGACTGGAAATTGGGAAATATACATTCTATTGCTAGTTCTGCCATGGGTTCTACTGCGTGATCTTAGACTAGTCACTTAGCCTTGCAGTGCACTTGAAGTCGAATCCCATTTGCGACATCTCACGTGCAAATTGGGAATAATGCAAAGTAAAACTGATATTTCATTGCAAGCCCTCATGGCTGGAGAGCAGCCATTTCCCCTATGCCAATCTCAAAATTCCCTTCAGTGTTTAAACCTTCTCCTTCAAATATACTAAATATCCATCAAATTTTAACTATTCTGTTTATTGGATCTACAAAAGTGTTTTTTTAAGAGGCTTACTCCACACATTGTCCAAAAGTGGTATTGGTCAATAATTTAAGCACATGGAGTCAATGACTATGCTATTTGCCTCAAGGTTTTTCTCTCCTCCCTGATAAAAGTTATTGATAAATTAACATCCCAACAGATAAGGAGACAGGACTTTTTGCACCCTCCTGGAAGAATCAAGTTTGGAAGTTCTTATTTTTAAGAAATATTCTCAATGTTAAATGTAGTATTATGCAATATCAGTTATAAGGCCAGAGGGGATCATGATGATCTAGTCTGATGTCCTGCGTAGCACAGGCCATAGAAGTTTAGCCAATAGATCCTGCATCTTGTGATAGACCTTGAAAGTAGCTGGTAGAAAGATAACCACTCTTGACTTAAAGTGATGGAAAATCTACTACATCCTTTGTGGAATACCATAGCTTAAAAATTGTGCTTTAGTTCAACCCTGAATCTATCTAGCTTCACCTCCAGCCTGTGGATCTTGTTATGCTTTTGTCTTCTCGATTAGACAGCCCTGTGTCAGAAATCTTCTCCCCATGCAGGTATTTACAGACTATTAAATCAACTCTAAACCTTCTCTTTGATATGCTACATACATTGATCTTCTTAAGTCCTTCACTAAAAGGCATGTGTTCCCAGACCTCAAATCATTCTTGTTTGCTATTTTCTGAATCTTTTCCAATTTTTCAACATCCTTTCTGAAGTGCTCACACAAGAATTGGATATAATATTCCAATAATGGTCTCACCAATGCTGCATAAAGAGACATCGCCTCCCTTTTCCTACTCAATATTGTCCTGCTTATACCTCCAACAATCACAATCATCCCTCTTAACCATAGCAATCAAAGTAGAGTCACTTGCAGAAGCCTGATGAAGGCAATGGGGCTACACAGGTTCATTAAGGGCATACCTTGACCTTCAGAACCTTTATCCACACTGATGAAGGCCAAGGTTGAGCAGACAAGTTTGGCAGCTAGAAAAAAAATCTTTCCACCAGCAAATTGAGCACATCTAATATTGAAATTTGAGACAAACATGGAACCATAAGTTGCCATTTTTGCAGTCAATTTTTGGAGCTTATAAGAGCTCTTATAAGAGCTGTCAATGATGGAATAAACCAAAAAATAGCACTCAACTATTTATTGTGGGAAACAACAACTGTGAGACTTACCACCAGCATTCTAGAAAACTGCTTTGTTATTACTTTTAAAAAGGGAAAAGAATGCAATAAAAGGTTCTCAGCCATGGAAAGAGCAATAACAATATTGATTCCAATTGAAAAGATGGTCAAAGCATTTTGCTAATACTACTGAACCATCAGCTTCTTTTTCAACTTTACTGCTGTGCTTGGTAATGGCCTCTCCTCAACCATTCATATTATTCTATCTTTGCCCACTGTTATCATTTTTAAAGGGTCATCATGTGCGCAAGACAAAGCAAATAGTTACTAGGGATGTGCTTTTGGGGGGCCATAATCACAGAAAGAAAAAATAAAATTACATTTGTACCATTTGAGTATGAAAAGTTGTCCTTTTTTGACAAGCATTTTTGCAATGTGGCCATTAGCTGCTGATGGAGTTGCTATGGTTATAACAGGTCCTCTGTGGAAGAAATCTTCATTTGTTATTAGGTTTTGACAGCAGCAGTCAGAATGCTTGATGAGGGGGAAGAGGAGAAGGGGGAGAGCTTCAGTCATTTTATCCACATGAAAGCTGAGTTATAACATGAGAAATATTTGCAGAAAGAGTCCTGGCTTACAAGTGAATAGAGGGGCCAAGACAAATCTTGTTTGATATACAATTAATTCCTGTAAATAACAAGCTAGAAATTATGGCTCACTTTACAAATAAAAACAAACACCAGATGAGCTGATCATGATTTGTAAAGGATTACACGAAATTCACTAGAGTTTTTGTACTTGATACAAATCAACATGACTTAAAGATGAATATGAGGTAAAAGGACTATCTTGGTGTGGCATTGGATTCAGGGCTAGAGAAAGGTTTCAGCAGTAATTGTACCTGAAAGCATTAAAAGAGGAACATTCAGGCCTTCTTGGGAGAGGTCGGGAGCATCTCTTACTTTTGTTCAAAAAGCAGCATTCCCTTCTCTAGTGAGTGCTGCCAACTAGAGAGAATGCACAGGGTGCTTGGGGAGCACAACAAGGTCTTGACCACACCTCCTAGCCACAAGACTATACCCCTCAGAGCCATGGTGTACCAACCAGAGCAGTAGCTGATCCTGCCCAAGGTACTCTATCGAGTGCCAGCTTTGGAATTTTTTGTTGCTGCACAGAGCCAGAGGCAGGGATGGGACTAGTGCAGCAGAGGGAAATAAGTTGCCATATATCTTTCTCTTTCAATTTTCTTCTCTCTTTACTCTCCCTTCTGCATCACCACCACTACCAGCACCACCACAGTGTACATATTTATCCTCATCATTTTAAGTCCTTTCTCCTATATCCCATTCTTCTTTACATGAATATGCTCAGGGTTTAGCTGATCGCCATATTTGGGGTCGGGAAGGAATTTTCCTCCAGGGCAGATTGGAAGAGGCCCTGGAGGTTTTTCGCCTTCCTCTGTAGCATGGGGCACGGGTCACTTGCTGGAGGATTCTCTGCTCCTTGAAGTCTTTAAACTACGATTTGAGGACTTCAATAGCACAGATATAGGTGTGAGGTTTTTTTTTGTAGGAGTGGTAGGTGAAATTCTGTGGCCTGCGTTGTGCAGGAGGTCAGACTAGATGATCATAATGGTCCCTTCTGACCTAAATATCTATGAATCTATGAATACATATAGTTCAACTCTTTATCTTTCATTGCCAGGGTTCTCCTTATTTGAGACAGATAAAACTACAGTATCCACATTCCTGGGCTAGAGTTCAAAGATCTACAACCTTGATCACTGGCTTCCAGCACTTTTACGCTGCTGAAGCGACTTAGTCCTCTGACTAAGGGGGAAAAAAAAAAGAGCGCACAATTTGCTATTCCAGACTCTTGCTGTGCACAGCTCTTCCTCTCAGTATCTACCACCTTCCACAACCATCTTTAGCCCTTCTTGTGGGTTCAGCTTTCAGCCCTCCTGGGGTCTCTTCTGCCCCTTATTCACTGGGGTGGCTGCATCACCTCACAAGAGATGCTTACCTTTCTCCTACAGGTTTTTGGCTCTGGACCCTGTTTAGGGTTAATTGGGCTATCTTCCCCTATAGTGCAAACAGCTCTGTTTTTCCTTCCCAGGGCCTCTTCCTGTTAATTCAGCTTAGACCTTCTCACTGGTCCTTTCCTGGCTGTCCTGTTCTTTCATAGAACCTGTCCAACCAGATATACTTTCCCTCAAGTCTCTCTCCTGAACGACCACAGGCTGCTCCTTCCTGTCTCAGTTCACCAGGTTCTTAGTCACATGTCTCTATAACATGACGCTTGTCCTCTCATTCCTATGGTCTACACTTGGCAGATGAGGCTGAGGCCCAGCTCCATAAAGGGCTCACTCGCTCTGGGAGAAGCAGGATATGAAGAAGCGGATGAAATCTCTATTCTGTGACTGTAAAGCTGCTCAGTTATTGACAAAACAAAAAGTCTTCCCCACAGGAGATGCAGGGAAATAAGGGAGTCTGACCAAAATGTTTTGGAGCATGAAAAATTGCAAGTAATAAACTACATGATGTCGGTTTTACTAGCAAATCTCATGATATAAAAATACATCTTGGGAATCATCCTCCAGATCAGGCTGGCAGATTGTGTGTTCAGAGAACAATGCCTTCACTATCTATAAATATTGCTATGGTCTGTAAACACGGAGCAATGGTGAGGGAGCAATGAAACTACTAAAGGTACCGTTCACTGCTGTTGCTGTAAAACAAATCAAATAAAAATGATATTGAAAACATTCGTTTAAGGGGAATTTTGTATTTTTTAAAAGGTATTTAACAACTAGGATAGCTTTGCATAAGCAACAACTTCTCCTCCAGTCTATCAAATTCTGAGCTCCATGAAGTTCTATATCTTCAACTGAAAAGAGTTTGAGTTTGTCCACTACTAACAGGAGGATCTTCTCTGCCTTCTCCTCCCTCAATGGATTTTCACAGCTTTTAAATACACGGAAAGCAAGAGGAGAGGAGGGTTTCAGTCAGCGTGTAAACCTGACTTTTTGCCTACAGTGTCAGTTGGTCAAACAGAAGCCATGATACTGAAAGTTACTCTCCCATGAGGGTCATCACCTGTACCAGCGTGGAGTCCTATTAAAGTCAGTGGATTCAGGGGTTCACCACACAGAGTAATTTACACTATTACAGCCATGTTTTCTTGTAGGGAAGCTGCCTTTGAGATTCAGGTTGTCCTTGGAGAAGGTAATTTAAAGAAGGCTTCAGAGTCTGCTTGACAGCTCCGAGTCTCCGGAATACTCTGCTTTCAGCAAGGTATAGATACTAGATTGTGTTTTCAATGTGGAGAGTGCGCACCAAAGACAAAAGAGGGTTGGACATCTTTCTAATTTTGCAATTTTTTTCCCCACAGGACACTATTGTATTATCTGAATTTGATCCCATACAAGTTTAAATTTTCTTGACCTGTGGATAGCTAAATATTTTATTATTTTCTCTAAAATCCCCACCCATAAAAGAGTGCATCTTGGCGTAATGTCTCAGTGACTCAAGCTATTTAGACTAGAAGTCTATATCATAGAATATCAGGGTTGGAAGGGACCCCAGAAGGTCATCTAGTCCAACCCCCTGCTCAAAGCAGGACCAAGTCCCAGTTAAATCATCCCAGCCAGGGCTTTGTCAAGCCTGACCTTAAAAACCTCTAAGGAAGGAGATTCTACCACCTCCCTAGGTAACGCGTTCCAGTGTTTCACCACCCTCTTAGTGAAAAAGTTTTTCCTAATATCCAATCTAAACCTCCCCCATTGCAACTTGAGACCATTACTCCTCGTTCTGTCATCTGCTACCATTGAGAACAGTCTAGAGCCATCCTCTTTGGAACCCCCTTTCAGGTAGTTGAAAGCAGCTATCAAATCCCCCCTCATTCTTCTCTTCTGCAGACTAAACAATCCCAGCTCCCTCAGCCTCTCCTCATAAGTCATGTGCTCTAGACCCCTAATCATTTTTGTTGCCCTTCGCTGGACTCTCTCCAATTTATCCACATCCTTCTTGTAGTGTGGGGCCCAAAACTGGACACAGTACTCCAGATGAGGCCTCACCAGTGTCGAATAGAGGGGAACGATCACGTCCCTCGATCTGCTCGCTATGCCCCTACTTATACATCCCAAAATGCCATTGGCCTTCTTGGCAACAAGGGCACACTGCTGACTCATATCCAGCTTCTCGTCTACTGTCACCCCTAGGTCCTTTTCCGCAGAACTGCTGCCTAGCCATTCGGTCCCTAGTCTGTAGCGGTGCATTGGATTCTTCCATCCTAAGTGCAGGACCCTGCACTTATCCTTATTGAACCTCATCAGATTTCTTTTGGCCCAATCCTCCAATTTGTCTAGGTCCTTCTGTATCCTATCCCTCCCCTCCAGCGTATCTACCACTCCTCCCAGTTTAGTATCATCCGCAAATTTGCTGAGAGTGCAATCCACACCATCCTCCAGATCATTAATGAAGATATTGAACAAAACCGGCCCCAGGACCGACCCCTGGGGCACTCCACTTGACACCGGCCGCCAACTAGACATGGAGCCATTGATCACTACCCGTTGAGCCCGACAATCTAGCCAGCTTTCTACCCACCTTATAGTGCATTCATCCAGCCCATACTTCCTTAACTTGCTGACAAGAATGCTGTGGGAGACCGTGTCAAAAGCTTTGCTAAAGTCAAGAAACAATACATCCACTGCTTTCCCTTCATCCACAGAACCAGTAATCTCATCATAAAAGGCGATTAGATTAGTCAGGCATGACCTTCCCTTGGTGAATCCATGCTGACTGTTCCTGATCACTTTCCTCTCCTCTAAGTGCTTCAGGATTGATTCTTTGAGGACCTGCTCCATGATTTTTCCAGGGACTGAGGTGAGGCTGACTGGCCTGTAGTTCCCAGGATCCTCCTTCTTCCCTTTTTTAAAGATGGGCACTACATTAGCCTTTTTCCAGTCATCCGGGACTTCCCCCGTTCGCCACGAGTTTTCAAAGATAATGGCCAAGGGCTCTGCAATCACAGCCGCCAATTCCTTCAGCACTCTCGGATGCAATTCGTCCGGCCCCATGGACTTGTGCACGTCCAGCTTTTCTAAATAGTCCCTAACCACCTCTATCTCTACAGAGCGCTGGCCATCTCTTCCCCATTTTGTGATGCCCAGCACAGCAGTCTGGGAGCTGACCTTGTTAGTGAAAACAGAGGCAAAAAAAGCATTGAGTACATTAGCTTTTTCCACATCCTCTGTCACTAGGTTGCCTCCCTCATTCAGTAAGGGGCCCACACTTTCCTTGGCTTTCTTCTTGTTGCCAACATACCTGAAGAAACCCTTCTTGTTACTCTTGACATCTCTTGCTAGCTGCAGCTCCAGGTGCGATTTGGCCCTCCTGATATCTTTCCTACATGCCCGAGCAATATTTTTATACTCTTCCCTGGTCATATGTCCAACCTTCCACTTCTTGTAAGCTTCTTTTTTATGTTTAAGATCCGCTAGGATTTCACCATTAAGCCAAGCTGGTCGCCTGCCATATTTACTATTCTTTCGACTCATCGGGATGGTTTGTCCCTGTAACCTCAACAGGGATTCCTTGAAATACAGCCAGCTCTCCTGGACTCCCTTCCCCTTCATGTTAGTCCCCCAGGGGATCCTGGCCATCTGTTCCCTGAGGGAGTCAAAGTCTGCTTTCCTGAAGTCCAGGGTCCGTATCCTGCTGCTTACCTTTCTTCCCTGCGTCAGGATCCTGAACTCAACCAACTCATGGTCACTGCCTCCCAGATTCCCATCCACTTTTGCTTCCCCCACTAATTCTACCTGGTTTGTGAGCAGCAGGTCAAGAAAAGCGCCCCCCCTAGTTGGCTCCCCTAGCACTTGCACCAGGAAATTGTCCCCTACGCTTTCCAAAAACTTCCTGGATTGTCTATGCACCGCTGTATTGCTCTCTCAGCAGATATCAGAAAAATTAAAGTCACCCATGAGAATCAGGGCATGCGATCTAGTAGCTTCCGTGAGTTGCCGGAAGAAAGCCTCATCCACCTCATCCCCCTGGTCCGGTGGTCTATAGCAGACTCCCACCACTACATCACTCTTGTTGCACACACTTCTAAACTTAATCTATATGTTAGTTTGTTCATCACAGCTGATCACTCTCTAAGCAGCAGTGGAGACAATGGGAATGTAAGGGAGATATGAATATAAGGGATTTTATAATTCACTACTGTTCTTTGAATTTAGTGCTGGCTGGACAACTCTTGAGGGTGAAATCCTTGATTATCCTTATCCTCAGCCTAAAGGCCTTTACACCTTTTGAGAGGATTCCATAGGGAGTTGCTGCAGGGGAGGGGGATTGTGCACATAGTGCATTTGTCTTCCTGTCTGTCATTCCCTTGCATGGATACACAGATTTAAAGACCAGGAGAAGGGAGCCTTTGCTCAGAAATGGCTGTCTCCCCACTTGCCAAGTGGACAGAGAACTCTCTGCTCCCAGATTCCCACATACTGATCCAGGCCTGATCAAGAATTTCAGGATTTGGCCCTACACACATTCAACAATCACTTCACTGCTGAAATGCAGCCATCTTGGGGCATCAGGCAAGTCATGCAGACAACCAGCACAGAGCACATACAATAGGAGAAAGAGAAATTTTGGCCACGGTCACTAGATACACCCCTGCTCTTCAGAGGAGTTCAATGGGGTCTTTAACATCCATGCAGGACAGATAAAATCTTAGTTTAAAGTTTAATTTGAAGATCCCCACTTAATATTCAAACCTGTGATTTGAAGAAGTGTAAATATGATCAGTGACACTTCTTAGGTTGTTGCCATCTTCTCCAGCTAAAGTTACATTGATATTAGTGAGCACAACATGAATACGTTGATGGCACAAACAGTAAGTATAGCACTTATAATATTTGTATGAGTTTGACTAGTTTCTAGCAATGTATGTAATCACGCCAATATATGATCGTGTGTCACTTTAAGGACTACAGCCAGCCCACCGGTGTGCACATGCAACTCCGAAGGAGTTACCTGGGGGTTGTTTTTACAGATTTGAAGGCAAAATTTATCTCTAAAAGCATAAATATTTCTGCTAGGAATGGAACAGTATCAGTAAAATCACCCAAACCCTCCACATTACTAACATATGTATAACACCAACTCTGCCTTGTCCACAGAGAGATTGAATCTTCAAATAATTCAATACTTTTCATCTTGACTAAAAAAGATCCTTCAGATTGACATGAGTTCAATCTGTGTTGTCTTTCCTATTACAGCACAATCTGTCTATGCTAGAAAATGCATAACCTAGTCAAACACAACTGTTTATTTAACCCAGTCAAGCTCTGCGTGTTTTTGCATTAAAGGCAGCAGTCAGGTCTAATCAACCCTTCTGTTTATCTGGCCATATTGCTAGGATTGTGCCTAGCGGAAAGTACTAACCCTGTTGAAGTGGAATCTAAGAAGAGATTTTGTTGGAGAAAAACTGCTCTCTATTCACTTTATTTTTTTGTTGGATCAGTTGGTAGTATTAACATAACATTTTCCCCCTTCCTCCCAAACTGTATCATGAAAATGCTTCTGGAATGGTGCTCGTGGTGAAGGGGAGTGTTATCTCCTTTATCAAAGGAATACTTGTGAAATCAAAATATAGACTATAACAAGAGCACTTACTCTTACGAGCATAGAAACTGTGGCCTACTTGACTAACTGTATTATGTGGTTTGCACAGTCTCCACAACCCCTCAATGGAACTATAGCCCCCTAATGCACTGCGTATTTTTTTGTGCTTTATTTTATGGGTTACCTGGATCTCTCTCTCACAGTCTCCCTGTGTATCACCTACAGCTAACCGCATACTCTGACGAGGGTGGGAGCTGTTGGTGACGACCTTATCCTTTACATACCTTGTCTATTTTCCCAGATGACTAGCAAGGAGTTGAAAGTGTGAAATCCTATAAGCTTCTTTCACCCAGAAATGATGCAGACAAGAATGCCAAAGTGTTAACAGTTACACTACTCCCAGACTAAAGGGACCTTCCTGCTCAAAGAGTGCCCTGATTTTATCAGCCTTTCCTTGTACCAGGAAGTATGGCTGGAGACAATAATGAAGTAGGAAATCATCTCCTCATACAACTCTGTCACAGGGTGGCTGTGTGCTAGGGAACTGCTGTCTAAAATATTACAGAAGCTTCCTGTACAGGACCATGGGAGGTGTGGTGTGGAGTAATTGCATCATCTCTCCAGTAGCGCATCCTCACTGTACCAGCCATAAGTTACTGCTGTGATTATTCATCAATTTTACATGGTAGGTGCTTTTCCAACATAAAAGGAGGCATCAGTCCCTGCTCTGAAGAGCCTACATCTTAAAGGAGTCCCAACACAGTCTGGATGGAAATGGGGTGCTGATTTTTAAAGTTGATGCTAACAATACTTTAAAGGCATGGCACCCACCTTTCATGAGCACCCCTTCTGGTAGGATGCGTCTGCAGTCTTTAAACAGTCCCGGCCCTGGTATTGGGCCATACCTCCAGGGTCTCCTCCCTGAAGGCAATGGTTTCCCCATCTTGGTCTACTCTGGCTCCAGCTCAGCCACTAAGTAGTTCAGTTCCCCTTCTGGGGGTTATCACTGTCTCATTGAAGGCCAATTCCCCAGTGGCCTGTGTGCGGGACCCAGGCCTGCCCACTACTCCAGGTCCCAGGCCAAGGACCTTAAGAATAGCAACCATGTGCTGCCATGTCCCTTTCAGATCCCTGGGCCAATGCCCCACAGCCCCAGCCCTTACCTCAGGGCTCATCAAAGTTCAGGCCCAGCAGCCAGCCAGGAGCTCTTTCTCATTGCCCTGGTCCTGGTCAGCACTGAGCTGTCCACGGTGCTGAAGTTCCCTTTGGCCAGCCAGTAGCACTACTTGTGCTCTTCTGGCTCCAGCAAGGAACTAACTTGTTTGTGGCTCCAC
This sequence comes from Chelonia mydas, assembly GCF_015237465.2. Classification (NCBI taxonomy): domain Eukaryota; kingdom Metazoa; phylum Chordata; order Testudines; family Cheloniidae; genus Chelonia; species Chelonia mydas. The sequence goes on along the minus strand of NC_057852.1, from coordinate 25,065,969 downwards.
AGCTTCTTTTTACATGGCCCTCTTGGGCCTTGACTGGCTGCTCCCTGCTTCTCTACTCCTCTTTTCCTTGTATGGGTGTGGCAGAGGCCTCTGGGCCTAGACCACCCCATCACAAATACACTGAGATCAATAAGAAGAAGGCAGGAATGAAACAGTGGAGCTACAGTTTTTTGTTACCACCTTTAATTGGTGGAGAGTACAGCTGGGTGAAATTTTTCAGCTGACGTCTTCCCTTCCTCCCCACAGAAAATGCAGATTTGGGTGACCAGCACATTTCATGAATTTATACTGGATTTCAGCAAAGTGATTTGGTAAGAAAAAATCTAGAAACGTGCAAACAGTTCAATTCAGTATCTCAGACTAAAAGTTTTGATTTTTTTGAGCTAGATTCACAAGAGGACTTAGGCACATTCACAAAATGGAGAAGGTGGTGTGGTATAACTCCACCCCTTCTTGTATCCCATAGCTCAGAGGTTTGGGAACTCACCTGGGACTTGGGAGACCAGGGTTCAAATCGCTGCTCTGGAACAGGGTCTTGAATGCCAGTTTCCCCCCTCCCAGGTAAGTGCCCTAACTGCAAAGCTATAGGGTATTCTGGCACAGATCTCTTTGTCTCTCCAGTTGAAGCTGTTCTACTTTGTAGTCAGAATTAAATATTCATTGAGACAGGGACTGGAACCCATGTGCCTACCACCCCAAGAAGAGTGCCCTAACCACTGGGCTCTTGAGTAATTTTCACTCTTTCTGGCCGCACTAATATGGGGGTGGAGGACAAAGTCAAATGTAAAACCCAGTAACACTAATGGTACCCTGAACTCCTGAATATTTGTGTGAGTCCCTCCACTAAGGGAGAATACACTCTGAGGTCAGACACAGAATGAACGAATGAGAAATGAGTAATTTAATTAGCCCTTTCCACATTTAGTGATCATGTGGCAAAATACAAGGCTGAATAGAATAAAGAAGTGGCCTATTGTATAAATATGTCATTTAAGAGAGGGGAGAGGAATCATTTTGCAAAGCATGGCTGAGCAGAAAACTCCACTGAACACTCAGTTACCTACAGCTGGCAACACTCAGGATCTTTAATTACTGAAGCTGATAAAGCACTTGTTTAAAAAAATCCTTGTCACTTGAGAAGTGTTCATGGTGTGTTCTTTAAACTACTTGCCAACCAAACTCCTGTGCTTCTCAACCAGGAACAATTTCTTACTCATCTTCATATAAAAAAGAAGTCTCTGCACTGATTCCCCCATCAAGTCAGATTTGAAACAATCTGTCCAATGTTAATTAAAGATCTATATACCCTACACGTGTAAATGACACACACTTGACATTTGTAGTGTTGAAACTGACATGATAAGCTGCAGAGCCATGTTCTCAATAGTATTTCTTATGGACATTTGATCCCCTTCTACGTATTCTGCCCCCAATCCATCTCTCCACTGGAACTTATCCTAACATTGCAAACCTTGGAGTGTCTTCAAACTGTGGCTATTTAAAAATTAAACCAGCCCACCAGAGAAGCGTTTCCTTTAACCTCGTGGAATTTCCCACCCCAAGTTACACTGGTCTGAGGAGCAGGATGAGCAGTATCATAAATACTCACCTGTTCACGTAAGTGTATGGTTTGAAGGCACAGTGGGCACATGTGCATAGGGCAGGACCACCAATGGTTTGATTTGACTCACAATGATTTCAGTGGGAACTGGATTGGATCCTATATCAGCACTGAGGGGGTATTAATGCTCAAAATGTTCTGACCATACAAAAATAGCTTACATATTCAAATACAGCAGTTAGGGTTTCTAGGGGTGAACACAACCTAGGCACTTGTATTTTAAAATGTTTCCCTTTATTAATAATGCTAATTTATTTCACACACTCTGAGAATGAAATTAATTGTTAAGTCCTTCCTAGAACTAATGAATACACATTTCCAGGCAACAGAGTCAAACACTACACACATTCTTCAATCTTATTCTTCAGGTAGCTAGTGTAATCTTGAGTAATGAAAGATTCTGTATGCTGCCTAACTGAGCACTTCATGAAGTTTTCTCCTTAGCTATGCTTTGCCCAGTGATTCCTTTCCCCCAACGCCTTGTAATAGTTACAATTGGAAGGTTTTTTTTGTTCTAGTCAGCCTTGTAATCAACATACTAGCTTTTAGATGGGAAAATGAACAACTTCTCCACTACACAATTAGTGCCAGATTTTCAGATAATGGTCTTAATTTTGGCATTCGAAGTGCTAGTTAGGTCATTTAATGTCGATGTTTACGTATCTTATTGCTCCCACAAAACAGATAAACTTTTTAAGTACCTTTAAATGTATTTGCAACTAACAGAGCTCAGAATTTCTGTTTTCAGCCTAGCCCTATCTGAGATGCACGCTACTCTGCCAAAAATGAAATGCAGGGATAACTCATATTCAGACATCTAAGGGTCTGATTTCTGGGCACAATCAGCTACATGGTCATCACAATGGTCTTACCTGTGCCTGTAGATAAATGGAGTCCCAACATTACACTTGACTTTTCTTGCTTGGAAATTGCAGGTGTAAAAAAGGAGGCCAGTTTTAAAATAATCTTTCCCTTAAGAGCATCTGGGAGGCATGAAATGAATGGGGAGGACGTGCCAATGATGAGTCTGTGATGAGATTTTTTTTGTTTAATTAAATTCTTACCATTTTTATTTTCATTTTCTTGAGCCAATGCCTACTGAGTCAATGGAAAAACTCCCATTGACTTCAGTGGGCTTCGGAGCAGGTCCTCACCTCGTGGATTTTTGGTTTATCTATCCGCAAATATATACTTAAATAGGCTTGAGTGCACAGATGCTACAGGTGCACATATGGGCCTGATTTTGGAAAAACAGGCAACATCTTTCGAACACAGCACTGACATTATTACAAAAAAGACTATCTGGCAAAATATTACTAGCTGCAGTTACTGCCATCCTTTCATCATGCTAGCTAACAAAACTAGAGCAAATATTTTCCTCTTTTCTTAGCTACAGTTGCTTACTGCTAGAAGCAAAAAAGTGAACACATTTCACATTAGACTGGTCAATGCACCTTCTGGACATGTTTACTCCACATGCACATTAATGGACTTTTCAGACCTGCTGCTAGCAGCTCTTCTCCCACTAGATGGGGAACAGCTCCTTTTCCCTGCTTTAGCTGGCTTTTTACTCACATAGACCTGTACTGTTGCACATGCAGCAGAATAAAGGGCTTTTTCAGGAGGTTCAAAGCACTAGTGTATATTTGTTTATCCCAAATCGTTACTTTTACAACACTACATGTGAAAATACTGCTCTTTTGGAAAGATCTATATGCATTTGTCTCAGGAAAAAGGCTCACAGGATTTTTTTTTTAATTATGCAAAATTTTGATGTCCCTCAGTCCTGCCCAAACCAGGATTCATTCTGCATCCATAAATTATGCACATCTTGCTTAAAGCTCCAGCAAGCTTAGCACTTAAAATAGCCACCTAACTGAAAATAACATTTAATTTCAGCAAAGTGAAGCAATCTATTTTGTACTGAATGGTAATCAGATGCTTGGAAATTGCAGGTGATTTCAATGAAAAACTATGTGAGATGCATGCATACACAGTTGCTTCCAAACACAGTTTCATGGAGGCCGGATCTGAACCTCAAGGCATACAAAAAAGTGGCAAGTTCTCAATAACTTTCTGGAGGTGGGTTACTGATTCCAACCAAATACCATGGCCTGGGAGACCATTCCAGAACTGATACTTGTGCTTTTTTAAAAGAGTTCATGTTACCAGATTCATGTAGATTCTCCCCATTTCTTCGTCAGTCTCCTTTCCTCCGTTCCCTGCTCTCACTATCTTCCTGCTGGTTGATTGAGGCTGGCAGTGCATGTGACGTGGTTATTCAATAGACCAAGTATGAAAAATACTTAATATCCATTGAATGACTTTTTCTTACCACTGTTAGCATGCATGAAATGAATGAGGCTTCCTGCAGAAGGGATAAGTCTATAACGAAATGTCAAAAAACTATAACTCTCTGTGAAGATAGCTTATTAAGAATTTGCTATGGTTCATTTTACAATGACACCTTCATATTCAGAAGTGTCAGAGTACAGAGGAGCAGCCTGGGATCAATTCATTCTTACATTAAAAAAGGAGGAAAAAAAGGGGAGAAAAGAATTGGTATGTAGCAAAACCATCTGGAGCCATTCAAAGATAAAGAAGACTCATTATCGAACCCCCAAATCCCCATCAGACAGGCACTACAGCATAGTCAGCATGAACATATTTCACCCACAAGAGTGGGTCCTAATGCCTCACTTGCTTAAGTAGCAAGATATATGCCCTTCTCTCGGATCATTTGCTAAAACTCTAAGATAAAATGGCACAAGAGAAGGAGGGTGTGTGAAACACAAAGACACACATAAGCCTGGAAGAGACCAATGAAAAATACCTCAAATTACTATAGCAAACTCAGATCTTAAGAACACTGAAAGCAAAGGGGAGTTATGCTTAAAATAAACAGTTTGTCACGGCTCTTGTTTTGTAGACAAAGACAACATACATCATGATCTAATGATTCAGTTAGACTTGAGTAGAGAAAAGGGGCAAGAGGTTAAAAAGGGTGAGGAATGGAAAAGCTGCTGAAATCCCCAAAATGAACTGGAAAACAAAAAATAAAACCAATAAAAATTCCTTTTCCTGACCAAATGTAGACTCAAATAGGCTTTGGCTGCTCACTATTAGTGCATCAGGAAGTTGTAGGTCAGCCATGTATGCTACAAGACTGAACTCTAGCAGTCCTGTACTGCTTAAAGCCTAGGCACATCTGAATTTACCCAATAAAACTACTGCTAAAGGCCCAGATTCAGCAAAGAAATTAAGCACTTACTTAACTTTAAACACATGCTCAAGTGCTTTGCTGAATCAGGGCCACAGTTGTTTGTCTGCATGCTTTCTTGACTTTAATACCTGTGTGTGAAATCTGGGGCCCAACAAGTAACCACATTCTGACATGAGACAAAATTTTAAAAGAAACCCTGTACCTGTCTACAGTGCCATGCATTAGCAGATCGATCCCCAGTTAATAAGTTATAACTATGTAAAAAGACAGACCGTTTGCAGCACCTCACTCAAAATACATATACCCTCAGAAAACACTAAGGAACCAGAAAAGAAATCTCAGGCACAAACTCCTATTCTATACTGCCACTTTTCAAACATTAAGCCCCACTAACTCTGAAAATTAAGAATTACCATCTCCATGTTACAGAGGGGGAAACTGTGGCACAGAGAGGACAAGTAACTTGATCACTGGTAGAACTCCTGAGCTATAGACCCAGTGTTCTAGCCAATGGTAAATCATGTCAGTAAAGAGATTTGAACTTGTATTTTATTGACAAATTTCATTACATAATAATCAAATATGTGACATATGGCAATTGTAAGAGATCAGTAAACTATCTGGGTGGTTATTGGCTATGTACCTAAATAACATGGTTTAAGGCATGTTTTAATAGCCCAGTAATATACTATAATACCCAAGAAACCTATCGAGTCTTATTGCCGAAAAGTACTGTGCCATCTGGTTAGTGTGTAAATGCAAGGTTTAGGTGCGAGCCTGAATCAGAAGTGTGGTTTTTTTTGGCTGTGTTCAATTCTCATACACCTCCAACTGTGGATCAAATATTGCCCCTTTTACAAATCTTGTTTCCAAGTTTTTATACTGAGTTTTGTATCCTGGCGCTTGTAAATAACAAACACCATTTATTTCATGTCTCCTTTTACTGCACATACAAAACTAAAACCATCTTCAAACAAACTAGAAACATTGGTACTTCCTAATTCATACAATTTTTATGGGTGTCTGGGTATGGAAAAATTTCATTTATGAGAATGAAAGTTACCTCCTGGCCCACATCCTTGCTCTATTAGGTACCGACAGTCCATGAATTCATGAACAGTCCATAAAAAGAGGGGGAGAAATTAGAATGCTCTTAAAAGCCCATAAAATAGTAATTTTAAATAACATGCTATTTATTTATTTATTTAACTCTGACTATAAAGGTGGTAGTATTGAGTCTATAAGAAGAGCTTATTAAAACTAAGGTTCTGGATGGAAATCCTTAGAAGAACCAAGTGCAGGGAGGAAGCTTATGTTGAGGTTTCTCTAGAGAGAGAGGTTTTTTTTTAAGCTTATAAATCAAGCCTAACTCTAGGAAGGTGTACAAGTTTGCCCACAGACTCAGGACCTGTGTGCTCCACTGAGGATGTATTGGTACATCTACAGCATCTAGACTGGGAACAGGCAGTGAGAAGCTGTCACTAGATCCCAGTACCAAGCAGTTCTGATGCAATGAACATTGTTGTTTGGAAAATCAACGAATTTATATTAAGTCTCAGATGCCTATTCTCTTCTCCATGTCGCGCCAAACAGCATTAGAGTTAACCACACCAGAATTATTGGAGTGCAAGAATGCCTCAAATGTCTTGGCTGCTTTTTTCATTGAATAAACTTAAGTCAATCACTGAAGAGTACATTGCCTGATGTACTGTTACTTTGTACGTGGTGTTAGTGGGTTCTAAATTATTTTGTGCTTTGAAAATTTCAAACTTCTCTTTTTCTAAAAAAATACAAGCACAACTCCTCCCCCACAAGCATACATACATGTCAAGCAGAGAAAGGATTAGTCACTAAAAACCTTCTGATTCCCATGCTAGGTGATAGCTCCATGTACTGCATTATAATGCGTGAGGAATGTATGAAACTGTACAGCACAAGAACTTCTCAGCCTAAGGATTGTTGCCCTAAGGATTGTAGGTCATGCTTATGTGTGCAATCATATTAAAAATTGCTTCCATTTACAGATATACAACAACCTTTGTTTATGTGAAATTGAGTTAACCTGTGCTCGATGAAGTCCCTCCAAAGCGCTGTGAATCATACACTACAACCTCGTTTAGACATAACACCATGTTCACAAAGGTTTTGGCTGTCTTGGATTCTAACTGTTACAGTGTCCAATCCTGAAAACACTCACTTAGGTGAGTAACATACATTACGCAGACATGGGCCCATGCTCCTCTGCTGTGATCTGCACACATGAACCTCTGTCCTTTGGCAGAGGCCCATAAGTCAATGAAACTCTGTAAAGGTTTGCATTAATGCACACTGATGCAGGATCTAAGCCTCTTGAGTAGTTCGATTGAACTCAAAGGGACTACTCATGTGAGTTAATGTTAATCACATGGGTAAGCCCACAGGTGGCAAATAAGCATGCTTCCTTCAGAATTTGTTGTAATGTATTTCTAAGTGTCTATTTTCCTTTTCAACATTCTTGAGCACATTACAGTTATGTGATTTTTCAATACAGATAAATTAGATTAATCACCAAAAATAATTACAAAACAAGTTTTGTAATCTTTTGATGTAATAGGCAATCCATGCTTTCACCAAGATTCCCAGAGTCACTGCAGGCAACTTTGCGAAGTAATCTCTGTATGGAAGATGTTAAAGCTCATAAAGGAACACAGCCATATGGCTCTGATTCTTCTCTCACCTTACAGTAGTTTTACACCAGTTTAAATCCACTGACTTCAGTGGTGCTACCACACATTAACAGTAATGTACACGGAGAGGATAATTAGGCTTGATGAGACGTAAGAGCTCTTCTTGTTGTCACATTATTAATTATGTCGATTGCACAGTAAGATTTTGATATTGTAATGATACTAAGCGCTTAGAGCACCTTACACCTTCAAAGTGCTGCATAAAAATGCATTTTCTTGTCAGCACTAACTGATGTCCACTAAACATACACAAATATATTTGCATTCAAGCAAGCAGCATTTTATGACAAATGCTACAATGCCTTTGTTTAAAATGGAAACTAAAACATCATTTGGGTATTGTTCTACCAGGGAAGAAAGCTTAAATCCTTAACTCAAGACAAACGTATTTACGTCTGCATCTTTGGTTATCTGATTATTGCAAGGAACACTTTGTTACAGTTGTATCCATTTTTCACAGGAATTGTGGATAAGTACAGTTTACTAAAACCTGCTGAGACAATCTGCTGAGTCTGTTTTAATGTTATTCTAAGCCAGTTAAACATGTACTTGTTAGCTGTATGTATACTAATTTAGCATATTGATGGCCTGTCAGTACAAATATCTAAACACCACAAAAACACCAACTCAGATGCAGAAATGCAAAGCAAATCCAGCATATGGTCAGCATTTTGAGGAACAGGAGGAAACAAAACAAAACGAACAAAACAAAAACCAAAAAACAAAAACCAGAGTTCACAGTAAATGACAGGAAACACCTAAAACATGAACCTGAAAACAAAATCACTCGCAGCTTCCCAAGAAAAGTGGTGGGAAATAATAATTCACAGTCTCAGAAACACAGGCTCTAAGTATATATGCTGTGAACCTTGTTTATTGCTGGCTGATTTTAGTATAAGTGGAAGAAGAAGAACTACAAGTCTGAGCATCAGTATGCCAGTGAGACGGATGTAAACAAAGTGAACTATAAAAACTGTTATTACTGGACTTCACAAACTGTATCTTCTGTTATCTCCTATCCCTCAATGTTAATTTTTCTGTTTAACACTGGATAATAATTGATATTTTGCATGCCGTGTACAACTTGGTCTTTCAGTAAAAGCATGTATGTGCAAAATCTTAAAACAAATCTCTATCACTTCAGGTGAATGTGGCAGGAGTTGGCTGGGTGTGCTTTTTTGTATTCGATCATAACCAGAGTTGCAGCCCACTGCTTCATAGAGATTCAAAGCCTGATGCACCAATCACTCTAAGCTCACAGGCATGCTGTCTTTTGTTCAGAGGGTTTGCAGTGAAGAGCAAATCACACACAGAGAGCCCTCTAGCCAAAGGAGAAAATATCAAACTGCTCCAAGCAGGGAAGTAATGGAGTTGAGACCTGTGAACAAATGTAGTGCTAATGAAACCAATAGAAATAATCACGTATGCAAGAGCTCTGTGAAAATGCACACAGTTCAGCAGATTTGTCTTGAATTAAAAACAAAAAACAAACAACTTGAGGAGGTGGTGGCGCAGAATAGAAAACAGTTTTTAATTATTAAAAACTGAAAGGCCATATTTTCCTATCCTGCATTTAAAGATTCATGAGAGGACTTTTGGCAAGCAAATGTCCATGAAAATTTCCTTATGGTGTTTCTCTCATCCCTAAATCTGTAGGATCTGAGGACTATCTGTGTTAAGGCCCTGTGCTCCTGCTCCAGCTGTGAACCCTGATGGGCCATCCTGCTCCCTGACAGTGCAGTTGTGCTATCCAGGACTGTGGTGACTCTCAGCAATGTGGGTGTTAGGGGAATTCACAAGCAGACTCCAGCTTGTGAAGAGAGGGCACCACAGTGTGTGGAAATGTGTGGGGATGGTGCCATGGGGGGATTCTGAACCCTGCCGTGGGCAGAGAACAGAAAATGTGTGACTGGAGGATATCTCCACAATTAAGTCTAAGGCATATCACCTGGCCTGTAGTATTTTACTGCACAACAAATGTTTTGGTTTACATAGGAATGACATTTCTCTGTGATAAATGTAAACATTTTCCATGATGAAAAATGCCTTGTTCTTTCAGTCTGCAAACACAGCTGTCGGCGACAAACATTTTACCATGGATCTAATTCATGCATACTTGTGAAAAATCTCAGGATTCACATAAGTACCTGTGAAATAGGAAATTAAACTAACTGTATGAAACTATAATGGGAGCTAGTGAAATTGCAAGGTGATGGTCAGAATGAGAACCCTGGACTGTGGTTGTTTTCCAAATGTGGCGTGTGTAGGCTTCCATGGTGATTTTTGCCTGAGATAGGACTGCACTCCTGAATTTGCACCTTAGGGAGTTCAGTCAGGAAATCTGGGGTGGGGTGGGGGGAGAGGGACTACGGTAATTCTGAGATTTTAATTGCATTTTAATATAATTAAACTTCTCAACATTATTTTGTAGCAAAATCAGGCAGACACTTATGTGAACGTTCTGTGATGGAACTTCCTCTGCTATCTCAGGTTTCAGAGTAACAGCCGTGTTAGTCTGTATTCGCAAAAAGAAAAGGAGTACTAGTGGCACCTTAGAGACTAACCAATTTATTTGAGCATGACCTTTCGTGAGCTACAGCTCTGTAGCTCACGAAAGCTCATGCTCAAATAAATTGGTTAGTCTCTAAGGTGCCACAAGTACTCCTTTTCTTTCTGCTATCTCAGTAACCCTGCAAAAACTCCTCTGCCCCCACCTCCTTGTCATCATAACCCTCCCCTGGCTACAGCTATCGGGAGATGAGAAATTATGTCTCATGACCATCTATTATGCCTCTAGCTCCTTTCCCAACTCTGGTGGTAGTCAGTGTGCAGCAGAGGCTGCCAGAGGCATGTGTTAGACATTTATAGTGGGCTACCAGCTTAGATTGTAAAACAGGAGAAAACACAAGTCACTGCTTGGCATATGGTACTTTGTCATATTGACTTTACAGTTAAACTATGGAGCATATTAGAGTGAAGCTGAATGGGTGTTGGTGTTCTTTAAAGATAGGGAAATTCATGGGAGTTAGAGGAGAGACTGGGATTTACCAGAGAATTGCTGGGAGGACTTAATCTGGGGCCTCTAGGATGACTTGGGGATGGATCACTTGATATTGAACTGTTCTATTTATTCCCTCTGGGGCACCTGGCATTGGCCACAGTTGGAAGACAGGATATTGGGCTAGATGGACCTTTGGTCTGACCCAGTGTGGCCATTCTTATATCTTTGGGAGGAAGGATTTGGAGGATTGTGATTAGTCAAAATCAGAAAAAAAGCCAACGGGCGCAGAGGAAGAAGCATTGTTTTTTTAATCCATACGAATTTAGAAAAAGTTTTGGGACTGAGGAGAGCTAAAGTTTGGGTTCATTACTGTTTCCAACTTGGTTCACTTCTCCTTATTCAAAAAGAAAATGTCTATTATTGCAGGCACTGTGTTTTCGGCAGAGGAGAAACATACTAAAAGCACATCCTACTAATCAGCTCATGCTGACAGCTGTCATAGTGATGTCTGATTTCTAGTTTGTATGCTTTTGGAAAACATTCTACCAGTATGCTCACAATCCAGACAAACGAAAGATTTACACTCTCCCCAAAAACATTTCGCACTGGTTTCTGACTTCACTTCTACAAAGCAGCACACCCCCTACAGATGTTGAAAACTAACGATAAAGCAGTTGCTTGCCTCTTTAGTGCATAAAGTAGGCTGTGGACAAAAATCACCCTCTGGGACTAGCCAGCCTGCAGGTCATAACTCTTCAACCAATTACTATTTGAATTAAACAGTTGTCTATTTGTCTTCTTGTATCAGAACACTATGTGAATAGGGCTTGGTTTGCCAAGGCAGATGTCAAGCAAATGTTCAATTCACTTTAATATGATAGAGTATTGAGTAAATAACTGACACAATCCAACACCAGCTAAATGAGATTGTATTCTGCCTGTCTCTTGTGGTTTTCTCAATGTTTCTGGAAAAAGAAAAAAAAAAAAAAGGAAAGAAAGCTGCTACTGTGTGTTAGAGGCTTTTCGTCTGTAATTCCTGGCCTGATCCTTGGACATTTTCAGAATCTTCACTGGGACTCTTAAGGGTGCTTAGTTCATCATAGGATCAGGTTCAAATGCAAAAAATAAAGCACTCCTCCAGACTGAAGGCAAGAAAACTAAGTATCAGTTCAACTGATGGCAGCATGGAAGGATGGACAGAAATATTTGCTAGGCCCAGGAAATACTCAGGTCATCTGAAGTCATCTATTACACCAACAAGCTGTCCTTGTCACAAAAGGACACTCTAATACAATGTTTTACCACATCCCAGCAGCACTGATCTCGGTAATGATACTCACAGGCAATTAAAAGTAAATGAATGAGAGAATGTCCCAATTAATGAGGGCATTCCCAAGGTGTACTTAGCACAGTACAGAAAGGTTTATTGCAGTACGGGAAATGGCACTTAAGTCTTGTTGTAAAGTATGCAATAGAACCCAGTGCATGCATTATTATAGATACAGCACCATTGGTGTGTAAGACACAATAAGATGACAAAGTCTCTACCTTAAGGAATCAATTGAAATAATACAAACATAAAAGGTCACAGCAGATGATGGACCGTTATGAACAGGAAACAACAGAAAATGAGGGAGAGGGAAAAGCAACTCTGGGAGAGCGCAACCGACAACAATTCAATGAGTGCTCAGTCCTTCAATGGACTGAGTACACTGGACCCAATCTGACAAAGCACTTAAGCACGTGATTGACCTTAAAGGTCATCAGTAGCCCCAATGACTTTAGTGGGAGAACTAAAGTTAAGCATGTGCTTTGCTGGATTGGAGCCAGAGCGCTCAGCACCTTGCATGACTGAGCTGTAAGCAAAGAAATAAATATCTTGAATTCAACAAGGGGCAAATCATCTTCCCTGGCCTCAATTTGTCCCTGGGCAGATGTGCAAGAGGAAAGGGAGACCAATCTTGCCCTCCAGAAAGTGGTGCAGCACAGTGGAGGCTACTCCAACTGAACAGCTCCCTATTCAGCTCTCCTGAAACCATGCAGGAGAGGAAGAGGATAGGATGACCTTTGTAGGGGTTGATACTCTGGCTTCACCCCGTGCCATCTAGTAGGTCCAGGCAGAACTGAGCCAGGGGTGAGACTCCTCAGAATCCTGTCCACAATTTGTGCAAAGAAACTGAAAGGGTTCACTGCCAAGGGAACGTCCATGGTTATGGAGGAAGGGACAGGATTGTCCCCTAAGTAACAAAGGATTCCTCCCTTTCTTGCTGAAGCTGGTTTGTTTGTTTTGGTTAGGCACAAGAGAGGGTGTTGGCACTGCTGGAGGAATGATTAATGAGGACAAGCAAGCTGGAAGATGTGGAGGAGGAAATGGAGTGCATTGGTGAATCTGGGGTATGTCTACATTTCTAGAAAAAAAAAAGGTGTGTTCGTAACTTGGGTTAAAATAGAGAAGACATGACAACTTGGCTTTTAACTTTGGTTAGCAGCTCAAATCCAGTCCCAGGCTCCCTATAAGTTTAAATTCGATCTGCTCACCCAAATTATGAGCCAAGTTGCTATGTGTTCACTGCTATTTTAATCCAAGTTACCTCAACCAAGTTAAGAACAACTTATTTTGTGTGTGTGTGGGTGTGTGTAGACACACCCTTTGACCGGCAGAGCCCAGTTATGAACCCCTAACTGCAGAAAGTGCACCTGGAATGGGGATGTAGTGGAGACGGTCTTAGCAATGCGTGCGGTCCCTGCAGCCAGCTGGGGCAGCTGACAAAGTGAGCAGGGCTAGCCTGGGATGAGGCACCTGGGAAATGTGCCGAGTTCGGCAGAATGAATCTTTGATCATCTGCAGCTGACCCCTGGAACACAGAAAAGTGAAAATGTGTCCACTGGGGTGAATCAAACACAGTCCTAGCCTCTACGCATGCATCCCTCATTCCGTCACTGCGGGGAGGCCAGTGACCTATTAGTAGCCCGCGAAAGCTTATGCCCAGATAAATTTGTTCGTCTCTAAGGTGCCACAAGTACTTCTTGTTTTTTTTTTTTGCTGATACAGACTAACACGGCTGCCCCTCTGAAACCTGTCCCCCATCTCTCTTGTTCAGTCATCATAAAGAAAGAGAATGTGCTTCCGACTTAAACGGGAAGCTCTTTGGGGCTATCGATTACACAACAGAGTTGCCTACTTCAGTTATTTGCAAACCTGACAATTAGGTGCAGAGAATTTTCAAATCATCCTTGTTGGACTGCTCTGGTATTGTAATTCCCACATTGTTTAAGGTACAGGAAAGAAAACAGCTAGTGGATTGGAGGAAAAGGAAGGATGTTCTCATTATTTCACATTTAAATCTGTGTGAAGTTTGTTCTAATCAGTCCATCACTTGTCAAAATTATGAGAAGGCCATCATTAAGCCTCATTTCAGACGGTTCAAAATCAGTAATTAACTTCCCAAGGAAAACAGATATTTTGCAGGGAATCAAAGATGACATTTCTATTTGTGCTGCACATTTTGAGCCAAACTAAGCAGCATGCTGCCACTAAATATTATGTTAACAAACCTCTGCAGATGTGGAGTTTCTGCTTTGGTCTTAACTGGGTTTTTTCCCCTCTCCACCGAAACCCAGAAAGACTAAAACTTATGTGAGGTAAAACATTTTAAATGTTATGAGCAGAAAATTAGCATTGAGAGGATGCTCCTATTAACTTGTTAATAGCAGAAATAACAAATGAAGAAGAGAGACCAGTTCACTCCAATGATTCTGCAGATGCAGCCAGCTAATCCTGATTCGTGGAGGAGGAAAGTCAGATGGGAACAGGGGACACAGCAACACAAGCTACCCACAAACCTTATACCAGTCGGGGCGCTGGAGGCAGCCAGCACAACCTTAAAGTGGGCCAGGCGGGCTACAGTAGTTTATGATGGTGGAGTGCTCTAGAAGCATTCTATGGGAGTGGAGAGATGGGTTTCTTATGCACTTCATCCCTCCAGAAATCAGAACAGTTCGCTCCGTCTTTTATTGCTGAGCCCCTCACGGTAGTGCAACTCTGCGCTGTCAGCACAGCTCCACCCTAACTCTGAATCCAGAGCTCTTTCCACGAGGCACATGTGGGGAGGGAACACTGCCCCAAAAGAGTTTGATCCCTCATATTCCCTCCCCCTCCTTTGGAGTGAGAGGTCTGGCTCACTGTTAACTGGAATTCAGCAGACTAAATAAAGGAAAAGAATGATAGATATTAAAGGGCATACTCTTAATTCAGCATGCAGGACTTTAGCCACGCAACTTCCATTAACACTAAGACCCTGAAGTGAGAACATACAGTAGCTCTTAATGTGGCCAATTAGTCTTGTCCATTGTCAGCGAGAGTCCTGGAACGGTTTATTAATTAAATGCTCCGCACTATAAAACATTCAGATCCAACTAAATTTAGATGCTACTTTATAAATTTAAATTATTGTTGTAATGTCACAGTCTTTGCTGTTTGGGATGGATTTAAGGAATAGGGCTCTCTGGGGGTTGCTGTGGCTTGTGAGACATCTGCTAGGAAAATAATGTCCCCTCTTCTCCTGCCTCTGTGCCTCTAACCTCTTTCTGCAAAAGTCCATTCAATGCACTGCAGCTAAAGTCATTGTCTTATTCATTGTTAAAGGTCTTGACAACTTAATTTGTACATCTTCTCCACTCCCTCCCCTCTTCCCCAGCTAGTCCATTGCACCTCTCTGAGCAGTCTGTCCCACATGTTGCGTAACATTGGTGTAGATCTTCATAAGATGATATTTCCTCTCCTTTCTTACACGTTAAGGATGGTGAAATAATTCAGAGTATTGATATTTAAAGTATCATCACTGGCAACTCATTTAGCAGCCACTGAAATTAATGGGGCATTTCACACCTCAGAGCTATTGTTTCAGGCTGTCTGAAAACTCAAGGCAGACATTGCTGTATCAGTTTCACTCACTCCAAAGGCTGAAAGTTTGCTTTGCAACCCCAGTAGCTAGATTTTTACTTTTTAACTGAAAGCTGAGACTTTGGAGAACAGTGGAAAGATCTGTCTCCATCTCACACTTGGGGAACTGCTGGCACAGACTGAAAACCCCCCCACCCCAACAGACTCTGAAGTGCACAACACTTTTTCTCCCCCCTCTCCACACAGAAAAAGTGTGGAGAGCACACTTGACATTTGTTGATCATACCTTCCCCTAGTTTCCATTCTGTTTTCTTCCCCCATGTAGCATTAGAGAGCTCCACACCAATATATTGTGAGCACAGGAAAGGAGAGCTGCCACTTCAGAGCTCATATACCACAACAATGGGCACAGTATGAATATAGAAACAGATCGGCTTTCCAGAGCGGACGTGGCACCTTAGAGACGAACCAATTTATTTGAGCTTAAGCTTTCGTGAGCTACAGCTCACTTCATCGGATGCATTCAGTGGATGCAGTTTTTCCACTGAATGCATCCAATGAAGTGAGCTGTAGCTCACGAAAACTTATGCTCAAATAAATTGGTTAGTCTCTAAGGTGCCACAAGTCCTCCTTTTCTTTTTGCGAATACAGACTAACACGGCTGCTACTCTGAAAGCTTTCTAGAGTGTGGGTTTTTATTTTTTGCATAATGGATTGCATAAATATGGAATATGAATAATTGAAATTTGAGTAAACGATTCATGTTGTATTTCCTATACCAGTATAACTGCTCAAGTATTAAGGTTTTATCATTACAATTAGATACAATAATTGATTCATTCAATTTTTGACACAACTGAGCCAGCAAATCATTAGAAAATGCAGAGAACAAGTCTCCATTGCCAGGGAAAGGGACTGAATGGTCTAACAAGTCTTCTCTATATCGAATTCCTGTAATTCGATGGTTCCAAGAACTGAATTAGTTTCTGCTTGCAGAGCCCAGGTCATGGGATTCCGTTGGCAGAAGGAGCACCCAGGGAAAGGGTGCAGTGGTACAAGCCACCTCCAATCTCTGTTCCTCCACAGGCCCTGTAGACAGTTAGTGAAGACCTGAAAGTGGGCAGAATCAAGACATCTACGAGTTGCATTGATCCACTGCATCCCCCATGCAAATTTTACCTGTACAGCTCCCTGTGTTCCCTTTTCTTTCTTTTAAGAGTAACAGCAATCCTGTTAAATTGTACAGTCATTCTAGTTAAACTGAGAGGGCCAGATCTTCTGCTGATGTAAAGTAGAATAGCTCCACAAAAGTCAGTGGTGCTCCCCTTATATACCTCAAAATATGGCCCATAATTTATGATCTAAAATAGAACTTTAATCCTATGGTGAAAATCTGCCAAATTTCATTTGGTTTGCTCAAATACAGAATCTACTTCTTGCCATGGATCATTAAATAAAACAAACAGGTCAGAGAACTAGGAATGAATGCAAATATATTTAACAGGATGGAAATGACCCATACTGATAAGGAACAACAACAAAATATAAAAAGGAGTATTTAAACTGACAGGTGACATTTTTAGGTTCACTTCATCCTGCAAACACACCCCAGCTATTCTGAGATTCATTTGTGTAAACTGGTGATATATAATACAATCTATAATAAGCAATATGAAATTTGACTACAAAATTAAATTCATTATAACAGAGTTATGTATGGTTAGAATTGTAGGGCGTTGGAGCATTTCTATTATAATATATTTTACAGAGTTTTAAAATTTGGCCATAAAAATTTGCTTCACAAAAATCTTGGCGCACAGCACAAGATCTTAGCCCAAATCAGAGTTGTGTTCTTCCCTGTTTTCCTCCCCACACTCCCATCATCATAAATTCACTTACAAACCAAAAATAAATAAATGCAGTTTTATTTAAAAGCAATTAAGATGATCAGCTTGGCCTTGTATTACACTGTTCAAATGTTTTTTAAAAAAAGTATTTTACCATGTTCAGACATTTACTGTACTCATGTAGCACAAGAACAGCTGCGATTTAGACAATGTAATTTGGAAAGTTAATAACATGATTTAATTGCTTGTGGTATTTTAACATACTTCAATGCAGCTGAGGTAGTTACCATTCAAAAGAGAGTTTACTACATTTTATAAGCATTTTACTATGTTTCATCTAAATACATAGTTAAATCTCTTACAGATTATGGACTTAACTCATATAGCCCATAGCTGGGTTGCGGACATTCCATGCATCAGCTGCCCGCGGGAGCTGTTTTAAGCCAGTCCGTGAACTCCCGCCGGTGCGCAGGGTCGGGGGCTGCACCACACAGCTCCCGGAAGCCGCAGCATGGCCCAGTTCCAGCTCCTATGCACTCCAATGGGAACTGCAGGGATGGTGCCTGCAGATGGGGCAGCGTGCAGAGCCATCTGGCCGCACCTCCGTGTAGGAGCCGGAGAAGGGACACGCCGCTGCTTCCCGGAGCCACTCGAGGTAAGCGCTGCCTGGAGCCTGCACTGTTGAGCCTCTCCCCATGCCCCAACCCCCTGCCCTGATCCCCCTCCCACTCTCCAAACCCCTCAATCCCAGCCCAGAGCACCCTCCTGCACCCCAAACCTCTCCTCCCCAATCGCACCCCCAGCCGGAGCCTGCACCCTTTCCCACACTCCTGCCCCAGCCCTGATCCCCCTCCCACCCTCTGAACCCCTCGGTCCCAGCCCAGAGCATCCTTCTACACCCTGGAGCTGCACCCCCAACCAGAGCCCTCACCCCCTCCCGCACCCCAACCCCAATTTTGTGAGCATTCATGCCTGCCATACAATTTCTATTCCCAGCTGAGACCCTCGGCGCCAAAAAGTTTGCCCACCCCACTCTAAATTATACATTATCCTAGTGTCCAGGAGCCCAAGTCATGGATCTGGGTCCTGTTGTGCTAGGCGCTGTACAAACGTAAAACAAAGATGGTACCCTGCTCCAAGGAACTTAGAATATAATATGGGACAAGAGATGGATATAGACCAGGGAGTACACAATGAGGAAACAATGAGAAAAATTGGTCAGCACAATAAGCACCATAACCATTGTCCTGGTTTTTGTAGGTGTCATAGCAAAGGAAAGTTTTAAGAAGAGATTTGCAGATGGATCATGAAGTGTGTCTGTGGATGTTTACAGGGAGCTCCTCCTGGGTGTGGGGGCAGTATGGAAGAAAGCACAAAGGTGCTTGTTTGAAAATTTAACAAGTGGGCCAACTGGAGGTGAGCATCAACAGCGGGATCGCAAATATCATCGTAGGCAGGATGGGGGATTGACTGTGAAGGGCCATGAAAGAGAAAACAAGCAGATTATGTTTGAGGCAATAGAGAATTAGGAACCACTGCAGGGATGCAAAGAGAGGGGTGACATGGCCAAAGCAATGGGCTAGAAAAATTATGTTTGCAGCAGCATTCAGAGTGGATAGGAGGGGGCAAGACTGTAACTGTCAAGGCTTGTGCTGACTTCCTCTGCAACCTCTCCCCCGCCCCCCGCAATCCCTGTCTAGCTGGCCCCATCAATATTTGGACTAGGCTAGTCTCTGTACAGGCCTCAGCAGACACCATCTACCTTCCTGGGGCACTTCCCACAGCTGAGGCTCGGGCCTATCAGGAATAAATTTGGGCCAAAGTGGAAGAAATAGGGAACAACTGTTTTTAAATATACAACCCCCATAAGGCTACATAAGTGGCCTGTCTTTAAAAGAGTACAAAGCAAGGCCATTTACAATTAAATATGAAACTCTACCATATTTAAAATGCTACGGTTATAACTGCTATAGAAAATGCCTATAGATAGATGGTACCACCATGGCACCTAATTGTTGCCACACTTACCTAAAATAACCAGTATTCTAAGATCTCCGCAACAAGTCAGAACAACAGAGTGGTAATAAGACTGGAAGAAAATGCTTGTCTGAGTCTTAATAACTGCCTTTTCTCCATTTAATCCAGCTGAGTAATATTTTAATGAAGGCTTTTAAAAATGATGAGGCGTTAGTATTTCTTTAAAACTGATGCTGTAGGATCGGTGGAAAGTTGAATGCATGTTTCAAAAATTAAAATGTAACTTTTACTCTCACAAATGTGACACAACACAAAGACAAATTCTTCCCTCAGTTACTCAAGCACAGTTCTGGTGGATTTAAATGGCAGCGGTGCGCATGTTACTGAGGTAGAATGTGTCACAATCCACGGGAGACCAGCGCGATAATGATCCCAGTAGCTATGGTGTAAAAGTGAGTAGTCTCCAATGGCGCTGACTAATTGGGCTGCTCAGACTGCACACCTACAAAGTTTGTGAGAATCTGAGACTCTCAGGATTGCATTGCCTCCCGGCTACTGTCTCAACTCCATCAAAGACCATTATATGCAGCAACCCCTTTACATAGTGCATCCTGCAGCTACATTTCATTTTTTAACTCCCAGCAACAGTTTCTAGAAGGAATGTATTGTTAGCCACTTAAATTGAACAGTTCAATAATAGTAGAGGAAATCATGGAGAGTCACTGCAATCCCTCAAAGAAACAGTTAACATACAGAGATCTTTCAGTACTCAGATTTTAACCAAAATCTGACATCGCTCTTATTTTCAGACTGTATATTGCTTACTCCAGCAGTAAGGTTATTTGTAATTCAGGCCAAGGATTGACTCTGCAATTATTTCTACTGGTACTTGCCAAAAATGAACTGCGTGTCAATGATCACAGATCAAATTCCTACTACAGATTAAAAGCTTCCAGTTATTAGAACAAATGGAATTGCTGATCCAAGGCAAACATTTTGTTGAGAAAAAAAGAGCTCTCATTAAACTAATATTTGCCATATTCAGTTATGGATGATTTATGTATACCTTCTTATGACCTTTCCCCATTCAACCTGCCCAAGTATTATATCAGTCATTTATTTAATGTGTCAATCAATAAAAAACAATTAAAAATTCAAGCACAGAAAGAAATATTGTAGTTACAGTGCAAAAGGTTCACAATGAAATGTCAATCCATGATACATTTATTGGTCTGGGTTTGTTGGAAACTCAAAATCCAGCCCAGGTTTATGGAAAAATTCATGAACCAGATAAGCAGAAGAGAGCTAATTCAGGGGTTTTCATCCCATGGTTCTTACATGAAACTAAGTCAGGACTGGTGGCATGGACGGAGTTTTGCTTCAGGATTGGGGCTGTTGTAATAATTGGGCCGGCACATTTACCCAGTTCTGAGCTCAGTAGTTAAATGTGAGTGAAAGTTCATAAAATGTCACAATAATCTATCACAATAAACATTGATGGGGAAAAGGTGCAAAAGGGAGACAAAAAGACTCGATTAGTCCAAACAAAAAGGTCTACCGATATAACTCGAGGACTGTGTTAAAATCATGCTGGTAAACAAGAAAAACGTGGGACCAGAAATCAGTGAACCAAAATTAATGCATCTTGAAATTAGGTCTACTTCATGGACAAAATCATAAGTAGGATGGGGTATTCAACCCATCATTCCTTTTTGAAGTCCTTAAAGATATTTTGGCAGGACAATATGGATGGACAGATGCAAATACTGGCTGACTGAAAGACAAGAGAAGGGGAAGGAGTGAGCTTGACCACCATGACTGCCTCCCTCACTGTCTCATGGGACCTCAGACCTTCGCCTTCCTGATCCTGAGAGATGTCCTGACCAGACCAGTCCGAGAGAGGGACCCAGATCACATCGTCACCTCTACTGGCTCTGGCTAAATGCTGAATACCACCTGGGATGTGAGACTGTGTCACCCCTCCTCACCCCCCACCTCATATGTCCTTTTCACACACATCCTTGTGTCCTTACCTTCTTCCCCACCTTGCTTCTTTTCTTTCCTATCCCTCTTTCTTTTTCTTCTGCCTAAAGCAAGTCTCGTTTAGTCAGCCAAGACACTATGTTGTGAAACTGCTTTAAGCCAGTGAACAGAGCGACAACTAAAAGCAATGCCCTAAACAGCTTGATGGTCTCATAATGACTGAAAGACCATGTTCTGTGCCTATGTTTCTCCAGCAGTGAGGTTGAAAATGAGGGTTAACAACCGAGACAGAAGCTGCATTTTTATCTCTGCTGTTCTTGTTTTTCCCCCCTTTGTGTGTTTGTCATGTTGTCTCTTTTAGGAAAGAGGATCAGACTTTAACAACTGTTCCAGTCCATCACAGCTAACTTTTTCTCTTTTTCCTAAAAAGGACAGTTATTTCCATCTTTAATACCATCTGAAAGATGGTCAAATGGCGTCAGAGAGCATTCTTTTTAAAAACTCCAGCAAGAGGAAAAGGAACAAGGATTATTAAAATTAAACCCTGACTTAATGCTTTACATTTTAACTGCTTTAACGGCTTTTCCTTTTTCCCTCCTCTATCTTGAATAAAGATTTTCAATAATGTGTTTGCTATGGTACTAAACAGCATGAAGGTCTCTGTATAGAAACTACCCAATCTTGTTTAATATTGTTTAATGTTGGACAGTGACAGGGTCACGTTATCACCTTTGAGTCATTGGGCTCATTTATTTCACCTAAATTAATACAACAGCTGTTAACCCAGAGGCGGACCAAGCCCAAAACTGTGTTCCCATGAGCTTCAAACTAAAATTACTGACTTTCATACAGTAGTAGTGTGCACTGAATTCTACATAAATATGGAAAGCTGTCACTTCAGAAATACTGAACAGTGCTATTTGCTATGGTCCCAACACAGGACAGCGCTTAAGCATGTGTTTAAGCCCATCCTTCTTCAGGACAGCACTGAAGTGCATGCTTAACTTGAAGTATGAGTTTATGTGCTGTTAACAAGTGATGTCCTTAAAAGGGATGCTTTCCTGAATTTGGGCTTCTGTAATTGCAAAAGGTGTTATTCTAGACATTGGCTATCAGTATTTTGCCATTTGTTCACAGTGGGCCAAATTCATTGTTGGTACATCGTTTATTTCTGTGAAGTGACAGAGATGAATTTGGCTGGGAATACAGAATGAGATATTCAAAGCAATAAAGGAATTTAGCCAAAACCCTTCCATTAATTTTAGTTGGCAAATCTCAGCCAGAGCCTTTAACTCACCTAGCTGTGCAGTTATTTCACAAAATAGGAAAAAGCACAATCTTCTTGCAATCATATTTTGTGTTTTTATATGGGCAAATTATGGCAGGGACCTGGAATCAGGAATAATGCCCCTCCAAATGGACTGCAAGAAAGCCTTAGATCCCTCTGCTTTCTAGCTTTGAGCAGCCCCCTCAAGGAAACTATTCTAGAGTAGAAATAATTAATGCAGGGGCAAACTGCATAATGCTCACGACAGTATCAAGATTCATAAAGCACATGAAACATGAGACTATCTGCTTTTACTATCTGCTTTAGATACATCCTGACATGTCCCTCAAAAGCTCTCACTATGGAAGGGCTGTAAAGTTCGACATTTTCCAAGCAATAAACAGGCAAAGGACACACAAGCACTGTCAACCCCAAGCATTCAAAATCATGAGTCAGGCCTCATCAAATATTGTAAGATTGGCTTGAAGATCATGATATTTTGAAAAATAATAAATCTGGAATTCTATTTATTTGTATTTTGGTATCATAGCAATTATGCATCACACTTTTCAAGCTTTTATCTGAAACCTCAAGGGCTAAAAGCTTTTTATTTATTTACTCATGCAATTAACAAAAAAATGAATCGCAATTAAAAAAATTAATCACAATTAATCACACTTAAACAATAGAATACCAATTTAAATTTATTGAATATTTTTGGATGTTTTTCTACATTTTCAAATATATTGATTTCTATCACAACACTGAATACAAAGTGTACAGTGCTCACTTTATGTTGTTTTTTATTACAAATACTGCACTGTAAAAATGATAAACAAAAGAAATAGTGTTTTTCAATTCACCGCATACAAGTACTGTAGCACAATCTCTTTACCAGGAAAGAGAAACAAAAATGTCAATTTTTTGTTGTTACATAACTTCACTCAAAAACAGAACAATGTAAAACTTTAGAGCCTAAAGTCCACTCAGTCCTACTTGTTCAGCCAATCACTAAGACAAACAAGTTTGTTTACATTTACGGGAGATAATGCTGCCTGCTTCTTATTTACAATGTCACTTGAAAGTGAGAACAGGCATTCGCATGACACTTTTGTACCTGGCATTGCAAGGTATTTACGTGCCAGATATGCAAAACATTTGTATGCCCCTTCATGCTTCGGCCACCATTCCAGAGGACGCGCGTCCATGCTGATGATGCTCGTTAAAAAAATGTTAATTAAATTTGTGCCTGAACTCCTTGGGGGAGATTTGTATGTCTCCTGTTCTGTTTTACCCACATTCTGCCACATATTTCATGTTATAGCAGTCTCGGATGATGACCCAGCACATGCTTGTTTAAGAACACTGTAACAGCAGATCTGACAAAACGCAAAGAAGGTACCAATGTGAGATTTCTAAAAAAATAGCTATAGCACTTGACACAAGGTTTAAGAATCTCAAGTGCCTTCCAAAATCTGAGAGGGACGAGATGTGGAGCATGTTTTCAGAAGTCTTAAAAGAGCAACACTCCGATGCAGAAACTACAGAACCACCAAAAAAGAAAATCAACCTTCTGCTGGTGGCATCTGACTCAGATGATGAAAATGAACATGCATCAGTTCCCACTGCTTTGGATCGTTATTGAGCAGAACCCATCATCAGCTTGGACGCATGTTCTCTGCAATGGTGGTTGAAGGGACATATGAATCTTTAGTGCATCTGGCACGTAAATATCTTGTGATGCTGGCTACAACAGTGCCATGCGAATGCCTGTTCTCACTTTCAGCTGACATTGTAAACAAGAAGTGGGCAGCGTTATTTCCTGCAAATTGCAACCAAACTGGTTTGTCTAAGCAACTGGCCTAAGTAGGACTGAGTGGACTTGTAGGCTCTGAAGTTTTACATTGTTTTATTTTTGAGTGCAGTTATTTTTTTGTACACTTGTAAATTCAATTTTCATGACAAAGATTGCACTACAGTACTTGTATTAGTTGAATTAAAAATACTATTTCTTTTGTTTTTTACAGTGCAAATATTTTTAATCAAAAATAAATATAAAGTGAGCACTGTACACTGTTGTAATTGAAATCGGTAAATTTGAAAATGCAGGAAACATCCAAAAATATTTAAATAAATGGTATTCTATTATTGTTTAATCATGCGATTAATCGCACGATTCATTTTTTTAATCACTTGACAGACCTAATTTATTTTAAATGAAAGCTGAGATCTTAATGTAACAATAGGAATTGAGACTAAGAAAATTCCCCAATATCATGAGCTAATGATAAAATCATGAAAGTTAGCAACACTGTCATGCTGCAATACAAATATATAATTTTGTGTCAGGAATACAACATTTTGATGTTGCGTGCTTGAATATAAGCCTTCTTCCCTCATCAGAGAACTGCCCTTCCTTTATTCCCTGAAAATCTAGGTGGTCATCCTATGCAGAGCAACCTCTCTACAACATTTCAAAGAAGTCAGGATAAGGTTTGTTGATTCTGCCCTGTGCTCCTGATAGGAGTGACAGGATTTTGACATGCCCACCAACCAGAATTCGGCCTGTTGATTCCTTCCTTTGAGTGCACGCAGGTGTACATGCACATACTTCCTCTAACTAGAAAAGAAAAAGAAAAAAGCCATCAGCCTTTGTTTTGTTTTCACCAAAGCTGCTCTGTGTTCTCAGAAGTGGAATGTACTGAATAGCAGCACAAAAAAATCAAGTTTTGTGATTCTCTGATTACCATGAATAATCAGAAACCAAAAGTTCCGCTATGATAATGAACTACATCTCTGATGCAATCTACATTTATCATTTGCCAGTCTAGTAAAGAGGCGAGGTGGGGGATTATTACAGTAGAAGGGACAAATGTGCACTTCAGTTACATTAATATACTAATCCACAGGACTCTCACAGTGTTTGGGAGGAACACTTCTTACATTTAGGAAATGAGCAGAAATGGTGTTCTGCTTTGCACTGCTCTCTCCCCCTGTATGCTGTCCAAGTTGGTGCATGAAGACAGAGAGCGGAAGCAAGCTTTGTAAGAAAAGTATTTCTGCTCTCACTCATATGAACTGCAGCATTATCCAAGGCCTGTTATTACAAGGTAAACCACATATCCTAGTGTGTTGGAGACCAGGGATAATAGCTTATTCTACTCTGTTGTCTGCCTATCTTTGCTTTTTGTGCAAAATGGTGATATTTGAAACCTGTCTGCCTCATTAATATGACAACTTAGCTGGCTAAGTACAAGACTGGTGTGTCAGATGGATGACTAGTGTAGCAGGGGAAGGTTATTTAAACTCTGCTATCCCTGGAACGGACAGTCAACTGTGACTGGACACAGTCATTACTAACGAGGAACGGAAGAAGATCTTCATGGTGGATGTCACAGTTCCTTTTGAGAACACGACCCCGGTCTTTCATGATGCCAAAGCTCGAAAGGTGGAGAAATACACCCCTCTGGCCAATGCTTTGAGATCTTGGGGTCACGAGGTTCAAACACACACGCTGATCGTCGGAGCCCTGGGCGCATGGGATTCCAGTAACGAGTGAGTGTTGCGGGAATGCAGAGTCAGTCAGCGCTATGCTCGGCTGATGTGGCAACTCATGGTGTTGGACACCATCGGGTGGTCAAGGGATAGCCATTTAGAACACATCACTGGATAGCGGCAATACCAGGAAAAATGAGCTAGTGTGCCACTGAGGAGAGAACTTAGGAAAGTAATTGAAATACTTCTCTGATGGATCGTATTTATTGAGACACTACCGATCCTAAATTCTCAATTACTGAGGGACAATCTACACTTATTGCTACGTTTTCTTTCCACAACCTACTCTTAGCATAACTTTATGAGTGATATATCTGAATATTTGGATGCTAATATTTAAACTGTATCATTAAATTTATTTGGGGGTATAGCAGATTATGTACTATAGATATTTTATGACTTTTTAAACCAAACTTTGTACTTTAGGAAAATTTAAGCATTATAATCAGATGTACAAAAACTCTTTCTTTAACCTGTGTATTAGATACATTTTAACATTAGATTTAATAAACATTTGTAACTCCTTGTTATCTTTTCATGTTGGGCAGGAGCCCTGGTCCAGCTCTTTACTCAGTTTTAACAGCTGGCACCAGCTCGCTCACTGCACACTTACCTTGTCCTGCAGCAGATAGGGATTCCCTTCTTTTGTGATGCCAGGGCACATGAAGCTGATTTTTCAGGAGGGATTTTGCCACTCCTCTACAGAACTCCAAATACCTTCAACCTAGTCTATCCCCTCTGTTGCCTGCTCTGGGTATACAACATGGTACCCCTCTCCCAGTTTTGCAACTGAAATTCAAGAATGTTTCCTTAGTTATGTATGCTGGCATGGCCTACTCTCCAACTCCATAAAAATACGTATTGATGCCCCATATAAAATGAATCCTTGAAATATTACTTCCATGTTGGCTTCCTTATCAATCTCCTTTCACCATAAAATCTGTCCAGGTTCTGATGTTATTTCCCAACACTGTGGCTTCTGAGAACCATATGCAGTTCCCTTTGCCTACCATTATATTCACAATTTCAAGAGAAATAACCCTACAAAAGTCCAAAGAGCCACAGTAAGAAGAAAATCCCCATTTTACTTCCTCACCCACATCATGTTCTTAAAATAAATCAGTGTCCTGAGCCTTTAATCCTCTCTACTTCATATACACGTTATCAATCAAGTAAATGGTCTCAGCTGAAGTATGACAAGACCAACCTGCCTTCACATGCTGTGACTCAGAAGTGACCACTAATTACCCATTTTTTTCTCAATGGGTTTCATTACAGAAGAGCAGTGCGCTGAGGAATGTGCCCCATGAGACCAATACCGATGGCATCCCTTACAGACAAGGCTTTACTACTTGCCAAACCTATAGCAATAACCATTGTCCTTTCCCCTGTCATCTCTTCTGGCTGCATTCAGAAGATTAGGTTGTGAGATTTAATCAGACCCATTGCAGAGCATTTCTGAGGCAAAGCAGAAAACACCTATATGACAGCTTGCATGCAGAGACCCGTCTGTTCCCTCCATTATGAAAGCCAGACACAGAAGCAGTTATCTCTTGCACAGACTTAAGGTAATCAATAGCCAACCAACCTTCCTCTCTTCCCTTCACCTACACAAACCCTATCTTAACCCAATCAGATATTTCAAAGCAGCTCTGTGTCAAACTGCCAAAAAGGACCAGAAATTCATACTGAGAAGCGTCAGAAGATGCTTGCTACCATTAGGTGTCTTTGGCTTTAAAATTCCGTGGGGTTCTCCGAACTTCAATAGAGATTAATTTGATTCAATTTATGTGAATAAACTCTCAGTCCATAATTGACCCCTCTCTCTTCCTTACAGTGCATTTTTTTAAAAAGAAAAAAGCCCCAAAAGGATACATATTTTATCATGTAACATTTTTAACACCGATATTGTCGTAGTGCCTAATAATCTTTTTGTGCTAATTTGCCCTGTCATTGCTCTCAAGAAAAAGCTGGCAATTAAATCCCTTTTGTGAGTAATGTCTTATTTTGTATGTTGTGCATTGTCTGTCAGTTGATGTTCATTTACAGATACCTTAACTCCAATCGTCAGTGTGCAAGATAACACCAGTGAGGAGGATCTCGAGGGCTGAGATATGAAGCCTTTCATTTCTATGTTTACTGTCTGAATGCAACGCACATAGGCAGTGGGCTAGTTGTTACCCTTCCCATGGCTGTGCAGTGGCCTTGTGTGAAATAAGTTTGTTGTCTCCGTTTTGCCTCCATATCACAAAACACATGGCCACAAATGTCAACTATGTGAGTAACATAAGCAAAGAGGCCAAAGACTGAACAGACATCCCTCACTCTGCATGCCTACACAGTGTTCTGGAGTCCGCGGGAGTGAGCCTCCCAGCTAGGGTGACCAGACAGCAAGTGTAAAAAATTGGGACAGGGGGTTTGGCCGGGGGGGGGGGAGGGGTAGGGGATAGGAACCTATATAAGAAAAAGACCCAAAAATCATGACTGTCCCTATAAAATCGGGACATCTGGTCACCCTACTCCCAGCCTGAATCAACAAACTTGTGTAAGCTGTACAGACAGCACTTTGTTGTTTTGGCTCAGGCTGGAGCTCAGGCTCGGACACCTAGGGAGGGCAGTGGACTTCAGAGCCCAAGCCACAACTTCAAAGCACTGGCTGTACAGCTATTTTTAGAGTGCTAGCCCAAGCCCCACTAACCCGTCTGTTGACCTGGGCTGGGAGGCTTATTCCCGTGGGCTCCAAAACAGTATCTAGACATACCCTGAAATACCCCCTCCTCCACAGGCCTTGTCTAGACTGAAGTTAGACAGGTGCTAGTGCGACAGTATCAGTGTAGACAAAGCCATGGTGCTGGTCACTCACATTCAGTGCTGGAAGAACACGAGCGAGGCTTGCACTGCTCCTGCTTGTGCTGTAGCTGCTCTTTGATTAAACAGGGGATGTCTGGGTCAAATTTTGAAAAGCAACTAAATGATATGGGAGACTGAATTCCACTTTCAAAAGAGATATTGGAGCACTGAAAGTCAATGGGCTTTAAGATCTTAAATCACTTTTGAAAATGGGAATTCAGCTCCTAGGCCGTTTAGTCATTTTTGAAAATGGTACCCTTAGCCTCCAGGGCAATCAATTTGGCAACTTTTATGAATACTAAATTTTTCTCCCTCACAAAATCATTAAATAGCATACAGACTATGAAGAATACAATACACACATAACAACAGGATTACTATAGCCATATGAAGAATGATTTCATAGTTAATGAAAGATAAGTATGGTGAGTTGTTTCTTGTAATATTGTTAATTTTAAAGCTTTGGCTATAAAAACAGAAATACTCCTTATACACTGGAGGAAGTTCAAAAACAATAATGGATAGTAACTAAAAACAAATTATCCACCAATCGATGCAGTCTCAAATACTTCCATTACGAGTACTATGAAGAATAACTGATTCCGTCTGCTTGCGTGAACTACAACTTTTTCTTCTAGCCACCATCCTTTCGACCCTCTGCCACACACCAAAGTTGCAATCATCTGAGGAGATGATAATAATGGCTGTGATAATAGATGTTGGTCTTGAGAGCAGGGAAGATTTACTGCTAGGAACATTAAATTTAATATTTAATGAAGCAGAACAGCCACCAGAGAGAGAATGAGCTTGGAGAGTCAAAAGTGACCTGGAACTATGCATGCTTATGGCTGGAGTGTTCAAGATGTGTTGCAGAGTAATCTAAATGGTCTTGAACAGGCTAGTCAGGGGTTCTCTGAAGAAAGAGCACTAGCTCTGCCTGGGCTTTAGGGAGCAGCATTCAGACTGGAGTTAAAGTAGACAGATCACATGCTAGCTCTCCTGGTCCAACCCCCCTCCCCCCCCGCACCCTCCCCATAAAGGCACCATGATCATGGTGTTCAGAAGAGGCAGGAGAATGCGAGGTTAAAAGCAGGTTTAATAGATTTTCAGGCCAGAGACTGTTGTGACTAGCTAACCTGAACTCCTGCATCACAAAGGCTAGAATTTCACCCATGTGGCATCAAGCCAATAATTTAAGAATTTACCAGAACTAGGAGAATATTTTCAAAGGCATAAATGGGAGTTAGGTGCCCAACTCCCATTGACTTTCAATATCCAAGGATCACATTAACCCTCAGATGTAGGTAAGATGCACTGCTAGCATGAGGGGGGAAAACTGAAAAAAAATCGAATGTTTCTTTAAATATTTGTGTAATAGAATCTAGGATAAAAAACCTTAAAATGTCTTTATTATAATCATTTCATTACCGCATGGCAGCACTACAGGGCAGAGTTAAGGTTGTTTGGGTGCTTTAACTGTGCACTTCTTATTTTAACATATTTGGATTTAGATTAAGCAAAATCTTAATTCTGACTTTCCTGGCTGGGGATAGTTTGGGGTAGTTATAACATCCCTGTTTTTCACCATTAAGTTAATTGATACCTACTGTCCACCTTAACTCCAACTTAACGTAATTTTTTTTGTCTAGGAATTAACAGTTACATTTTCAAAAAAGAAAAGGGGTACTTGTGGCACCTTAGAGACTAACCAATTTATTTGAGCAACAGACTAACACGGCTGTTACTCTGAAACCAGTTACATTTTGAGACCTACCAGTTAGGTTAAAAGCAGTAGCATCACGGAACAGAGTGTTGGGGATACACAGGACCAGAGCTACATATACTCAGACATTTTGATTCATAAGAATTTGTACAAATCTTCCTACCCACCCCCAGTTGTTTTCATGAGAGTTTGTACAACTAAGTTTTAGGTTCAAACAAACACAAAAATCCAAAGTGAAATTTCATCACAAACTCAGGTTGTGCCTAATTTTGAGTCAACACCCCCTCCTTTTTGGACAGTTTCCTCATCCAACCATAAATCACCTCAATTTCACATGAAATCTTGGCTGAAATTCACAGTTAATCCAGAACTGCAAATCTCAGCAAGCCTTTTTTGGTGGCTCAAGTCCAGAGTTTGTAATGAATCCCATAACCTGGTACAAACTTGCCTGGTTTGATATCTTACTAGGAATGTTTCAGAGCTCTGCTGTGAGAGCCTTCTGATACAACACAGATTGAGCTGGATGCCAATGTGAAAAAACTGAAATGACTCCCCCCCCCAAAAAAGGACCTGTATGATCATCCAAAAAAAAGAGACACTGGGATTTTTTCCTTGTGCAAATGTAATACTTGAATTGTTACTAGTGATAAAGGAAGATGCTTATAGATTCATAGATATTAAGGTCAGAAGGGACCATTATGATCATCTAGTCTGACCTCCTGCACAATGCAGGCCACAGAATCTCACCCACCCATTCCTGCGATAAATCTCTCACCTATGTCTGAGCTATTGAAGTCCTCAAATCATGGCTTAAAGACTTCAAGGAGTAGAGAATCCTCCAGCAAGTGACCCGTGCCCCAGGCAATTGAGGAAGGTGAAAAACCACCAGGGCCTCTTCCAATCCGCCCTGGAGGAAAATTCCTTCCCTACCCCAAATATGGCGATCAGCTGAACCTTGAGCATATGGGCAAGATTCACCAGCCAGACACCCAGGAAAGAATTCTCTGTAGTAACTCAGATCCCACCCCATCTAACATCCCATCACAGGCCATTGGGCCGATTTACCATGAATATTTAAAGATCAATTAATTGCCAAAATCATGTTATCCCATCAAACCATCTCCTCCATAAACTTATCGAGTTTAATCTTAAAGCCAGATAGGTCTTTTGCCCACACTGCTTTCCTTGGAAGCCTATTCCAGAACTTCTAGAAGAAGCCTGTGAAAGAGCACATTAGTTTGGCTTATTGATGGATATATCAGCAATAATGCTGGTGTACTATATCGGGTGGCAATAAGTCATCAGACAGGAAAAAACGTGCAAGTTTTCATCAGTTCACTCACCTGTGAACACTACAAATGGAACTTAAAAAAAAAAAAGCTCACCTCAAGATAGAAACCAACTGTGATCTTTATCAAAACCAACACAGCAGGCCAGATCAGCAGCATTTCTGCTGGTGAATAAGGATGTCATGCTATTTACAAAGATAATACACACAATCACTGAGATTTAATACTGTGATAATTCAAAATGTAAAGGGCTGGCTATCTTCGTACCAGCAGTCTAAGGGCTTGTATATTTCAACATTTTAGAAAAGTGCTTATCTTTGGCTACATGATGAAGGGGACTAGAGATTACACTTTTATTTTTATATTCAGGGAAAGAGACAGAAGTGTGTACTGAAATATGTTTGAGAATGAGAAAGCTTGTACTTGAACAACCAAATGTGTTGAATTAATTTTAAAATGTAGCACAGTCAATGACAGCTTGGCTTGTGGTGTACCAAAAGGAACATGGCTATACCATTTTGATAGCAAAATAATTTTCCAGGGACCAATTTGTGTTGTGTTTTCCTAAGGATACCTATGTAAATAAGCCACAAATTAACAACAGTAAAGTCATTATCAACCCTTCAATTTAAGTCACAGTAAGAAAGAGTAAAAACCCCATACATTGTCATCAATTTTGCCATTTAAGAACTATCTATGACATCCAGCTCTGATGATAATTAGGTAACTAAGTTTCAACAAGTAAAAGGAAAGGAACTGAAACTCCCATTGAAAACTCTGTTGAGGACAGGTCTAGACTGCATCTACAGTAATTTCACGCTCTGCCTGCAGACGTCTCCCTTAATCTCACTCACCTATTGTAGCACACACAGTACTGTAATACAGAAGCTAAAGGAGAGAACAGTCCTTAACGCATACCCATTTTAAAGCAAATTTCTTGCACCTTTGGAAATTGGCCTCAGAACAGAGTGAAAATTTGATCCAATAAGTTTGGATTGAGAGTGGGAACAAGAAATCCACTGTAATGGAGAGGGCATTAGATTTGGAGTCAGAACATCTGGGTCTGTCATTGACCTGATGGGTGACCGTGGGCATGTCACTTCATCTCCTAGCCTCAGTTTCCCCATCTGTAAAATGGAGTAACGGCACCCTCATGTGTAAAGCAGTTGAAGATCTCTGGATGAACATTGCTATGGGAGTGCTATTATTGTTATTTTACTACTTCTTTTACAAAGAAAGCTGTCTACTTAAACTTCAGATCTATACATTGGAGTGAGCAAAGAATATAAAACATGCCACTGCTACCAGCCCAGCAATGTATTTATATACATCAGTAGTATTTCTACCTCGAGTTAAAGATCTGTCAGTTCTGTTAAAACCCCTTACATTCAAGCAGAAATGATTTCATTTGAAATATAACTGAGAGCAGGTTTATTTAAAAAAAAAAGTGAACATTGTGGACATTTTTTCATTTAGGAGGACTGTAAAGAATAATAATAGTTTGCACTTAGTTTGACTTTTATCCATGTTTTGTTCATATATTTTCTTCTATGTATACAAGAAGTTATCCCAGTTTTTACAAAACATGGCCTCAATTCTTCAAACTTTAATCAGACAAAACTCCCATTGAAGACAATGGGTACTCTACTTCCATGAGACTATAGGGTTGGGCCCAATATTTGGTAGGTGGACTGTATGTATATACATATACATAGTATGAACATTTATTATTGATGTAATTGAGAGGAATAATGGCCTGGGATTATGACTCAAGGGACCTGGGTAGAGAACCATGAAATTCTTTAATTTTTGTATTGATTTAGTACTACAACATGTGACTGAAGAAACAAAAACCTACAGAAACCTTGACAAAGCAGTAAAGAAACAATGCAGAAAAAGAAAAGTGAAATTGGATAGAAAGTAAGGCTAGTGAAGCTGAAGAAGCAGGGGAAAGAAACGATATAAGAACAGTCTACCCGATCCTGAAACAGTTAACAGGACATGGATCAAAATTCAGAAGTGTCTCAGTGAAATGGAAACAAGGAGACATTTTGAAAACACAGGCAGAACAAGAAAAATAGAAGTTCTAAACCAGCCAGAATCAATTACAAGACTGGAATTTAACAATGATAAACCATTAGACCTAGATATAGATGTATCTGCGGTAAAAATCAAAGTAGTAAAAAAAGCATTGCAGAAGCTGAAAAACAACAAGGCACCTGGTTTGGACAGAATTCATCCTGAGATGCTTAAATATGGAGGCAAAGA
This sequence comes from Chelonia mydas, assembly GCF_015237465.2. Lineage (NCBI taxonomy): Eukaryota > Metazoa > Chordata > Testudines > Cheloniidae > Chelonia > Chelonia mydas. Next base: position 25,031,736 of record NC_057852.1, on the reverse strand, counting down.
TGTGGAATCAATCCTCTGTTCTCTGTGCAACAAAATATGGATGGAGGAGAAAGTGCCAGAAGAATGGACCCTTGGTAGCATAATTAAGTTACCAAAGAAAGGTGATCTAAACAATTGTTCAAATTGCAGGGGAGTAACACTTCTATCTGTCACAGGAAAAATATTAACAGCAGTCCTCCTCAACAGAATGAAAGGAAAGATGGATACCATCCTGTGTGAACAATAATCTGGATTTAGACAAGGGAGATTGTGCACACATGCTATTTTCACCCTGAGACAGATTATTGAGAACACAATTGAATTCCAAGGGAGTCTTGCCATCAATTTTGTGGACTTTCAAAAGGCATTCGATAGTGTAAACAGAGAAACAATGTGGAAAATTGTGGAATGTGGAATTCCAACAAAATTAATTGACATTATGAAGGCATTCTACGCCTACTCAAAATGCTGCATTAAAATGGAAAATGGATTGAGTAAGCCATTTAGCATCAAGACTGGTGTAAGGCAGGGGTGCATCCTGTCTCCTTTTTTGTTTATGCTAGTCATCGACTATGGATTAAAACAATGCGACAGTGATACATATGGCCTAAAATGGAACAATTCAAGGCTATCTGATCTAGACTTTGCTGACGACATCACTCTTATCAATGAAGATGCCAACAGACTACAAAAATGCACAAACCAAGTAAAAGAAGTAATGGAGAAGATAAGTTTGAGATACAATGCAAAGAAATGTAAAGTCATGTTAATGGGGACTACAGGGACAGAAATCAAAGCTGAAGAAGAGAAACTGGAGAAGGTGGACAATATTACATATCTTGGAAATATCATCAGCCAAGATGGTCCTAGTTCCAAGGAAATAAGAAGAAGAATCAGGAAGGCAAATACTGCATTTGGAAGACCCAAAAACATCTTCCTCAAGACAAAACTGAATGTGTACAAAGCAATTGTTATCACCATGACAACATATACCAATGAGACATGGCAACTTACCAAGAAAGATATGCAAAAACTGGATGCATTTCATCACAAATGTCTGAGGAGAATACTGGGAATAACGTATAGAGATAGGAAGATGAATGAAGAAGTCAGAAAAATTACTGGACAAGGGACCCTCTCACAAATCATCTACAAAAGATGACATCAGTGGCTGGGATACGTGCTGAGAATGGAAAAAGAACGCTTACTAAATACCGCCCTTGAATGGAAGCCAGAAAACACAAGAAGAAAAAGAGGAAGACCGTGAAAAACATGGAAACAAATAGCTCTGAACTACATCAAGCACCTCAGCATGAAATGGGAAGATTTGGGGAGAAGGGCAGTTGACAGACAAGGATGGCAAATGTGAGTAGCCCAATGTGCAGCAAAGCATGGGATGGACTAGGGTCTAAGGTAAGGTAATTACTTTTATTTCATTTTATTGTGGAAAGTCCTGAGGGATTGTGTCAGGCCCTGCCCCAGAGTGAGCCCTTCCTAAACTCACCCAGCAGTGGTGACTCCCGTCCCATAGGCACCCCTCCGCCTCCACCCACCTTTGTGACCTCATTAATGGGGTTGCAGAACCACTCAGGTTTGGCCCAGCCACCCCCCTCCATCATGACAAAGGGGTCCAAATTTGAGGGAGTGGCATGGCAACCTGGTGCATGGGGTCGCAGTGCCACTCACTCAGATTTGACCTGGCCATCCCCATGACGATGGAGGGGTGGCCAGGCTAAAGCTGAGGAGCACTGTGACTCCGTGTGCTAGGTCACAATGCCTTCAGCAGCAGGCGGCCAGGCACAGTTTCCTGGGAGAGGCATCACAAGGAGCTGCTGCAGGGTAAGTTTTACAAGTTGTTTGAACATTTTATTTCATGTTATTTTGCATTTACAAAAAAACACAGGGCTCAAGCTCTGGATTCAATCCCTGGCTCTGGCACAGATTACTTAATCTCTCTGTGCCTCTGTTCCCTGATCTAGAAAATGGAAATGACAACAATGTTATGATTCCTTTATCTTCTCTATTTAGATTGTAAGCTAATTTGGACAAGGATTGCTTCTTTGTATGTGTGCATACAGCATCTAGGGGACCTGATCTTGCTGGAGACCTCTAGCCGCTTCTACAAATAATAATAGAGTTACTCCAATTTTCCACTGGTGTAACTGAGAGCAGAATTTCACCATGAGTAAATCTTTGATGTAATTACTATAAATACCTACACTATATTTTTATATTGTGCACTGATGAATGACAATTATATCTTATAAATTACTATGGGCACTTTATATGCAATAAAATATAAAGTCCCTGTCTCATGGGGACCTTAATCTTGATGCCTAAATCTAACTGATGTCAAATATGTATTTATAGGATTAAATTCCACTGTCAGTTTAACCAGTGTAAATCTGAAACAATTCCTTAAGCTGCAGATCCATCACCAATTAACTAAAATCTCCTAACAAGAAAATTAGCATAATAAAAAATAACATACACAGCCAACTTTGGGCCCTGTCCTGCAGCTGGCCCCCACTAAAACGTCCAGTTACTCTCCCAGGAATACTTACCACATGCAAAACAGCTAGAGGAGTTAGACTCAAGAAAAGCCAAGATGTTCACAGCTGAGGAGGGAACCTCTAATACTTACCCACAAGGGTGCAAAACACTCTGGTTACTATTCAGCTGCCTTCCTCTTGGGTTCTCAGGTTTAGGGGGTTTAATTCTTAACTGTGACTTTCCTTGCTTTTATGGTTCACACTACGTCTTCATAGAGATTTTGTGAATTATACACACATCAGCATATCTTTCTGATTAGTTCTGGTAGGTGTTAGACATTGTTACAGACACCGAGGCAGTACTTAGTGACACTTGGTAGTCACTTCCGTGAACTTGCAGACACTAACGCTGTTTTGCCTTTTCCTATTTGTTTCCAAATCAAACATTTGTGATTTGTGGGGTGCACCCTGATGTGTAGTAATTTATAACAGCATGATAATTTATTTCAGTTTTAAGTGGCATATTTTCCTTTCTGCTGTGCAGTTTGCTCATTCACAGTTTTTTAATTGAAAACAGCAACAACTATAAAATGACAACACTAATGACAATAAAAGAAAAGGGACTGTTTTCTGCCTAAACCGGTATGCTTCCTCATGGCTCAATTCTGCAAGGTACAGAATTGAGCTCTCCTCTAGCTCTCTGGTCCCATCCAGGACAGTACTTAAGCACGTGTCCAACTTTAATCACCTGAATAGGCACCTGCTTACGTGCCTCCCTACTCAGGGTCCCTGGAACTTAAAGTTAAGCATAATGTTAAGTGCTTATCTGGTCAGGCCTAGAGTGCTCAGCAACTCTGCAGTGTGCTGATCACCAAAATTCTTTCCAATGATGGTATCCATTAGAAGAACCTTTTAAAGTGCCTGATTATCAGAAAGCCTTTGAAAGAAATACCTCACTAGCTAGCTGATATGCAATGGGGCAGAGTGATTTCCAGTACACTGGATAGCTACTTAAAAAAATTAACTACATTTCTCTTCATGAGTTTTGAATTTCAGATGCTGGCTTTATAAACTTGGATTTCTTTGCTGTCCATTTAAAGTGTCCATTTATATTCATTTATGTGGCTTTATCTATTGTTTTATCAAGCAATTTCAATATTCTGGTTCTATATAAGCCATTCCCCTTACTCAGGAACTGCAGTCTGTAATAACAGCAATCAATGCAGTTCATTCTGAGAAATGTGTGTCAGAAAAAGACTGCTGTGACTTTGAAATATTGAAAGTGACTGATAACATAATACGTGAAGCAGAATAAATGCATACAAATGGAATTTTTAGCTGAGCAGTCCAAGTATGAACTAAATACAGTGTCAGAGTATTGCAGTGAAAGCTCTATGTGCAAGTAGTTACAATGGCAAATTACTAAAGGCACTCTGCAAAGTGTTTTATGAATAAAGCGGTGACTACAGTTTTGCTTGGCTGTATCCTTTTGTGTGTGTGCCTGCACTTAGTCATGAAGCAGAACCAAGTCATGTTCAAGAACAAAATGTGGGAGTGGAAAAGGCACTGAGTTTTTATAAAAGGCATCAGAGTCAACACAAATGGGACTAAGGCCTTGGTTTATCAGTTTGGGCTAACATGGCTTGTCTGGCACTAAAGTAGTGTATTAAAACCATGGTATAGAGTAGGAGTCACAAATCCTGCAAACTGATCCACAAGAGCAGGTCCTCACACCTTCACTGAGCCCCACTGAAATTGTGAGAGCAAAGGTCTGTCTGGGCAAATCTGACCCCACTATCAGGGCCTCCACAGGAAGTAAGATATGAAAGCCTACCAATTAGAGGTTTTTCACATAGCCTTTCATTTGTTCAAAAAATGATCTGATTTTGCAGTTAAGTGTTTTTTGCTAGAAATTAGAACCGTTCTTGAATGAAAAAATCACTTAAGAATGGTTCTATTGTCCAGCAAAATCTCATAAATTATTGTATATTGTTTTCATTAATTTTTGCAAATAAAAATGGCCTTTCTAAACACCACTAGTAGGGGCTTAAAAGTACAGCTAACATCCCATCCACATTGGCCAGATAAACTGCGTTAGCCTGAACTGGTTTTAAAATGCGTTTAAAACCAGCTCTAACACACTTCATTTCCTCCTTTAAACAGGCCATATATGTTGCAAGCAAGAACTAAGGAAGAGAAAGCAGCCACTAAAAATACATTATAAGGCTTAGGCTATTTGAAAATCTCCCTCAATTTGTTGTACAGAAGATTCCCATGCTACCTCAACTAAAAAAACCTCAACCCCCCGCCCCCGCCTTTCTAGATTTCATCCTATGAACAGAGTTCAACAATTATACAAGTTTAGCTCAAGCTTTCTCCCCTGATTTGCCTGCTCCTTAAGTTCCTTCTTCAGGACTGCTCAGTCCATACTCCAGATCCTTTCTGCGCCCCCTCCCAAAGAGCAACTCCCATCTCTCTGACATCCTGCTCATCTGCTTCACTGAGTTGGCAGAACCCTCATTACCCTGCTCCCATCAGCATCAACATACGTTAACAGGGCTGACAGTTTCAAACTAACACTGCCTGTCTGTTACAGGAAAGTTTGGTTCTAAGCTACCCGAAATCCAACCTCTGTACTCGTTAGAAATACAAAACGAGAAAAGATCACCGAGGGTAGCAACATGCTGGAATATATTTCAGTTTTACTGTTTTTTGAATTTACAACTGAGCACTTTTAAGTGATGATATATAAATACTGCCAGTATAACATTATAATGCGAGGAATGCAATATAGTATACATTATTTTCACTGCCATGGGAACTGCATGTATATTTGAGGGCATAATTTGGCCCTTTACATGTCAAAACTCAGTTGCTTAAGGCAAACAAAAAAAAAGAAAAAAAAGGCTGATTAGTAAGAAACAGTTATGTGGGTAAAGTATACCGTCAACTTTAACACATACAGAAAAGAGTGCTTCTTTGCAGTGGCTTACACAATCAGTGGGGATTCAATTTGCATTGCATAACCAGTTTTTCTTTTTATAACTGTGAAGGAAGTGCTCATCATGAAGACGAGGGATTACTGCACTAACTTGGACCATGCTCAGTGTAGGCAGGGGACGTACAAGCTTTCAGGCATGGCTCTTCCATTGCACCTCAGTTCCAACCTGCAGAATCCCTCTGACATTCTAGCCTGGGGCATCTATTGAACTAAAACTGCCAATCATACTGAACTGTGTCGTTGTTTTGTGATTTATCTGTGACCAGCTTCCCTGAAATGGCACACTGTATTAAGAAAGCTCCAATGCCTTTCCCCAAGACTGTCTCATCGTGCTCCATCTGCAGCTCAGCTGCATCAGAATCTTTTAACCCCTCCCCCACCAATTAATAATAAAGCAAAAAGCTGCATTAGACTTTTAGCCGTGTTTCTATTTGTGTTTCAATTTATTTCAGACTTTATTATGTATCTATTAATTTAAGCCCCGCAAGCACCAGTACCATCGAACAAGGAGCAGTGTAGGCACAACCAATACAGTTAGTTTCCTAACCCCTTGTCAGGGAATCTGCTCACCGCTAGTGCACCTCCTCCTAGTCAGAAGCTGATTCCAGGTTCACCACCTCCTTTCCACCTCTCACCACAAGCTCTGCCTTCTCTTCCTGGCTCTCAGCGAGGCAAGATGCCCTGTGTTCCTGGTTTAGCCCTCTGGCAAAGTCATGTGTGTCCTCCCTTCCAGGGTATTAAAGTCTCTTCTTACAAATGGGCTCAGGCCCTCTTCCTATCCACTGCCCAGCTGGTCCACTTCCCCAGTGGCTAGTAGAGGAACCTGGGCCCACTCTCTTATCCAGGTTCCAGCTCAGAGACCCTCTCCTCAGCAGCCATGGTCTGTTCCATTCTGGATCTTACTGCCTCCTCCCTGAGCCTTCCCGAACCTTCTGGCTCCCCCACTTCTGCAGGTTTGCCAGCCCCCAAACTTCCTCCTCTAAGGGAGTTACCTTTGCTCTGTAACCCCCAAACACACCCCCCATCACTCAGGGAGCAGCTGCAGACTACTTCCCTGCAGCCCCCTCTCGGCTAACAACTTCCTGTCTTTATATACCCAGCCCAGTCCCTTCCTCCTCAGCTGGGCTTCCTCATTATTCAGTCAGGGGATTACTGAAGCCACCCAATACCCCTCAGCTGTGGCCTGTCTTGTTAATTGGTCCCTTTCTTAGCCTATTTTAACCCCTTCAGGGCAACTGTGGGGTGAACACCCCATCACACCCCTGTAAGGAAAGCATACTTTGCTGTACCACCATCACCAGCTGCATGCAGCAGGGAAGGTGCAGACAGATAATAAGCAAGGCAACTCCTTTCTAGACAGCATAGAACTCCCTGGGGCATTCCACCTTGGTCATACAGTGAGGTGGGATGTGACGAGACAAAACCTTCCTAGGATAGTGAGGGTCTGTCTTCATCATATTCATTATTATGGGGAGGTTATTATTTTTGGTGATAAGCTACTATGGGGAGTACTGGTTTAACTTGTAAGGTTGTATTGTAAACTTGGGGGTCAGAGGTTCTCTGCAAGGAAGAGAAGGAGGATACTTATGTGGAGAGGTGGGAGGAGGAGAATGGATTGCCTGAGGTGGGGTTGTAAAGGGCACAATGATAGTTTTTGCTGGTAAGGTATTTTACTGAGGTGAGACTATAAGCTCTTCTCATAGTTCCACTTTTAGTCCTGGGCCACTGGCCTAGATCCACTGACACAGAGACTAGGTATACAGAATATAGCAACCCTCCTTTTCATCTAGGGTCAGAGGTCTGCTGGAGCAGCATGGAGAGAGGGTGACATTTTCAGAGGTGGGGACTTTAACTGGAGTTTATCTTAAAGGCTTCCTATATAACACATCTCTACCCGCAACAGGGCAGAGACTTTCTGGGACCCATGGGTTTACTGAAGTGATAAAAATGACAGAAGAGAGAGCCAGGCTGCTTTGAGCACAGCCAAAAGCTACACCAGATGTGCTAGGAAGTATGCTGCATGTACAAGCCTGGTTCTTTCCTAGGCATCTGAAATTTGGATTATTGAAAGCATGATGAATGAGGTACATGAAGCAAAGCTTTGAAGATGGCACCAGGAAAATCACTACCAGACTATTTCTTTTGCTTATAATTGTAAAGAAAAGGGAACTGGGTTCACCTTCTGATCCACTAATTCATCATGACTTTTCATCATTTCTGGTAAGCGCAATGTTAGGTTTCCAAAGTAGCAATACTGAAGCTCCATGTGCCAAGAACTTCTCCTCTGAAGTCATGAATATAATACATACAGTTGTTATGATCTTGTTTGTTGTGTGTACAACTTTAAGCGTCCAGAAGTTTGCTGTTTGTTGAGGCAGCTGCCATTCTGCAAGGCACAGCTGACCCTGCAAGCTACAGAGGAGTGACACACTGTGCTTTCTGATGGTGACTTTACCTTTGTTCTTACATTGTTTCCCTTCATCTCAAAGTAAAGTTGTTTCAACAAATAAGAACATAGTTGCTTATTGTGTATGAAAAATACAAAACAATTGCAGCTTGGTGTTAGTATTTAGCCTTGTTTGTCAGCCTCAGATCGAATTTTGGGTTTGACTTTTGATACTCTTAAATCCTTACTTATATGTGTGAAGAACAAAGGATAATGATATTGTGTGTTGCTTCTGCCCAGCCAGATGGGTTTGTTAGTACAATGAGAAAGAGATAAGAAACAGAGCACAGCTAAAGTGATACAGGATACGGTGGGAGTGTAATATATGATGAGCATAGACTGGAAGGCTGCCTGGCTCTTCTCTTAAGCCAAGGTCAAGCAACCAGTTAGGAGCGGGATGGGGGAGAGGCATAAAAACACTAGAAGCCAAAGAAAAGCCTGGCCTTGGCCAGAGCACAACCTCACCCCTTATCCCTCCCATGGAATACAAAAGATGTGGGACGAAGACCCCAGACTCATGACCTTCCAAAACGGAACATGACCATAAGCTGAAAGGGGTGTGACTAGGGGATGCACTACAGGTATATATCAGCCTGAGGAGAAGGAGGAGGAGGTGGGAATGTGGACACAGGCAATGCTGTGCAGCGTCAGAGCTGGGAACGGATCACTGGGAAACAGATTCTGCCGGCATGTAGAGCTATAGATATGCTGGCTTGGAACTAACCCCAACAAATATCGCGTTGCCTGTAGTTCAGTCTTTTGGTCTTCTGCTTTCTGTCTGCATGACAAGAACCGGGGCGGGGGTGAAGGGAAAGCCCTCTAACACTTGATTTTCAGAGGTATTGAGCACTGACAGCTCCCAATTACCTCAGTGAAAATCAGGCCACTGGCCTCTGAAACTTATAAAAAATTTACCTTTTCTCTCTCGATCATCATCTATCGTTTGGATCCTAACACAGAACTGAAAAATCTGAGTGTAAAAGAAAAAGTGGAGAAGTGAATGAGATGAGAACATTTTGCGGTTGCCTTATTCTTGACCTACAACAGACACCACATGCTCAGAACTGAGCAATTGCTGTAGTGCCATGGGAAATATAGACTTCTATGACATATCCTGAAAGAATTTACAATTACTTTTATACCTCCCAGGAGCACAATGGAGGATTTAAGGCTCAGGATTGAAGAGAGTTCTTGATAGGTGTCATGTTGCATGTCGGCACACAGTTCCTACTGAACCAAGGGACACATCCTCTTGGAACTTTTCCTGTAGCATTCAGTAGTTCGCAGTATTAAAGATCCTGTCATTACTTTAAAAAAGAAACTCGAGTGTGCTGCCCACAGGGCTGCTCGTGCACAGGTGGTCATCTATTAATGGCAACAAAAAAAAAAATGGGGGGGGTATTCTAACCTACCTGAGCACATCGATTTGTTGTCTAATGGCATGGACAGGTGTATTTGTCAAAATCTGTCAAGTGATTATGAAGTCATTGAGACAAGCTGAAAGGTCCATTATTCAAATCTTTCCTAGAAGGATTTCACTATTATTTTGATTCAATTACGTTGTATCTGCATTCTAGATGGAGTGGAATCAACTGGTTTCAGAGATACAATTATACAGATGGTCGTCACCATGGCTATCTGAGACCCTGAGTGGTTCCCTTCACATGTGAATACAGCTAAAAACCAGTCTCATTAAATAGTCAAAAGCCTTACTGTTCATATCTTTGTTTCAGCTTAGAACAAAGTCTATACATAGATTCAAAGACCAGTTGCTTCTTTTTCTAAAGCTTCCAGTTTTTACCCTTTTATTTTAATAAATAATATCACAAAAAAAAGCTTATTTGAAGACATTTTGATATTCCACTTAGAGCAGAACTACTTTTCTCATTTACTGTTTGCAATTTCTACACTGTGCTGAAAGCCAAAAGATTTTTTTCAGCCCAAAACGCTTAAATCTGCAGAATTTCTAATGAAAATCTTATATTTGGTTTTACTCTTGCTTTTTTTAAACCTGTTAGTTAAAAAAAAAGTAGTTAGGGAGGCTATTGCATATGAAGGTTTCAGAATGTGTGTTTCAGGGGGAAGGGAATTTTTCTTTCTTAACTCTAGTGGTGATCATGTCTAATACCGTGGGGACTAATATGCTTTACAAGCATATCCCTGCTTGCAGATGCTATTATTGTATCAGTAACAAAATTATAGTTACTCTTAATAAAATGAAAATACTACTACTATTTTGCACATATAGCTCACTCTGATCTGAGGATATCAAAACCTTAATGTACAAGACTGGGCAAAATTCCTAGTGACTTCAGTGGGGCCAGGATTTCATCCTTGGTCTCCAGCTTCTCTCTGTTTCCATTTCTTAAAAATCAAACTCATGTGGATAATGCTCAGAACAAGATGACTTAAGACCTTGAATGGCACCTGATCACATCACTCTCCCCTCTCTATGTATCTATTCAAGAGCTAAGATAGCTGGGAAAATTCCTTAGAAAGATTACAGGAAGGATTTTTCCTTGCTTATTTTGCATACTGTATATCAGGTGAACAATGCTCGAGTCCTAGATATTTTCTGCTGAGCTTACTTGGTCATGTTCTCGGAAAGTTTCAATATTTTTGACAAGCAACTCCCTATAATGTTGTATATACATACACACACATACATATACATACACACATATATATACACACGCACGTGCACATAGACACACACACACACAATCAGATATATAACTCAATGCATTTAACTTCTTCATCACTTCTGTAAACTTTAGATTTTTATTCAAGTTTATCTCAGAGCACAAGTCAGGCAAATAGTTCCCAATCAATAATATATTCACTGAATATTAGTCCCTTTCTGCTCATAGAATATCTGTGAGCAGACAACGATTTCCTTGAATCTACGTATTACTTGAAATAATTCAACAACCACATTTTTTAATATTATACTCTATTAAGTGAATGCAAATATTTAAAAATCAAACTGTGCTGCTTAGTTGTAACTGGTCAGATAAGTCACATAGCGTTATTTCTGGTTGTTTCTTTTCTCTATATGACGAATGCACAAGCACAATTACTTGGACAGGAGAATTTAAAATTCAGTCCTGTGAATATTCAATATTATAACTCTGACATTTGCTTTCTGCAGGTATCTGTGCCAGTATCTGAATAGTCTGAATATTAAAAGAAAGTGAACACAAGGGGTACAAGCCTGAATGAAACATATTCATATGACATAGGGAAGGATATCCAATATGACAGCCACACAAAAGAAATTCCAACAAAGCAAGTGTCAAACGCTGTTATTTGCCTTAAGCACAAATACTTAGCAATAGGTTTGGGAGAAAAGGTTGGAATAAATAGGAACCATATAATTCACCCAGACCTTCATCCAAAATTCAAACTGGATACAAAATAAAGTTTTCCTGTGGTTTATAAAAGTATGTTTGTTCGTTATTGTTGGGTTTTTTCCCATTTCACATGCATCTGCAATTTTGAGTTAATACTGAATGCTGAGAAAGCACAATAAAGACAATTCTGTTGGTATTTCTGGTCTGACCAAAAGCAATAGGTACCAGAAATCTCATTAGAGATCTCACTTTTGCAGCTCCAAATGGTTGAGTAAGCTTTGGAAATACCTCCTAACTTTCTTACACTATTTTCTCTCCTTAGAAAAGACTTGTAACTTTTTTTGGGGAGGGGACATCTTCTCAAGAGCACTGAGTGGGGGACCCTGCTATCCACATAACATAGGTTCCACAAATCTTTTTTGCTGCCAGTAAATTTCAGTTCAACTCTCTGATGTTTCTCAGGAGGGGTGAGAGCAACTAAAGCAAAATTAAGTATTTTAATGATACTGCTAGAGGAATGAATAATCAACTTCAGCATAAAATATCAGAATATGCAATTGGTAGTTACCTGCTTCAATGACATGTTCAATGATGTAAGGCCAGGTGACTCCAGTGTCTTTTTTCATTCCTTTCTTTTTGCAAAGTGGGACATTTTTCTGTTTTTATGTACATTCACAAGTAAGTGAATGTATATTTAGAAAATCAAGAAGTTTTTCTCCCAAAGAAAATGCAACTAGAAATGGTTCCACAGCTGAGAGATATCTGCCCTTAATTCCTATTCCATCCTCTCCTGAATCTTACCTTTGCGAGAAGACATCTCTGTAGGGGCTGCCATGCTGGAGTGCAATTCCATATCCCCTGTCTGCGACAGTGTTCCCAACTGTGTAAAAGGAGCAGTCTGGGTCATTGATGGCCACGTATTCCAGTACTGCTGCATCCCACACAAAGGCATAGTTCCCATATTTCACCTGTAGCAAATAGAAAAAGAGCTTAAGGCTGCAGCTTGTCAACTCCAAAACAAGGCAGTTGTGACCAAAACTCGTTACCATCTGAAGGCTGTTTGATTAAAAAAATGTTGAGGTTTCAGTCCAGTTCCCAGCAGGTAAGTGTCCATATCCCCAAAACCACTGCCACAACTGATGCTGGTTGATTCTTTTGTTTGTAGGATAATTTTATGGTGAAGGCAATGGATTGAGACAAAGGGTATGTCTACACTACGAAATCAGGTCGAATTTATAGAAGTCGGTTTTTTAGAAATTGGTTTTATATATTCGAGTGTGTGTGTCCCCACAGAAAATGCTCTAAGTGCATTAAGTGCATTAACTCGGCGGAGTGCTTCCACAGTACCGAGGCTAGCATTGACTTCTGGAGTGTTGCACTGTGGGTAGCTATCCCACAGTTCCCGCAGTCTCCGCTGCCCATTGGAATTCTGGGTTGAGATCCCAATGCCTGATAGGGCTAAAACATTGTCGCGGGTGGTTCTGGGTACATATCGTCAGGTCCCCGTTCCCTCCCTCCCTCCGTGAAAGCACGGGCAGACAATTGTTTCGCGCCTTTTTTCCTGCATTACCTGTGCAGACGCCATACCACGGCAAGCATGGAGCCCGCTCAGGTAACCGTCACAGTATGTCTCCTGGGTGCTGGCAGACACGGTACTGCATTGCTACACAGTAGCAGCAACCCATTGCCTTCTGGCAGCAGACGGTGCAATAGGACTGGTAGCCGTCATCGTCATGTCCGAGGTGCTCCTGGCCGCGTCGGCCGGGAGCGCCTGGACAGACATGGGCGCAGGGACTAAGTTTGGAGTGACTTGACCAGGTCATTCTCTTTAGTCCTGCAGTCAGTCCTATTGAACCGTCTTATGGTGAGCAGGCAGGCAATACGGATTGCTAGCAGTCGTACTGTACCATCTTCTGCCGGGCAGGCAAGAGATGGGGATGGCTAGCAGTCGTATTGCACCGTCTTCTGCCGAGCAGCCATGAGATGTGGATGGTTTGCAGTCCTTCTGCACCATCTGCTGCCAGCCAAAGATGTAAAAGATAGATGGAGTGGATCAAAACAAGAAATAGACCAGATTTGTTTTGTACTCATTTGCTTCCCCCCATCCCCTGTCTAGGGGACTCATTCCTCTAGGTCACACTGCAGTCACTCACAGAGAAGGTGCAGCAAGGTAAATCTAGCCATGTATCAATCAGAGGCCAGACTAACCTCATTGTTCCAATAAGAACAATAACTTAGGTGCACCATTTCTTATTGGAACCCTCCGTGAAGTCCTGCCTGAAATACTCCTTGATGTAAAGCCACCCCCTTTGTTGATTTTAATTCCCTGTAAGCCAACCCTGTAAGCCATGTCGTCAGTCGCCCCTCCTTCCGTCAGGGCAACGGCATACAATCGTTCCGCACCTTTTTTCTGTGCAGACGCCATACCAAGGCAAGCATGGAGGCCGCTCAGCTCACTTTGGCAATTAGGAGCACATTAAATACCACACGCATTATCCAGCAGTATATGCAGCACCAGAACCTGGCAGAGCGATACCGGGCGAGGAGGCGACGTCAGCACGGTCACGTGAGTGATCAGGACATAGACACAGATTTCTCTGAAAGCATGGGCCCTGCCAATGCATGCATCATGGTGCTAATGGGGCAGGTTCATGCTGTGGAACGCCGATTCTGGGCTCGGGAAACAAGCACAGACTGGTGGGACCGCATAGTGTTGCAGGTCTGGGACGATTCCCAGTGGCTGCGAAACTTTCGCATGCGTAGGGGCACTTTCATGGAACTTTGTGACTTGCTTTCCCCTGCCCTGAGGTGCAAGAATACCAAGATGAGAGCAGCCCTCACAGTTGAGAAGCGAGTGGCAATAGCCCTGTGGAAGCTTGCAACGCCACACAGCTACCGGTCAGTCGGGAATCAATTTGGAGTGGGCAAATCTACTGTGGGGGCTGCTGTGATGCAAGTAGCCAGTGCAATCAAAGATCTGCTGATATCAAGGGTAGCGACCCTGGGAAATGTGCAGGTCATAGAGGATGGCTTTGCTGCAATGGGATTCCCTAACTGTGGTGGGGCCGTAGACGGATCCCATATCCCCATCTTGGCACCGGAGCACCAGGCTAGCGAGTACATAAATCACAAGGGGTACTTTTCAATAGTGCTGCAAGCTCTGGTGGATCACAAGGGACGTTTCACCAACATCAACGTGGGATGGCCGGGAAAGGTACATGACGCTCGCATCTTCAGGAACTCTGGTATGTTTCAAAAGCTGCAGGAAGGGACTTTATTCCCAGACCAGAAAATAACTGTTGGGGACGTTGAAATGCCTATATGTATCCTTGGGGACCCAGCCTACCCCTTAATGCCATGGCTCATGAAGCCATACACAGGCAGCCTGGACAGTAGTCAGGAGCTGTTCAACTACAGGCTGAGCAAGTGCAGAATGGTGGTAGAATGTGCATTTGGACATTTAAAGGCGCGCTGGCACAGTTTACTGACTCGCTTAGACCTCAGCGAAACCAATATTCCCACTGTTATTACTGCTTGCTGTGTGCTCCACAATATCTGTGAGAGTAAGGGGGAGACGTTTATGGCAGGGTGGGAGGTTGAGGCAAATCACCTGGCTGCTGGTTACGTGCAGCCAGACACCAGGGCGGTTAGAAGAGCACAGGAGGGTGCGGTACGCATCAGAGAAGCTTTGAAAACCAGTTTCATGACTGGCCAGGCTACGGTGTGAAAGTTCTCTTTGTTTCTCCTTGATGAAACCCCCCGCCCCTTGGTTCACTCTACTTCCCTGCAAGCTAACCACCCTCCCCTCCTCCCTTTAATCATTGCTTGCAGAGGCAATAAAGTCATTGTTGCTTCACATTCATGCATTATTTATTCATTCATCACACAAATAGGGGGATGACTACCAAGGTAGCCCAGGAGGGGTGGTGGAGGAGCGAAGGAAAATGCCACACAGCACTTTAAAAGTTTACAACTTTAAAATTTATTGAATGCCAGCCTTCTTTTTTTTGGGCAATCCTCTGTGGCGGAGTGGCTGGTTGTCCGGTGGCCCCCCCACCGCGTTCTTGGGCGTCTGGGTGTGGAGGCTATGGAACTTGGGGAGGAGGGCGGTTGGTTACACAGGGGCTGTAGTGGCAGTCTGTGCTCCAGCTGCCTTTGCTGCAGCTCAACCATACACTGGAGCATACTGGTTTGGTCCTCCAGCAGCCTCAGCATTGAATCCTGCCTCCTCTCATCACGCTGCCGCCACATTTGCGCTTCAGCCCTGTCTTCAGCCCGCCACTTACTCTCTTCAGCCCGCCACCTCTCCTCCCGGTCATTTTGTGCTTTCCTGCACTCTGACATTATTTGCCTCCACGCATTTGTCTGTGCTCTGTCAGTGTGGGAGGACAGCATGAGCTCAGAGAACATTTCATCACGAGTGCGTTTTTTTTTCTTTCTAATCTTCACTAGCCTCTGGGAAGGAGAAGATCCTGTGATCTTTGAAACACATGCAGCTGGTGGAGAAAAAAAAAGGGACAGCGGCATTTAAAAAAAGACACATTTTATAAAACAGTGGCTACACTTTCAGGGTAAACCTTGCTGTTAACATTACATACATAGCACATGTGCTTTCGTTACAAGGTCACATTTTGCCTCCCCCCACCGCGTGGCTACCCCCTCAACCCTCCCCGTGACTAACAACAGGGAACATTTCTGTTCAGCCGCAGGCAAAGAGCCCAGCAGGAACGGGCTCCTCTGAGTGTCCCCTGAAGAAAAGCACCCTATTTCAACCAGGTGACCATGAATGATATCTCACTCTCCTGAGGATAACACAGAGAGATAAAGAACGGATGTTGTTTGAACGCCAGCAAACATACACTGCAATGCTTTGTTGTACAATGATTCCCGAGTACATGTTACTGGACTGGAGTGGTAAAGTGTCCTACCATGGAGGACGCAATAAGGCTGCCCTCCCCAGAAACCTTTTGCAAAGGCTTTGGGAGTACATCCAGGAGAGCCGCGAATGCCAGGGCAAAGTAATCCTTTCACATGCTTGCTTTTAAACCATGTATAGTATTTTAAAAGGTACACTCACCGGAGGTCCCTTCGCCGCCTGCCGGGTCCAGGAAGCAGCCTTGGGTGGGTTCGGCTCCAGGTCCAGGGTGAGAAACAGTTCCTGGCTGTTGGGAAAACCGGTTTCTCCGCTTGCTTGCTGTGAGCTATCTACAACCTCATCATCATCATCTTCTTCATCCCCAAAACCTGCTTCCGTGTTGCCTCCATCTCCATGGAAGGAGTCAAACAACACGGCTGGGGTAGTGGTGGCTAAACCCCCCTAAAATGGCATGCAGCTCATCATAGAAGCGGCATGTTTGGGGCTCTGACCTGGAGCGGCCGTTCGCCTCTCTGGTTTTCTGGTAGGCTTGCCTCAGCTCCTTCAGTTTCACGCGGCACTGCTTCGGGTCCCTGTTATGGCCTCTGTCCTTCATGCCCTGGGAGATTTTGACAAAGGTTTTGGCATTTCGAAAACTGGAACGGAGTTCTGATAGCACGGATTCCTCTCCCCATACAGCGATCAGATCCCGTACCTCCCGTTCAGTCCATGCTGGAGCTCTTTTGCGATTCTGGGACTCCATCATGGTCACCTCTGCTGATGAGCTCTGCATGGTCACCTGCAGCTTGCCATGCTGGCCAAACAGGAAATGAGATTAAAAAGTTTGTGGGCCTTTTCCTGTCTACCTGGCCAGTGCATCTGAGTTGAGAGTGCAGTCCAGAGCGGTCACAATGGAGCACTCTGGGATAGCTCCCGGAGGCCAATACCGTCGAATTGTGTCCACAGTACCCCAAATTCAACCCGGCAAGGCCGATTTAAGCGCTAATCCACTTGTCAGGGGTGGAGTACGGAAATCGATTTTAAGAGCCCTTTAAGTCGAAATAAAGGGCTTCATCGTGTGGACGGGTGCAGGTTTACATCAATTTAACGCTGCTAAATTCGACCTAAAGTCCTAGTGTAGACCAGGGCTGAGAAGATCTGTCATCAATTCTCAGTTCTGCCACTGATTCCATGTATGACCTTGGACATGTCACTTGGTAACAGATTTTCAGAAAAGCACGACTCTCATTTAGGACCAACATGGAGTGGCCAGATTTTCAAAAGTGCTCAAAGGGAGCTGCTGGGTACTGAGTATTTTTGAAAATCTGGCTATTTATCTCTGTCTAAATTCCGTATCTGTAAAATGGGAATAGTAATTCCCTGCTTCAGAAGGATACCATGAGAATAAATATATTAATATTTGTGAGGTACTCAGAGGCTGTGGTGATTGGAACCAGATAAGTATCTAGATAGAAAATTGCTTCAGTGATTCTAAATACAAGACTCTTTTAAAGGGAAGCATTGCTCTACAGATATATTTCCCCTGCATTTAAAAAAAATCACAGTAGCAGCTCTGTGTTTCATTGTCAAGATGGACCACGACTGGCATATCACAATACCATTCCAAAGAAAGCTCCACTTAGACCACACTAATGGAAAGATTTCTTCCTTAAGTTATACTAATGGAAAATGAGATGCCTTGCCCACCCTGCTAGGTTGTCGAATCTGCTAGGCAAATCTTACATGGGCAGTTCATGCAGCCTCTTTTACTAGTGATTTCCGCTATGTTAATATAGCTTTCTTGCTCAGCGTTTTAGCCAAACAATTAAATGATTGTGTTTCTGAAGATTATTTTATCATCCAGGGTGATGGAGCTCTCGGAAGTATTGTTGACTAGCCCTGGTGTTTCTGGCATTACTTGATGCACTTTTGTTGTCCGTGTGAAGCCCTTGGGCTCGTAGATGTGAATCACCACAATTGTGACTGAATCTGCAATTATAATTGCCATCCAGACACGAAATCTTTGTTAATCCGCCAGGACATATCACTCCTCACAGCAGCAGCACTATTAATACTAGGTGGCCCACTTGTCCAAGATGTAAATGCCACAGGCATGTGAAATAGAATTAGCTCTACCTGGAGAGGAACATACTCCTCAGCTGGGTCCATATCTTGAACTGATCCTAGGACTTGCCTACACAAGAACCTAGCAGCAGTTGAATTTAAAGCTGCGTGGATACTCTTATTTTGGTTTATACCAGGTTTATTTTGGTTTACCTAAATAAATTAGGAAAAGATTTAATTAATCTGAAATAATTCTCATTTAATCCAAACTAAGGGGGTTTGCACCTGTTTAATTAAAATGGTTAAAAACCCCACTGATTTAAATTAAGCCGGTACAATTTTGGGATGTAAAGAAGGCCGTAGCATCTAAACACAAGCATTACTCCTGTAAGGAGAGGATACATCTCACATCTTATCCACCAGTATATCAACTTCCTGTATTAAATTACACACACACACACGATGTTAAAAGATCATTACTAAGGTTAAGAAGTCAAACACTAAAAAGTTAGGAAATGCCCTACATAAGGCTGCCTTCTTTTTCTGTGTAATCTCCTATGCTTTTAGAAAAGCAAACTGAACCCTGTCCCAGAAATTCTGTCATGTGGCATCATACTGACACCCACATGGTTCATTAGCAGGGTTGGAGCCTTTAGATCCACTGTACTGGCCTTTCCCACTTGACTTAAAGGAGTAACTGACACCAATAATAGGTTGTCATCCTCTATGTGGGTCAGTGCTAGAGAAAGATGAGACATGCACTTTACCAGTGGGTTTCACAGATATTTGCTGAGCAGAAGAATGATGAAACTCAGAAATTTTAGGTCCCATTCCAGGAGCTGGAAGGGATTTTGCTCTAATGCAGAGTTTCTCCACTTGGATCATGACTCAAAACTGGGTCACCAGAATGTGTCAAATGATCATAGAGCTGGCTTTGCTCAGCTCCCCGCTCCAGGGGTTGCGACCTGATGCACGGGGTCACAGTGCCACTCAGATATGGCCCAGCCTTACATCACGATGCCTTACATCAAGATGGCAGGGGGCCAGCCTGGTTAAATTTGAGTAAGTGGTGCTGTGACCCCATGCACCGAGTCACAATACCACTCTCACCAATTTGGCCTGGCCAGCCCTGCCATCAGGTCAATGCTTGAAGCGAGGAGCCAAACCCAGCCAGCATTGCAGGAGAGGAGACAGGATGTAGTGGTTGGTGTTACATTCCCTAGTAAGTACTGGTTCCCTGATATATCCTCTGCCCCACAGCCAGGTGACTCCCTGTCCTGCCTCGCATCTTGGGCCCCTCCATGTAACCCCAATCCCAAAGCTGTGTGACTCCCCCTCTGTCATACCATCCATCCTGGCCCCCAGCACCCCAGATCTTCCCCCACTGCAAGCCCCATCCCCTTCCACACCCAACTCCTTTCCTCAGCTCCCCCACATATCCCAAAGGGACCCAAATCCCCCATCCCTTTACCCTCTGCTCTCTGTGGATCGTGTGTGGGGGCTGTGTGGTTTTTTTTTTGGGAAGTTAGCAGCTTGCTACCTCTGCCCCCATATCCTTTCCCCAGTCTCCCACTTCACTCTCTCACCCCACTGTCCCAATCTACTCTCCCAGCACAAGCCACCTCTTGCCCCCTCTGAATTTGTATTAGGCATCTCCTACCTCCAAGTTGCTTGGGTCAAACAGCAGAGGCTGTTTTCAGTTCTTGTGCCTGGCCCTGTCCTGCCCTGTGGTAGCATAGAGCTGAAAGTGCAGGGAAAGTCCTGCTCAGCCCTGGGCTGGAGCATGCCCAGTGCAGATGGAATTTTTATGGAATTTAGTCTGCAAAGCTCTAGCAAGTCTCTACTGAGCATATACAAACTGTAATTTTTTTAAAGGCTTATAACTTGGAAAATTTGGGTAAGTTTTCACAGAGATGGCCAAAGAGACATTCCTCACACAAAGGACACCTCTATACCAAATTTTGAAGTCCCTGCTCCAAAGCATAGGGGGAATACAGCTTTTCAAAGAAAACGTCATTAGAATTTTTGACCTTAGGCAAAACAATGCATTTTTCTCTAACCTTGCTCTTGGAAATAGCGGACATGTTTTTGGCTGAATTTTTCCAAAAAACATTCAGCACGAGGCAGACTACATCATGGAAAACATCATCCCAAATGGTTAAAGTTTGTCCAAGTTATAAACAACTGAAGACAAGAATTTATAATGGGAAGTGTCAGCCAAACTTAACACATGGTGCTATCAGTTCCATCTATACTACTCCATTGTGGGTACTGCATCCAAAGAAAATTGCACTGCAACCATCCAGGGCATCTACTTCTGCTTATCATCTTTTTACCATCCAGGGAACTTACTCCTATTTAATGCCTTTCTTTTCCTTTCCCACATATTCTCCTCAGTCTCTTACATACTCTCAGGATATAATTTATGTTATGTTAAATTTGTACCCCTGCAATGCATTGGTGCACCACTTTCCTCAACTGGATGGAATGTCAGACTTGCTCAAATGTATGTGATTATGTTCTCCATGAGTGGTTAAATACAACAAAGTACAGACCTGTCATCTCTAAACTGCATCTGATTCTGTCACCCTCTATTTGCTGCAGCCTATAAGCCGTAAAAGTACTTCCCTAGAATGAACTCTTTCATGAGTTACTACTGGAATTGTTCAAGAAATGCTGAACCAGTGTTCAGGTTCAAGAAATGCTAAACCACATTTGAACACTAGAGGTAAAGACCTTGCCTGCGACTGTTCTTGTGCTCCCTATTTCTCTTCTGGATTTGGGTTTGTTGCCTTTTCTCTGATTGTTCACATCCTCCATCTCCCTCCCTGCCACCTTCCAGTGACGATACCACCACCAAAAGTTGCAGGTCCAGCAGTTGTTTTAACTAACTTATCCAGCAATGAGACAGTCAGATGAGAGCCAGGTAGGAAATGGTTTTCCTATCTT
Source organism: Chelonia mydas (assembly GCF_015237465.2). Lineage (NCBI taxonomy): Eukaryota > Metazoa > Chordata > Testudines > Cheloniidae > Chelonia > Chelonia mydas. The sequence goes on along the minus strand of NC_057852.1, from coordinate 25,010,597 downwards.
GTGAAAATTTGAGATTTTGAAAAATATTCCCAATTCAAATCAGGATGAAAAGTCAAAATCTTTCTTTAACTAATAATTAGATTACATTATTAAATGGAAAGTCATTTTGACCTAAAAACATTTTTTATTTTGAAAATATCAAAATGCGACATTTAAAAAATTTTGAAACTTTTCAAAATTGTTTTGAAATGGGACATTTATTAGTAATGACCCTTTCCCACAAAGACTTTTAATTTAGACAAATTGGCTTTTTCCCCAATGTAAAATGTTTCGTCAAAAATGTTCTTATCAGTTCTACCAGATTCTTCACTGACTTGCTATTCCATTGGTCTCTCTGGGTGCTTGGAGGAGTCATGATACTTTTCTCCTGACTCCTCTCCCTTGTTCCACTCTCATTTCCATATCATACTAGACAATCACATTGTAAAATTGAGATGAATTCACTAGATAGATGTACAGAGACAAAAGTAATAAATAATAGCTAAGTAAAAAGTAAACAGAACATAAGGAAGCCATCTGGGGCTAGGCAGCCCAAAAGAGGATTAAAACCCAAGTCAGCATATTAAATTACACCATGTCATTACATCATTTAGATCGGAGCTTGACAATCTAGATGATATTTGTAAAGACTGTTTACAGATAAAAACTACTGAAGCATGCCATGATAGATTTTTGTTTGTGAGATGCAATGCGCAAGAGGCTCCTGCATTTGGGACACACTCTTTCACATGCGTAATCAATCTCCTCTGGACTAAACACACAAGGACCGGAGAGGAACATTTTTTGTTTAATGCTGTAGAGCTGGAGGAATTTTCTTCTTTTTAACAACTAAGATTCTGGAGCAGAGAGGGAACCAGATTGTCCATGAAGCTTGCATGAATATACAAGGATGGTGGGAGGAGGACAGCGTGCAAGGAACTCTCTTTCACACCCTTCATGACCTGCACAAAGGCCAGGGGCAATTGTAGCCCTGGGGTTTGGGGATGTGTAGCAATTTCTCCCTCTGGAGTCCACTGGGGTTGCAAATCATCTCAAGAGGGCCAAGAAGCAGTGGTGAAAAGATGAAGTTACATCCTAAAGGATAGTGTAGCTTGGATTCCAGCAGAGACTTCATGATTCATGTCTAGGGTCTCGGAGTATCCCAAGCTGTATGTGCAGTGGACACCGCTCTTTATGGGACACAGAAGTGAGACATTGAGGAGACACACTAAGTCATCCGTCTACCTACCAATACTGTATTGTTCCATACAGCACAGTACATTTTGTTGCATTATTTGTCCCAAGGAATAGAGCTTTCACCACTTCCTTTAGGAGACTATTCCTTAGCCAAGTAGGTCTATGAGAAATTTTTTCTTGATATTGAACATAAATATTTTATTTCTTCCTTCTTCAATCTTCTACTATTTTCATCTTTCTTTCATCACTTCTAGTTTTTTCTCCTAGTGTCACTCTAAATAATCTTTCTACCTCTTTGGGGCTGAAATCTTTCAAATATTATAGTCTGTAATCACATCTCCACCATCTTGCTTGTCACTTAGCCAAGCTAGATATAGTTCGTGTAGCTCTCTTTAATCTTTTATCCTAAATCAATCCTTTCAACCCCCGCAATTATTGTTATTTATTTCTTTTGCTCACTTCCGAACTCTCTCTAAGATACAATTATCTATCTGGTAACGAGGAGTGCATTCCCTAAGAGAGTGACAACTGCTTGTAAAGTTGTCTGGCAGTATTAGATGAATTTGGTTCCCTTTTTAGTGTGTGCTTCCTAGCATAAGGGCAAAATTATCTTCTCAGATTCACATAGTACATCTTCATGGGTATTTTTCTCTCTCAATATGCAGAGATTTTAAACACAGGAAAAATAAGAAAAATGAAAATGAGATCCAGATCTGAGAACAGAGTTTTAACAGAGTACAGTGTACTGTATCTGGAATGCCAATTATATGCTACGTGTCTATGTACCCATTATATGGGAAGTTGAGGAAGTGGGGGCTGGCACAATGAATGAAGAAGGAAGTGGATTCTAGAACAAAATGATAATTAAAAGCCTGATAGCCTCATCACTGAGATGAGCGTAGATTCTCTAGCTTTCCCACAGGCATGTTGCAAATTGTCCACTCTGAGACATATGACCAACAGCAAAACCCCCAGCTCCGCATCATGACAAAGAGCTAAGGAACGACAATCAATTATAGGGACTAAATAAAAGTAAAACCTCAAGGGAAAAAGACAGGATCTTTGTAGTATCTCTCACAGCTCACTGCAGATTTGTATTCCTGAATTCTACATTTCCACAAAATTATATTGTAATTTCATGGGGAGATAATGCCATTTCAGAATGATGGCAAATCTGAATGCAGTTCACATTCTATCATGCAGCACCTGGGAGGGTTGAGAAAAAAAATTGTATGGAGGAAGTGTGTAATTTCATGGGCTTTGTTCTTAACATGAGTTAAAGGAGAATGATCTCTAGACAGAGAGTTAATATTCACACTATTATTTTGATGTCATTAAAAGGACAGGCGATGGAGAAGTGCCAGGCGATGGAGAAGTCTGTGGTCACAGCATGGAGGGGAATGGGGGCTAGAGAACCCTGAGGCAGTCTCCCCTTTGCCCCTCACTATCAGGGGTTGGGGAGTGGTGCTTTGTGGCCGGAAGGATGGATAATTGGGCTGGCATATCTGCTGGGTGACAGGCCAGGACCAGGAGCTCAGCTACTATGGTGATCATAGAATCATAGAATATCAGGGTTGGAAGGGACCTCAGGAGGTCATCTAGTCCAACCCCAGCAGCAATCCCAGCTTTCCAGTCAATCTAGGTATAAAGCCCGAGAGCTATGAATTGTACCCCTTCTTTCTACATCATACATAATCAGCATTCGTGCGAGTGTTGTAAGAGAAAGGCTAAAAAGAGTTTTGTGTATTTGATGAAGATCCCCATACAAAATTAGAAACAAAACTAGATATATGGTTTTTTTATAAGGATCGTTTGTATGCATGACACTGGATTTTAAGTGAATTCAGAGATTGATTATTGGACCAAAACGTTTGACCCCACTCTTCAGTTTAGTGACCCATTCCAGGTGAGTTACTCTAAAAAGGGAATCTACTTCGCATTATACACATCAGGGGAAATCAGCACATCAGTGCTGTTAAAAATTATTTCCATAAGACTGTGCATCACTACACATTATAAGATTTTTCCTCTTGTAGAAACCTTGACTATAAACACTGTCCCAACTTCATCCCTGATGCAACTCTATCAAAAGCAGTGGAGTTACCCCAGGCATGCATTTGATCCATTATATTTTTGTGTGTATATACTAGATGTGAAGCATAAGGTTGATTCATATTTACTGATGGCATTTCTAAGCGTCTTTGGGCCAACTCATAAAAGTGAAGGCAGCTACAGGCTCCATTAGCACAGTATTTGAGTTCAATAATATATAATCTTGTGCTTCATGTAACTTTTAACATTTTTAATATACATTTATAATTACAGAAAATTATAGTCTTTATAGCAGAAAAAAATAAAGAGTAACTATCTACCTCAAGGTTTCCCATTTGAGTATTATAAAAGTATTTTTTAAAAATGTATTTACAAAAAGAAATATGCAGGATATGCAAAAAATCTGTATTTCTTCTTTAAAAGAGCGAAATAAACCCGCAGGGGAAAAATTTTAAGATACATTACAGGCTACATAGAATTAAAAGTAATATCTATAAAAACAATAGAATATTCTAGTTACATAAATGTGTATACATTTTAAAAAATAAAACAATGTTTGAAGTCCAATGTTTAAATTAAGGTTAAATTGATTGGGGAAAAATAAATGTATTCAAGTCTGGAAACTCAAACAAAATCCCTGAACACACTACCTACTGTAGTTCCTCTACTTCAGAAAAACACACTGACGGTGCTTTTTGCACACATTTTTAATAAAAGCCACCCCCCCACACCCAACTGTAGCAGACTTTTCTTGACCAAATAGTGCACAAACTGAATTGCCACTATTTAATTAAGAACCGCATACCCAGAGACAGAGTCTCATCAGATTCACCCTTTTGGAATGTGTCAATGATCACAACAGAAGATATAGAAACAAACAGAAGATACAGATTAGTCACTTGCCCTCACATTTCACATACCCATTATAGTCAAGGGATGACATTGTTTCACAGTCCACTATCTACATGCATTATCCAGGTTTCAGAGTAGCAGCTGTGTTAGTCTGTATTCGCAAAAAGAAAAGGAGTACTTGTGGCACCTTAGAGACTAACAAATTTATTTGAGCATAAGCTTTCATGAGCTTTTGTTAGTCTCTAAGGTGCCACAAGTACTCCTTTTCTTTTTATATATTATCCAGTATCTACCATTCCACTACAATAGCTATACAGAGGAAGAACACTACCATATGCTGTTAATTTTATGTTTCCTATCCACGTGGTCTGAAAACTGAGCATCAACACACCATATATCTAGTCATCCACGGTACAAACACTAGATGCAGACCATAGGGAACTGTACTTTATTCTCCAAAATAATTTTATGACCTTAGCTGTTACAGAGAGTAGATAGCAATGGGAAGAGTACTTGAAATACTTAGATTAAATGCTGGTTCACATCATGTAGATACTGCTCTCTAAAATGGGACATGGCAGGGTTTGGGGGCAGAATTAAAGTTATCTGTAGAATCTTAATTCTAAATTTCCATATTTCCAGATGTTGCTAAATGGCAGTTTGCTGGCCATCTTTAAGCAGCCTCACAAGAAAGCATCTTGAGTAGAAGGGATTGGAAGCACAGTAAGCTCCATCATCTCCTGTCCCAGGATCTCACCAAGGTTATTGTCTATTAGAATTGAGTGAAAAATGGAATTTCCAACTCAATGAAATATTAGCATTTCTTGATTTGTTTTCATCTCAAATTGGGACAAAAAGTTGAAATACTGAAATTTTGAATGGGATGAAAACTTCAGAAAAATTTCCATTTGGGTCAGAATTAAACGTTTGTCATTCCCAAAGCAAAATGTTTTGTTACAGATTATTGGACTGACTCAAAACCTTTTGTTTCAAGTGAGCTCAACTTTAAACTGTATCCGCCTCTGGTGCCATGGTGCCTCATGGGAGTTGTAGTTCTGGTGCTTCTTGCCCCATTTTCTCCTGTGGGCCAGGGCCTCTGTCAAACTATATCTCCCATACTAAAGCTGTTATGTGACTCATGATGCACTGCATCACTTGGTCAGAGGGCAGACTGCAGTGCACCATGGGAGATGTGTTTAGGTGTTGGAGTTCAGCCCATAGGGTAGAATGGAGGCACAAGGCATCCAAATTATGACACCCATGAGTAGAGCTGGGCAAACATTTTTATCCACATTTTTTTTTTTGCTGAAAAATGCAGATTTGGGTTGACCAAAACATTTTGCCAATTCACATCAAACTTGCCAAATTGTTTCAGTAATTTTCTTTAAAAAAATAATCACTGACATTTTCTAAATGGAAGGGTTTTTTTAATTCCAAACAGCTTTTCATTTCAAGATGTACTTCAATTGTATTGAAAACATTTTTTAAAAGGTTCAATTAGCTTAAAACCAAAAGAAAACATTTTGCTTGACCTGAAACAATTTTTTTTCCTTTTTGATTCTGATTGACCCGAAATTAATATATTTTATTTTTCAGTACAATAGAATAGAAAAGAGCAGATTCATCCCTAAAAATTGTCCAAGCTGGAAATTGAATAATGAGACTCAGGGGGTTAGAACTCCTAACTTCATCTCTCTCTAGTACAGATTTAATCTTTCATTACATTGTCATATCAGGTTTCAGTAGCTTGTGTATTAGTTTCAGTTGTTACTGCATCAGGTTTAGAAGAGGTACTGTATAGTAAATTTGTTGCCAATTGCTTTAGAAAAGATTATCAAGCATTGAGAGTAAAATTGCTCTCAGTTATACTATGTAAACCTGGAATAACTGCATTGAAGTGAACATTATTATTCCAGATTTACACCACTGTAACTGAGAACAGAATTTGTCCCTCAATTTTTAGCTTCGCTTCCAGCTGCTAAAATAAATATGAATTTTGCTGTTGTAATTAATGATGTTATATAAGTCACAAAAATATAATAACTAGAGTTGACGGGGTAAAGACAAAGCAAAAACACAATTTCTAAATTGGAAAAGAAAATGTATTTAGTAATCTTTTCAAGTTGTCACAGCAAAGCACTGAAAGGTAGCAGATCTCTGTGATCACTGACATGCAGCTGAGCCACAGGTAATTGAAACTAATGCCAGTTTCAGTGGGAAAAAAACTAGAAGGAAAAAAAGCACAGCGGGAACAGAAAACCACTTGCAATGTGTTACTTTAAAAGGTTATGAACCATTTCTTCCGAGTGGCTCCCTGCCTTTTTCTTCTTACCTGACAATTTAGGTGGTACACATATTAGTGAGTAACATTTTAACTGAACACCAGCAAAGGTCACCTGTAGAAACTACGTGGAAGCATCTCAGCCTTTCCCCAGGCATAGATGAACCATAGCAAGTGCCGATCTTATTGATGGGAAAATTTAAAACGCAATGCCACTAAAGACAGCTCCCCACTCTGATTTTATTTAAGTCTCAGGGTAGAATTCAGTCCTTAGGTATGGAGGCACACTTCCCATTGGCTGTGCTGATCTATACCATAAATGAGTTTGGACATTGGTTTCGTCTATGCTCCCATTTGAGTCCTGTAAGTCAACCCTAGGGATAGACAATAGTTACTTGTGGTTTGTTCTTAAATTCAGTTTAATTCCTTAATTTTGGTCTCATGCATTAGAACATGAGAAAGTTCCAGGCATTGCTCTTTTTATTTAGGATCTGTATAAAGAACCATAGGAATGCATAACCATCATTCTATGTGCAGATGATTTTTTACTCCAATGTATTTTTCTGGCCTCTCTCAGTTTGACGGGGTTCTGGGGGGTGCCACCTGGAACTGAGGTATAGCTGAGCCCTCTGTGTCACCAATCTGGGTTCTCTCTTGCACTGTGACATTGTGACAAGTTGCAAAGCTCTCCAGCTTGCACTCACACCAAGCTCCACAGGCAGGGACCACACCCAGCTGTGTTCATGAATGCTCTTCATGAATGCTCAGCCACTCTTGAACCCACAATAGAGAGGCTAGAGCCTAAACATTCTCAGCTCCCCAGCCTAGGACCCCAGAGCTGTACCATCCTGCCCTGATCAAAGCCTGATCAGTATGAATTTATTACCCGTCCACCACTTTTACAAAGGAAAGTGGACATGCACTAACCCTTGATCATGAGCTGAGATTTATCCCTTTTGCACTTCAAGCAACACACAGTGTTTTAAGTAAAATATAAAACATATTTATTACCTACAGAAAGATAACTTTTAAGTGATTATAAGTGATAGCAAACAGATCAAAGTAGATTACCATAAGAAACAAAAACAAACACAAACTAAGCTTACAATATTAGCTAGGATCTGAATCACTGACTGACGATACAAGCAGTCCACCAAGATTCCATACACAGGCTAGAAACCCCTTTAGCCTGGGACCAGCACTTCCACCCAAGTTCATTCCTTTTCATCCGGTACTTTCAGGAGTGTTGTTATAGGGAGAGTGAAGTGCAGTCATGATGTCATTTCCCCCCCTTTAATATCTTCTTCCAACTTGCTGGAAAGCTCTTTTGCTGTGACCTGGGTTAAACAGTTCCCACTGTGTAGTGCTATCTCTGAGAGGTTTCTATTGTACACAGTTCCGGGGGTAATCCTTGTGCTTGTGCGCATGTCCTCAATACGCCATTAACATTGTTTGGCCTTTCTATTGTTTTACCTGGAAGGCTGCTTGTGGGTCTTCTCAACCTCATAACAGGTTTCAGTAGCACATACATAGGCAAACTTCATAGCTTCACATACAGTGATAGCACATACCATCCAACAAGATATTAATGTCTAGCAGACTTTTAGACTGATACCTCACAAGGCATACTTTGTATAAAACATATCATAATTATATGACTGTGATGAATATGAGGGTGCCAGGGGGTGCCACACTCAGTGCCATCAACACTACTGTACTGTTGTCCTGATGGCTTCCCCCATCCACTAAGAAAAAAATATCAGCGCTTAAACACCTCTTAAGACCTATTTTCCCTTTTCTTCTTCCTTCACCAAAGAATCTATTAGAAGATAAAGATCTCAGGCCACATCCTTGTTTGCTTTCCACAAATCTGTGGTGCAAAGCAAACCTAAGTAATCAGCTCAGGATTCCCCTTGCCTAGGTGAATCCAGTTGTCAGCATATAGTTCATGCCTGAGGCAAATGGGCCATGCCCTAAATTGCTGGGATCCCATGCTCAGGTGCCAGAGCAGCTTCTTGAGGGCCACTGCAACTAGTACAATTTAGAGCAGCATCAGAGCAGCTCTAAATTTTTGCTTGAGACCAAACTGGTGCTTGGCAGATGCACCCTTAGCCTGAGCTGCACCATGTTTCATATGAGCAGTATTCTTGATCTGGCTATGCAGATTTGTGCGCGCATAAGGGAGGGCTGGGGGAAGGAGAAGGCGGATTCCCTCCTCTCAACTGTTTGCTAGCTTCAGTAACCCACACGCCAGGCAATATATTCTTCCCCTCGTCCTGTACTTATTATCTTGTGTTTTGTAAAAACATTTGTAAGTAGTACCTCAATATTTGGGCGATGGGCACTTTTGCTATGCTGACAGGTTAGTCTGACAGATCAGACAGACAGAAATATATTATGACATACTATTTACATTGGTCTGCAATTTCAAGCAGCACAGTCTCCTCAGGGCAGCCAAGGAAAGCTTTGGCTAGCCCAGACACATTAGGATGTCTATCTACTGATACATATTGGCTCAGAGCATGTCTTTATGTGACCATTTTGCTTACCTACTTTCAGATGTCAGCACCCTTCCTGGCTTCAAGACTCCTGGGTGTGCTTTTTCCCCTCCGTTTCTAGGATTTTCACAAATAAATAATTACAATGGTCTATTGAACATACACAGAGCAGACGAACTAAAGGGTATTATGCTTAGAGGCATAGCATTATGGAATAAAACCTGATCTTCTACAATTTTTGGAAAGATTACATAATCTAGTGTTGTAGGTGGGAGATAAATGCAGGTGAATCGAGGGAAGAAGTTGGGCCAAATTAAGGCAATCCAGAACCGTAGGCATATCTGACATGCACCCGCTATAGCCCTGTTACTGTATCCTGGCTTCACCCCTCCTTGGGGTGGGAGCAAAGTTCACACCTCTGGGAGCTATTGTTTTAGGCTCTCTGCCTAACTCAGGCAGACATCACTTACACTTGATTCATATTTTTTCAAGCATTTCTTTCCATCCATAAGAGCTAGAAATATTTTTCTTAAATGAAAGCTGAGATTTTCATCTCATCATGTGGCTCCAGGAACTGGGGCACTGGCATTGGCTTTATGATGCCTATTCCTTCTTTGGCCTTGGAGGGAGTTGCTAAGGGAAATCATAAGTACTAAAAGCGTCCTCTCTGCAACAGCTGGACATGTGAGGAAAAGAGTCCTCAGAAACAGATCTAGTTTCTTCTGTCCAGTTACAAAAAAACAAAACAAAACAAAACAAGCCAAACTAAGGTGCTTGGATAAATGTTGCCATTCATTTATTTCATAGCACCCAAAACTGTGCTGACAAGTCTCTGCCCAAGAGATCTTAGAAACAAACAAAACAAAAAATCTCTATTCATCTGCATTTCAGTCTACTTTCAAGTTATTTTTGTTAGAGAGGTTGATAGGAGAATTCATTAGAGAAAAAAATGTGCATGACATAAGTCTTAGTATTGCACATTTATCTTCCTTCCTTGCTTGTGTTTTTTACTCCTTTGCTTTCATCAGGTGGTGAAAGTGATGGATGTTTGGGCAACAAGTCTAAAAAGAGTGACAATTTTTTTCATTCCCCTTTATACCGAGTATATCGACTGAGGGAAATGATGATTTTCTCCAGATTAGAGAGAAAGGAACACAGTGAGGAACATCACTTTGGGAGGGGCAGTATTTTTTCCTCTCTCTCTCATGGACTGTATGGACACAGGCCAACAGAACCCAAGCCTCAGGGGCTGGGAGGTAGAAAGATTGCCAGGAGTGGGGGCCAAGAGGCACAAACAGCTCACAACCCACACTGCACCAGTGGGCCTGAAACTCCAAAAGTGGGCTGGGCCAGGAGAAGGAAGGGTCAGGCTTTCAGGGAGCAGTATAGATTTAGAACCTCTCTAATGGTGAGCTCCTCTGGGGTGCCAGCTGGATTTTAAAGTTACCCTTTCCCACATAAAACCTGCATGAGGACTGTCACCCCTTTTCTCACTGTGGTGAATCTTCCCCTCAGGCTTAACTGCTCCAACAGGCACAGATTTGCAGCCCCTCCATGCCTGTCGGAGTGAATCTAGCCCAATAACAAGTCACCAGCCTTGTACCAAAGCTGTAAAGATTATACCCTGGTGTGCTCTTTCTGTGACAGAGTGTATCATAGCTGTCAGATCAATAATGGCTAGCATTTGACCTCTTAGCTTTCCATAGACTGATTTCAAGTTCTATTTTTATTGAATTATTTATATCCATCCTAATTTTTCACTGTTACATTTTGTGTGTGTCGTGCCTCTGGATAAATTTTTCTTCTCACAGCTATATTTCCAGATACTTCAGACTAAAAAAACAGACATGAAAATAATGCTGCTACAGGTCTGAGTTCAGAATGTCTGTCCTTTCTTTGCTTCCCGCCTTGGACATTGCTATTACAACACACAGAGCATAGAAGCCGTTGCAGGGGGGGTATTAATGGTTTTGAATTGGGTCAATCAAAATATTTTTTTTTAGATAATTTCAAAATGTTTTGTTTTGAATTTGACCATTTTAAATTTAAAATTTTCAATATAAATTAACTTAAATTTCAAAATGAAAAATTGTTTGAAACCATATAAAGGAACTTTTCATTTTGACAATTTCAAACAACAAATTTCAAAAAATTTTCGAAATGGGAAATTCATTGAAACCAAACCTTTACTGTGAACAGTTCTGGTTTTGAGGAATTAGCATTTTCTGACAAATATGTTTTGTTGAAAAATTCCCAACCAGCTCCTGTTTTAGTGGAACTGTATTTGCAGCAGTTATAAAGAATGGAAACACTTACAAATGGAGTAATTAGGACTGCAAATAATTCTCTCTCCCAGTTTGTCATCATCCCTTCCAATCTGTTGGGTGATAAAAGTATCATGTGTCTCATTACATTTTGCTGCAGTCTTTTTGATTAAAACTTGGCAACAGTGCAAATATCACTCCACTATAAACAAGAGGAATAGCTCTTTGATAAATATCTACTCAGTCACTGATGCGGACACAGTGGCAAAATGAGGACAGACACATGCATGGAATTAAGCAGTAAACTGCAACTTTTATTAAACTTTAACATAGAGGAGGGGCGCTACCCGACAATCACCCATGCTCTCCTATACCAAGTATTTAATTGGTTCCAATGCAGCAGTTAAAGGGCTCTGTACCATACCAACCCATATCGCACAGTAGTTCTGCTCAGCCTATCTCCCAGGACTCAGCTGTCTCTGAGTCCTAGCACCCTTCCTGCCCCCCAACTTCCTCACAAGGGAGATCTCCGCCCACGAGGGCAATAAGGTCTCACCTTATCATATGAGTCCCAGGCCCATCATCACAATCCCAGGGCTTTTACCTCTGGGAACCATTCATTTTATTTTCTTACCCACCACTGGAAAGTGGCTGCAAGTTGCGATGAACAAACAATTAAACCCCAGTACCTCAGTTAGGTACTAAGCACATTACTACTTCACTCACTGTGGCTTGAAGGTGCTTCAAGGAAGGCAAAAAACCCTCCAATTGGCCCATGGGAGAAAAAATTCCTTCCTGACCCCATAACCAGGTGATCGGATAGACCTGCAGCACCTATCAGGCCAGGTTCCCATTCCTAGTTCAGGTGGGTACAAAAGAGGCTCCACATGACCCCTGCAATGGGATAAATCCTGGGAGATGGGGGATGCTGGCCAATCAGCAACCCTTTCCCCCAGCTGGCCAATGGATGCCAGAAATTCCCAGGGGGATGAGCTACCTATTGTCCATTGGTGAGTGTCTCCCTCCCTTGCTCCTGGAACTGTTCCCACCTTTCACCATTAGCCCCGTCAAGTTCCTCAACCCATTTCCGTCACTCTTTACATTTGACTTATTTCACATTTCTATCTCATTTCAACTGTGTGTGTGTGTGTGTGGTTTTTTTTGCCAAATATAGCATTATAGTTAAAATATTTGCCATGCTCCTGCCACATTAATAAAAACCTCAGTATGACTCACTACAAGAAATAAGAAAAATGGAATTAAAATATTGAAGAATGGAATAAGCCATGGTTTAGATGTTTTCATCTCTAATCTCTATCACGCCATGAAATTAGTTCATTGCCTTCCCGAAAATGAATCCGCATTAGACTGACAGGAATTATGGAGCAGATTTTCAAGGTTAATTATGCACGTGGATATATGAGTGCATGCCTTACGCAACCTGTGTTTGCATGGAAATCAGGCATTTGTGTATGCATATGGTCAGTTAAGTGCCTAACTAGTCATGCACACCAGTAAATATCCTACCTGAGTGCAAGAAATCATTCCATCCGTTAATAGTGAACATCAGGAGGCGGCAATAAAAATCACAGGTAATAGCATCACAGAATTTTCTATCAGAAACTGTAGCCCTGTATCAAAACAGACTTACAGATATGCTGAAGTATACATAGTAATTACTGGGAAAATGCCACCACCTTATTAGGTATCTTAATCTGTTTCTGTGTTTTACTACCCGTTATGCTGCTTGTTTCATTAAAGCAAAAACCACAATAACCTGAACTAAAAGAATGTTAAACACCTAAATAAGATGTTAAAATGGAAAGTTATGAGTATTTCACAACATATTAATAGTCCCCTTTCTTTTATAGTTTAAAAAACTACCCACACTTTTAAAGTACTATCCTGCATTCAGAGGTTATGACACCATACTTAAGGACACATTTTTAATTTTGAGGGTCTGCCATTAGGCGTGTAATTCTCTCATATATCAAGATAGAATCATAGGGATAGAAGAGACCGAAGGGTCATCTAGTCTAAGCCCCTGCCAAGAGGCAGGATTTGTTGCATCTAAACCATCCAAGACAGATGGCTATCCAGCCTCCTTTTCAAAACCTCCAGTGAAGGAGCTTCCACAACCTCTCTAGGCATGTAAATATAACCATCATGATTTCTTTAGAAGAGAAAATCCAACCAAAAGTACAGACAACTGAAATGTTGTTCAAAGTCATTCATACAAATGCAAAAAATGTATCATCTAGAAATAAATTAGTAGGTGTTTTATCATTCTGACCCTATAAAATTCTCCTAGCCCTGCACATTCTCTCTTTTACAGGTACTCAGTGTTACTGAGTGGAACCCACACAATGGGCAGGAAATCCCTGGAAGATCAGGAAGAATTTTAAAGGGCCAGGACTGTATAACATCTAAACATTTATTTCCTGTTTAATATGCTTTTAAAAGGACCCTTGTCAGCTACTTTCTAGAATTTGATTTTTTGTTACTTTCCATTGTTTAGAACGCTCTGACAGGAGTTGGAAAAGAAAAGTTCCGTCTTCGAATATGTTTCTGTTACAAATGATTCCCGTTTAACAGATTTTGTTATTCTATTCCACTAGGGTTTCCTCTTAAGACAGCAGCTTTCCTCAGCTGGACAATCAAGGCAGCCACTTATGAGGTCTCGGTATGCTTTCTTTATCAATAATAATGCTTTCTCTCTGCTCCTCCAATTCAGAAACTTTCGCCTGAAGATGTTGTTCTTAGGCTTTCAGGGACCATGAGATGCTTGCGCCAGGCGCACACATATGCCACTTGGACACAAGGAAAACTGTCATACGCTTTGCACTCTTATGCTGTAAACTAGGCGAACCATCGTTTCCTCCCCCCACACACATATAATTGGCCACTAACTTTATGCTTGAAGTGAATGTTTTTTTATTTTTTAATTTAATGTATTAATTTAAACAATTTCCTTTACTCCCCACAGTACCTAATTCTCAGTCCAAATTCCTCTCTGGACATGCTATCTGGGGCCTCTGTCCGCTTAAGAATTCTTCCTTAAGAGGGCTGTTCTGCAAAACTGTCTTCACTGAAGCTAATGGAAACTAATTTTATAGCATCATAAATATCAGCAGTGAAAAAAAACCTTTTGCATTCCCCAATATGTTAATTGAAGCCACTGGGATCACTTACATGAGTAAGGGTTTGAAGCATCTGGTCCTAACACTGTAAAAAAGGAATATTCACACAAACCATGTAGTATATAACTAAAAGGACTCACAACATATTGTAGTAGAAGAAACATACTGAAAAGATGAGTACATAAATAATATTAAATTCAATATGAAAGATAAAATAAATGTAATCCACTATATAGTAAAAAGCATATATTTATAGACACACTTACAAGTACTCACTCTTTTGAAGTGCTCTCACCCTAAAAATATCCAAAGGTACATGTTTCAAATGGTAAGAGAAGAAGTTACCTTGTAAGCATAATGATTAACCATATTATTGTTAATTAACCACTGACAAGTATAATCCAGTTATCAACAGTCACTTCTTTCCAGCACTTGAAAGCCTTTCCCACAGCTGGTGAAAAGAAACTTAAAATATTGGAACTGGGAAATTGTTTTCAACTAGTTACGTGTGAACCTCTGCCACAGACTTCTTGAGAGATCTTGGGCAAGTCACTCAATTTCCCTATGTCTTAGTTGGCCATCTGTACAGTGGGGATAGTAATAACTCTTTTCTTCTACATTGTTTATTTGTAAGCTATTTTGGACAGGGACTTTTTCTTAGTATGCATCTGGACACAGCACAGCACAATGGGGTCCTGATTTAAACAGGGGAGTCAAGGTGCTACCGTAATACAAATAATTTTAGGTAATAAAAGTATGCACAGGGTTTCCTTGAAAACGTTGTCAGCTTTCTGCAATACAGTGGCAGCTTCTAGGACCCTGCACAGGAGTGAAGGGATCCTCTGTTGAGGTACCCTAAGCTCAAGTGAAAGAACCTTGTGTAAACATGCAGAGTCATTACCACTGGCATATGCTGGCAGCTGATCTTGATGTCTTCAACTAGAGTGCAAGAGAGACTGGGGGTGTCTCTCTGGAGCAGACGGAACTCAGGGATAAATCCACAAAGATACCTAGGCATCTAACTGCCTCTTGAGTTGCTTAGGTCCAACATTTAGGTGCTACTAACTTTCTCAGAATCACGGCTCATCTGCCATCTAACCAGAATAGTTGCTTGAAGTCCCAATGGCATCTACATTTCCACTGGTGGGCACACACAAAGCCGCTTAAGTCCTGACACTGCCCCCAAACTGTTGAATGGCTCTGAGCCCTTGCTCACGCTAAGTCCTGGTGGGACTCTCAAACTTGGTGTTCTCTGCCGATCTTGCCCATGGGGCCCAATCTGGTAGATTTTTGGGCCTTGCACAAAAGGCAGCCGTGGGCAAACAGGTCAGGAATTTTTCAGAGGGGCAGGTTTGTGTATCCAGAATACCTAATAGTCCAGTGGTTAGGGCACTCATCTGGGAGGTGAGAGACCTAGATTCAAATCCCTCTTCTGCTTCATTTGGAGGAGGAACATGAGCCCATGTCTCCCACCTCCCAGGCATAATGGACAAGTTGCAGGGATGTAAATAACGGCCATACCGCAATCTGGTACTATGGTCTTGGAGTGTGTGGTGCATAAAAGAATTTGGATAGATTTTGGTTATCTTGAAATAATGGGCCTGATTCTGCTTTCACTTAAACATGCAAAATCAGCATGGGATCAGAATCAGGTTCAAGAGTGTTTTTTTTTCTGGTTGGCTACAGATCTGATGAATGCTGATAAAGTTTATAACATTAAGCAGTGTCATGAAAATATGGTTTCAATTCACAGCCGAGTCTGGAAACAACAAACAAGATAGTGTTGGAACAGCCTGGTTTAAAGCTTCCTACTTCACAGAGTCTAATAACTCCCCTTACAGAGAAACTGTGAATAATTAACAATTAATCAATGTTTGCCAAGTGCTTACAGTCCTTTGGATGAAAATATGTCTCTCAGTATCTCAGTATTATTAAGTTAAGCATTCTTGTTTTTGTTGTAGTTGCACAGGAAGCAATCTCAGCTAAATGAAGACCGTTATGGATATACAAAAACTTAGTCATGATTAGCTTGATCATTAAATGATTTAGAATTTAACAAACAGAATGGATGCCACAGAAAACACAACAAAGAAAGCACAACCAAAAGAAACCAACAAGATTTCAAAACCAGAACATTCTACCATAAAAGAGAATCTGGGTGGGCAAAACTGACAGCAAAACAACAAGAGTCCATATTGAAATCACAGCCAAAAGAATACATAGGTTTGAAAATGATAAAAGGTGAGGAAAACATTTTCAATATCCTTTTGTTTTTCCTTAGAAGTTAATGATGATCCGGATTTGGAAAAGAGTGCTTCTGATCTTGTGATGTAAATTGCTATTGGCCATCTGATACTCTGGTGCTGAAAGTCTCACTGCTCTTGATAATAATTTCTGTCCACCTTGCCTTCGACCATATAATCTCTGATAAAAACCCCTTTTGCCTGATGAAAACTTTTTCAACTACTCTTTGAAGTAGCAGACAAGATTAGATTTTTAGCAAAACTGGAAGGAGTCTCCTCTCAACTGTGCAAATATCTCAGGAGAGTGTATATCCTAAGATCATATCAGCCCTACCACATATGACTTTTTTCTCTGATTTCCAATCCACATCTGAGTCCACTTGAAAACTGACCTCAAGCTTTTCAAAATTCTGTACAGGCTCTCCTTCTCTCCAACCTCATATTAAGTTTTTTTCTCTGCCAGTTCACTCTGCTCCCTCAGAACAACTCTTCAAGATTGTGGGGGTGCAGAAAGGTAGGGTAGAGCTCCTCTTCATGTTGTGCATTTGTGTTGCTCTATCTTCCTAGAATTCCCTTCTTCACAGTTAGAGAGTTACTTCCTCCCCAAAACTCACCTGAAAACCTTTAGCTTAAATTTAACATTTAGTGTAAACAGTGAGAGAAAAACCTCAAGCAGTTCAGAGTCAGGGTTGTGTGTGTATAAGCATCCACCAGTTTGGAATGTTTGTTTGAACTACCCATAGCTCCCGAGTCTGAAAAATGGGGCTGGAAATCTCACAAGAACAGGCTTTAGTGCAGTATTTCCGCACATCCAGTTCCATTCCTGGCTGTAAAGCAGAAGTGAGGAAAGAATATCTGAATAAAAGAAAATCTTGAAAAAGGCTGTTTGAGTTTGGTTCTAACAACTACCCAGGACTTTGTGGGGTTTCTGTACTCCTCCTAAAGTTTTCTGTGATATTCTTTTTGAAAGATGCTATATCAAAACATATTGTATCCTACCATCAGTTATATGACACAGGTGCCATACCAAATTCAATATGCTTTTTATCTATCAGAACTCAGTAAAATGTATATCCAACCAGATACTTATTACACCATGACACACCTTTTGTATCCATTATGTGATCGATGGTCTTTAGTTCAGCAAGTTTTATTCCATATCCATTTATCTATCATATTCTTGCCATATTTTATATCCATATAGATCTGCATTTTATCTTTCATCGGAATGACTGTGCATAAAAATACTTAGGGTCAATTTCTGCTCTGATAGACATGCTCTGTGTAAATGCGGAGTAACTCCATTGAACCAACTGGTACTTAATCTTGATTGGCTGAACTGTAAAGGTCCAATTTTGTGAGATGCACCAGAACCCCCAACTCCCATTGACCTTGCAGGATTGGTCCTAAATGATTTATAATACAATATGACAAATAGAATAGATGCAACACACAAGAAAAAGAAAACAAAATAGATGAAAGAAAATATGTTTTCATCTTATTAAGCTGCACTTTAGATATTTGGTGTGTGTGTGTGTGTGTGTGTGTGTGTGTGTGTCCTGCTGTGGCTTACATCTAGCTTTCAATGTATTCATTTCTAAAATTTCCCAAGGACCAGAAAGAAACAGAAAAGATATATTAGAATTGATAGCAAACACAATCAATACAACTATACCTTCCCTCTTACATACAAAGGGGCTATATTTTCAGAATAAGAGGCTACACCTGTGTGTCTTCATTTGCACATGCAGTTAACGCAACTGCACACACACACAGAGGTATTTCTATGTACAAATGACCATTTAGAGGCCTAGTCATGTGTGCTCAAACCCTCAGTTTGCCTACGCAAAGTAAATTTGTGCACAAATGTATGAGCACAAATGCAAGCACATTTTTATGTGCTGCTTGCATGCTTCTTTTACTGAAAATTTGGTCTGAAATGTACAATCAACCTGCAAAAAGCCACACAGATTTCCAGGCCATGCTAATGAAATCTCCAGCATTAGAATGTAAGGTGATTGTCTTTATGACTTAGGAAACAATTTCCTCCCAACCCCATAATGTTGGGCATTGCCCAGTTGACTAGAATAGGGACTGTCAGAAAGGTGCAATGAGTCAAAACATTTCGGGTGGGATCTGAGCACCAAAATGCCCTAGACACCTTTGAAAATCCTGCACTAAAGCTAACAATGACTTGGAAGGCGGAAACCTGTTGGGATTTTCTGTCTTTCTCTGGAGTATTGGGGATTGACTACTGCCAGAGAAGTTGGACTAACAGTTTGATTCAATCTGGCAAATCCTGTCGTATTTAAAAGGTTTATTTCAAAACATACATTAAACCAGATAAATTAAGTATCTTGAATACCACAACACTGGATAATGTTTGGAAGTATTTAGACTGTATTTGGCATGATAACTACTTTGCTAAGATGTAGACTTTATAATTTACACTTAGTACTGCCAGCCTTTCCCCGCTCCTCAACAAAGGTTGAGTAGCAAATACTGTAGTAGTGTCTCTTATATCAAGACTTAATTATTTACTGGCATGCTAAGAGGTAGTATTAAAAATAATTACAGTTAAACTACAACTGTCATACTAAATGAATTACAGTTGGTTATACAGTATCCTTGTTCTTATTACGCTTGCTCACTTACTCACAAAGTTCAGTCATTTGCAATGGGTCTCTCAGAATACATGAATTAGCAAGAGTCTACAATATATAAGTTTCCACTTACATTATTATTAGTGAAGTCTCTAACATGAAGGTATATTAATGATCATTCACATCTCTAAGAAAGAGTGGAAACTCAGACATTTTCTACCTCTTTTTAAATGGACTTTTTCCCAGGCTGAGTCACATAGACCCATAAACCAATTCATAACGTTGAGGGAGCTTTTGTTGATTTACATTTTTGAACAATTATTCTTTTAGAAATTTACATGCTCTCAGCACGAAGCTTTCTTTATATTATGCACAAAGACCACAAATGTCATTAGGTGAAAATTCTCAGACCTTCAGGAAGGTCTATGTTTAGGACGATGTTTATAATTCAATCTTTCCTAGAAAAATTTTTATTAGCAGGGCAATTCCACCTGTATTCCCAACTTGTGGTCCACTAAGGGCACCCACTCTAGGCAAATCCTCAGCCATTACCTCTCTTAAGCAGAGACTCTTCCTGACTGGAGTTTTTCCAGACTGCTTAGTTCCCTGCCTATACTGTGATATTCCCAGCAATCCAGCGTGTGAGCTTTACTTTCTCTCCACAGGCTATGAACAGTTGTGATTGCCAGAAGTTACAAGTTATCACACAGCTCCCGATAAACAAGCACATTTATTTTTAAGGTGAAAATGTTACAAAGAAAACATTAAACACAATATAAAAGAATCTAATGCATGCTAAAAATGTTAACAGAGGTCACACCAACTTCAGCCTAGGGCTCTGCTAAGTGTCGGTCCTTCAAAACCCACAACTGTGTTTAGCCCTTGGTTACAGGTTCATAACTGTCTCTGATTCAGAACCACCATGAATACTTCAGTCTTTTCTTTACACAGTTTGGGCCTTTGATCTTGGCCTCATGTAACAGGTAATCAGCAGACAATGGCCCACTCCCCAGGTCATAGCTTTACAAGACTGGATTTCTGTATAACCGGAAGTGGGAAAATTGCATTCACCTCCCCTAGATATTCCCCAGAAAAATGACCTAATACTCGGAGTTCCAATGGTCTGTTCTAATCTGGGACATTGTTCAATATCGCTAAACCCCCAGGTCTCACATCTGTCACATCTCCTCCCCACGAGATGTTACATACAATTCCAACCGACAATAATACATAAACCATTCATTTAATACAATGGACCCCAAAGATACTTAAACTTAATTCAATAAAATCTCCCAAGGATATGCAGGAAATTGCCATATCTGTCATAGCAGGTATGTCCATAGGCTATATATCTGATCTCCATGGCAACTCTTATGACTCCAGGTTTCAAAAAAATGAAAGCTATACTTAGGTTATGAAAAATAACTTATATGACAGTAGCATTGCTCTGTGCCATTTGTGGCCACATTTTCTAAACTTAGATGCTAAAGCTAGGCTCCTAGATATAAATTTATACAGCTAAATATGAATGCTCTGATTTTCAGAAGTGCTGAGCAACCCACAAATCCCAAAGATGTCAATGGGAGCCACAGGAATTAAGTACATTTGAAAATCGGGTATTTAGCCGTTGGAAAATCTGAACTATAAATTGACAGGATGGATAAAAATACCTTTATAAAAGTTTTGTTGGTATCACAGAATACGTAATACCCAATGGCATTAGTGAGGAACTAAAATTTGTGAGTGTCTCTCTGTCTCTGTCCTATGGTATCTATCTGCCTGCTCTTTGCATTTTTAAATCACCCATCATTGGGATAACTTTTAATCTTTATATAATTTATTTTTATTTAAAAGAATAACAAGACATCTCTGCAAGGCTTTTGGCATCCTAACACATAATTCAGACCCCAACAGAACCCAGAAGTATTAAAATAATAATTGAAAAAGAAACGGTCAACCAAGCTAGCCAGCTAAAAAAAATCTCCATGGCTGATGTTATGCTTCCTAGACATCTCCAGAAAAACTGGGGGCCTGGAGGGTCTCCAAATTCAGCTATTTTGGATCAAATGGGGAGGCAAGTTCTAGAGTCCCGCAACTCTCACAGACAACACCCTGCCAGCTGCCCTCTTTATTGTATAATGAGGGGATCCAGCTCAAGTGCCCCTGCTGCTCTGTCTTTCACCTTGCAGTGAGTACTGGCATTTCTTGTGAGTTTGTAAAATTGTTAAGAACATTCACATATAGAAGGAGCGTCCTAGATTTCTTTACTCACACCTTAAGAATATGAGTTACAAATATATTACAGACAATTCCATCTTGGGGGATACTCTGATAAACAGCTAAACTCTTCAATTTGTGTTCAGAACCCCTCAATAATTACAGATTTCCATAATACCATTGCTTATTTATTGTTTTTATTATGGATGCATCTTGATATAATCCTGCAATATATATCCCACTCTGTGTTATATTCATTAAGAAATGTGGCCTGGTTTATTTGCTTAAATATCAATTCTGAAAAGAACAGCCACATACATCAATCACGTCTCTGTAGAACTTTGAATGGTAAACAACTCTTCTCCGCCACTGCGATCCTACTGAGAGCCTTGCAGTTCATCTAGACCGATTTCTTATGCAGACTGATAGAATAATGAAATGTGATTGCAGCCTGGTTAAAGTGCTTCCAGGAACATTTCGCTTCCTGGAACACCCCCTCTCCATAATTTCTTGGTTACTAAAAAGAAACTGATTTATTGAAGACATATTTTCAATACTAGACAATTATGCTGT
Organism: Chelonia mydas; assembly: GCF_015237465.2. Classification (NCBI taxonomy): domain Eukaryota; kingdom Metazoa; phylum Chordata; order Testudines; family Cheloniidae; genus Chelonia; species Chelonia mydas. The sequence continues at coordinate 24,988,698 of NC_057852.1, read as the reverse complement.
CCAATTCTAACACAAAAGGACACAAAAAAGGCTTTCTGACAATTTAACTGAAGAGAATAAAATGCCAAAAAGGAAAAAAAAGAACCTTATCTTTATTCCTTAGCCCCAGGGAAAACTGCTTACTCAAAAGAAAAATTTTAGCTTTATTTTTAGTTGATACATGTCATAGATATGCTGGTCCTGCTTTAGCAAAGGGGGCTAGACTAGATGACCTCTTGAGGTCCCTTTCCAGTCCTAAATTTCTATGGTTCTATGTTACGAAAACCAAGCCAACGGTATTAAAAACTACCTTACTGAACGTTATGTTGTTACTTATGAAAAAGGCGAAGATTTTGTCATGGTTATTTTTAGTAAAAGTCACAGACAAGTTACGGGCAATAAACAAAAATTCACAGAAGCCATGACCTGTCCGTGACTTTTGTTGCTGCGCCTGCATGATTTCCCCTGCCACCATGGTGGCTGGGAGCTGTGGGGTTCCCCCTCTGCCCAGGGCAGCTAGAAGCTGCAGGGTGACTATATTTCCCAAAGAGAAAACAGGACACCCTGCTACTTACCTGAGGCGTCCCTCTTTCCCTGCGCGAGGCTGTCACCCATCCCTGGAACTCTGAAGAGGGCCCCCTCAGGAGTCTGTCACCTGTCCCTGGAACCTTGCAGGCCCCCCGCATTGCCTGTCACTGAAACCCTGCCAGGGCCCCGCTGGCTGCGAGCTGGAGTCCCACAGCCCATGGGGCTGAAGCAGAGAATGTCATGGAGGTCTCTGAAAGTCATGGATTCTGTGACATAAACGTAGCCTTACTTATGAATATCTAACCTGATAGTTAGAAAGTTCATTCAGTCTACATCTCCTTCTAACTAAAGCTCTCATAAGATGTCTCATCAGCCTCTTGAATCAACAGTACAGATTAAGATCTTCATAGAAAATAATTGTGGAATGAAGACTTCTTAATATACACTGCAGAGAAGTCACATCTATTTTTGTTTAAATTTTTTAAAGGAATTCACTGTTGGTGAAAAGTGCAAGAGGGACACTTGAGAATGCAAGGCCCCTGTTTACCTACCATAGGCACAAAACACAGGTGGTGGCAGGGTGAGTTTTCATCCCACTGCATTGCCAATGTGTCTCAACGAGAGCTAGCTGACAATTTTTTGACTGTTTTTTTATGAAATAGGCTGATTAGTTGAAAATGCAACTGTTCGCAAAACATGCCTCTCCCTGTGTGATAGGAATGGGCACCAAGAGTTCAGAGTCCTTTGGGGCTGGCCACAGGAAAGTGGCTGCCCTCTTCAACCACCACTGACTGCTTCATGTTGTTGTAAAGTATGAGAATGTTGAATTTGCAACACTGAAATAACGTCATGATGTTGTGACACTGAAAGTTGTTTAAGTTGCACAAGAGAACGTCAAAGAGGCAATAACTCTGTCGTTTAATACCCTTTGACACCAATGGAAAGACTCCCATTGACTTCAGTGGGCTCTGAATCAGCCAATAACTTGACTATGCAACTGACCTCCTAATATGCATGCAGAGACATGATTTGACAATGAACAAGTTTTTCTTTAAAACGATGTTCTCCCAGTGTGCTACAGATGTGAGTATGTGGAATTGCATCTGCCCTCTACGATCATTAAAGACAAAATTAGGGCCCAATCCAGCAAAGCACTAAAGCACACATGTAACTTTCAACATGCGAGCAGTCATATTGGGACTACTCACATATTTTAAAGTTGAACAAATTTATTTGAGCAAAAGCTTTCGTGAGCTACAGCTCACTTGATCGGAATGCATCCGATGAAGTGAGCTGTAGCTCACGAAAGCTTATGCTCAAATAAATTGGTTAGTCTCTAAGGTGCCACAAGTACTCCTTTTCTTTTTGCGAATACAGACTAACACGGCTGCTACTCTGAAACCTGTCATATTTTAATGTTATGTACATGTTTAAGCAGACTGCTGGATTAGGGTTAGATGAACAAGACATTTCCTCCATTTTAGCCATTTTTCTCTAAATAACCCATGTAGTAAAATTTCCTGAGGCGACTGTGATTAGATTTGTTCAGAAACACAAGAAGAATAACGTTCTGTGTTTGGTATTGTCAGAACATCAGAAATAGTCAAGTTTGATCCCACATATTATTATAATTTAATATTTATACTGCAGTAAGAGAAAACGCAGTAATGTAGTGAGAGGGAGAGTTGCCTGAACTGTACCTCGGAGAAGGGATAGATTTTGCTATGCCTTACTTCTTTTAGCACCATCCTTTCAGGTTGGAATGGCTCAAATGGTGATCTGATTTATTACACTGTTTTTGATACTAAGAAACTTGCCTATTGAAGTTGGTGGCTACAAAGGCTGATTTTGCTTAACTAATCTCCCAGTGTGTTTTTAGTTTCCAGTGTAGATTTTCTGTGTCCTCTGTTGATTTCTGTGCCTGTGACTACTGTTTTGTGGGGCCAGGTCCTCTGCAGTGAGGATTCTTGTCTAAAACCCAGTTCTGCGAGACCTGCAAGTTTTCCCTGGACTCTCTTCTTTTGGTTTCTATTTCTACGATCTGAGGTTGCTCGTCTGAAGTGTTTTGAACAAGCTGGTGAGAGACAAGCAAATATGCTACAAGGGAGACCTGTGTATAATTACTATATTTGGTCATGTGATTTGTAATACTGCATTTGCTGATTTCTGGAATTGTTGTTGATTGTTTGTGGTAATAACAACAACAATATTTAATATATGCTATATTTATATATACTATTCAGATGAAACATCTCCAAATGATCAAAAATGTCAAATGGAACAAATTAAATTCAAATGAAGAGATACATTTTCTAACTAAACAAGTCCTACTCTCTCAAATGGTCACCCAACACTCTTCTGAGGTGGTATGGTCATCTGCTCCAACTTTTCTGCAAGAATCATCTTCAATTTTGATTCAAGGAAAAGACCCCTGGAAGATCCAAAACACAATGGCTGGACAGCCTCAGCAGGCACCCTGTCCTGTAATATAACAGATTTGGCTCAGGGCAGAACGTCATGGAGACACATAACATGTTTGGTGGTCTCTACTCTGTCCACGTGAATCATCAGAACTAACCTCCGACCAACAAAGCATTTAAGGAAAATCACGCAGAGATGTCAAAGGAGTTTTATGAATAATAGTTATAGCAGCTCCACAATATACAATGTTTTTATGAAGCAAGATTTTTTTTGCTACCTCTGGTTTTTCTCTTGGCATTCTGTCCCTGTAGTCTCGTAATTCAGGCTACATTCCAAAACTAGACAATACACCTATTGCTTGCTATTTCAATCCACTCTTTTTTCTGTTCTCTATCTCCATTTTTAAAATGAGCTTCCTGTAGATCCCACCATTTGCATTTGTTAATACATTACAATATAGTAATGTATTGTATTACAATTGGAAACAATAAAGCAAGGACACTAAGACATAGCTACCAAATCTCCTGCCTGAAACAGGAGTGTCCAACATTATGTTCCCCTATCTGTATCCATTTATCACACATTAGATATCCAGTATTCCCTGTTCTGGGAATGCTCGGCTCCCAGTCCAGTCTATTGTGCTGTGCCTGTGCAACAGCGTTCAAAGTGAAAGTCACAATTTTGGTGAAGCTGCAAAGTGAAATTCACACAATTTCACCGAGCAGACACACAGATTTATCCACAGCACATGCAAATATTGGAGAGGTGAGGTAAAAAAAATGAGAGAGGAGCAAGAAGACAATGGAGGATGCATGTGCTGGGTAGAGAGAAGAAATAAAAGGTGACAGTGGAATTGGAACAAAGAGAGAGAGAGAGAGAGAGAGAGAGAGCGTGCACGTGTACAACCAAAAGAAGGTAAGGAGGAATGGAAAGATGATGAAGTAGATACATACAAATTCCCATCTGCTCAGATCCTCAGTCTGGCTATGCCTGTCTGGCGTAGCAAGGAGACCTGATCACTGGAGGGACAGTAGGGGAAGAGTGTATAAGTCATGGAGGTTTCTCTATGCTGCCAGCAGATTAGAAGGTGAGAATGAGAAAAAGTGGGAAGCGCTCGAGGGAGGAATCAAAACAGAAGACAAAATGCTAAGCCTCCCCCCAGTACTGTACAAACTCCCTCAAGCCTGAAGTGGAAACCTTTGACAGCTCTGCTTAAACTGAGGGATGAAGCATGCAGTAACTCTCCCAAATCGTCAAAGAAAATGGAGCACGTAGTGAATTCTTTTTATATTGAAGGTGGCAAAAAGACAAGCAGGATCAAAACACAGGTCAAATGCAAATCCCCCCTCCCCTGTTTCTATCTGAAAATGCACATAAGGATAGGGCCTTGTGAAAAATACATATAATACTTTCATGAAGGGGTGATTCTAGCCATCCTCCAAGTCCCTACCTAACTGGTGCTTGTCATCCATCGGGGAGGTTAGTGTGTCTCTCCATTTTATCCCTGGTCATTCAACTGTTTGGTCATTTGTAGCTTGAATAACTGTAGTTTATGGATGAGCAACCTTTTAGGCCAAGAGGATTATGGGATTTGTAATACTGTGTTCATTTCAAAACTCACTGGATGAAAAGTGGATGATCAGTTGGTAGGATGAAGTGATACACTGGCTCCCTGCAGATGATAAGGATTAATAAAGTACAGCAGCGAGAATACCTGAGCTGTAAGACACCCCAAAAGTAGTATCAGAATATGAGGCAACATATGTGCCCCTCAAAACCCAAGTAAATATGGAGCCTAATACAAAATATTCATGCTTAAGTCCATGTACACTGTGGTACGAGCATCACAAAGCATGAAGCACATTTCACGGTTGCTTCTGAATTTCTCTGCTTTATTGTTTTCTGTCAAAGATTTAATATTGTTTTAATGTACTTTTTTGTGAGACTCTGCAGTACATGAGGGTGTGTGGGAGTGCAGGCACAGCATACACACATTTTTAATAGCCACTGAAGAATTTATAAGGCAAATTTATGGGTTTGAAAAAGTAGCATTCATTATTTGGGGGGGCATTTCTAGAGCTGTGCTGTTATTCTATCTACATAACAAGCTTCTGTTGAAACGGGTAGCTTTACCATCAAGGTTATCCGAGAGGCAATGTCAGCACAGCAACTGACACCGTACAAAACTACAGAGTTATTGAATTTCTGAGCACAACATGACCCAGGGAACGTCTCTGCCCTCTCTCTGCAGCTGGCATTGTCCTAAACAGGAGGGACAGAACAGCTACTTTTTTATTGATGAGCGAATAGACAGCCGATCTCCTGTTTTGCCTCCAATATGCTAAGCCCAAATGAAAACATCTTTTTGGTGCTCTTTATTCAAGTCTACAGTTTACTCACAAAATGGTTTAACAGTGCCCTGGAGAACTGATTTTTTTCTTTCGTGCTTTATTTCTAATATGTTCATGTATAATAAATGCATTCATTGCTTACCAAACACTTTAAGAACTCTGCCTCTTGTGGCATATTGTTGTAGCTCTGTCTCAACAGAAGCGTGTACAAATTAGATTATTCGATCTTTGGGGCAGGAACAGTATCTTCCTGTGTGTTTGTATGTCTAGTAAGATGGAGCCCTGATGATGATTGGAGGTTTGGGGAGCTAATGCAATAATTAATAACACTAACAATAAAATCTCTTTTTAGTTTGATATCAGCATATTTACACTCACACCTATTTCCACTGCTGACCACAAATACACTCTTTACTTTAAGCTGGGAGGCAGGTTGTGGGGGTTGTAGCCCCAAATTGCTGTAATAAATCACTTGTCAGGTCCACTGAAACAGACACTAACCTTATTTAGTTTTTCAGAAACTTCAAAGTCCTTGCCTTAAGAAGTTTTGCTTATATAAAGGGCAGGACTGTGGTAGACTGGTTTTTAAATCCGTAGTCTGTCTGATTTGAAGCAGACACTTGAACCCAAGTAGCCAACGTTTTAGGGGAGTGCCCTAACCACCAGGCTCTGGGGCATTCTGGGGTGAGTTTCTCTCTATTTCTTCTGTTAACGCTGTTTCACCCAGACAATGCTTGTAGTTCAATAAGCTTAAAGATGAAGGGGAGAAGGGAGATGGTGTGATAGTTCGAGAGTAAAGTGGGATCAAGGGTGGGGTTAGTGTGTGTCTGTGTGCGCAAACTTCCTTTTGGTTTAGTCTCACATCATCCAGGATCTGACTGGAGTTTCAAGTTTGACTAAAGCCGAACACTCAAAGAAAACTCAAGCCAAACCATCAGGTTTCCCAAGGCTCCCAACTCAAGCCATAAATTGGCCAAGCATCACTGAAAACTCCAGGATGTTTCAAAACTTGGCCCATGTTTACCTAACTTTCATGAATCAGGACAATCTTTTTAGTGAGCTTTGGGTTGAATTTTATAATGACACTTGAAACCAGCTGATGTTTGTCTGGCTTTAGGTTTTGTTTGGAAAGTTTTCCATAGCTCTAGTCTATGGTCTGTCCACTGTAGTGTGTAGGTTGTTGTGTGCTGGTAGCAGATTGATCCCTGTGAGATGTTCCTGAGACCCTCCTACCACTGAAGGCATCAGCACACTGCATCTGTAATGCTTGTTGGCCTGCAATTCAGAATTCTAAATCATTGCACTGCTACACTATTATTAAAAAGAATTCTTATCTCTAAGCCTTTACTGTGGAAAGAAGTTCCTGAGTATTACAGAAAATAGCTTTTCTCCCAGCTGGTTATTCTTTAGGCTCATTCAAACTGAACGCAATTTGTGATATGTGATGAGGCTATTAGGAATATATTTTGCCACGAAAAACAACCCCACCGACATAAAGTGACATGCTCACAAGTGACGAGACATTAAATATGCTACTGGGAGAAGAGTGAGTGGATCAGGCATTCCTCCTGTCATTACCATTAGTGTTTCACTGGTAAAACTGGCTCAGATGCTATTTTGATAGTTGCTTTGCAGAAAAGGAAACTATACGACACAAATGAAACAAAACCAAACCACCCACAGTAATTCAAACAGAGAAGATCATGCATGCTTGCATCCCCAGGCACTTGTCAACTACAAGTCATAGACTGGACGGGGGTGGGGGATAGCAAAATATATAAACTGCATCCTCACCTGCAAGGTCCAACCTGTCAAACCCCTGAGGTTACTTCTGAACTTTGTCACTTGTGAGGGAACACTATGGCTCCTCATCTAAGCAGCGTGACCTGATTATAGAGGAAAAGGGGAGGCTCTTAATTCGTAAGGGTAGGCTCTTAATTCCTAAGCACCTCATGGCTCCTCCCACTTTGCAGTGGTAGAAAATCAGAATGTCTGGTGGATCAAAATACAGTCAGGGATATTTTCAGCCACTGTAGTTATCAGCAGTCAAGGATATTTTCAGTCACTGTAATTATCTTCTTTTTACTCCTTCCATTTACCCCACACAACCACCAACTACTGAACTGTTGTACAGACCCTCTGGCCAAAAGGGTTGACAACCTCCAACAAGTTTGTAATGCTGCCCTGCAAGCAGATGGCAAGGGTGTTCTGCTTCCTAAGGCTGTGACCAATCTCCAAAGCTGCAACACATTCACTCTCCTGGTACTGCTAGCTTAAAGTGTGGAAATGGTGAAGTCACATTCAAACCCAGCTCTCTGACATCTGAGCACACACCACCTTTTATCTTCCCTTGATTAAATTTCCCTTTCATTGTCTTCTAATTTGCCAGCTTCGACTACAGTTAATACCCCAGCTGATCACAGCATTATTTTATGGGTCCACATGTGTTACCAGGGTTTTTAATTTGACTACCACACCTGCAACCAGAAATGGAATCGGACAGTCACTAGATTCAGGAGGGTTTCTGGACACATAAGCAGGAGCAAAGCTTTTCATGCCCATACTACTGTTGAAAAGACATTAGCAATAACCATAATTAAGCCCAGTTGTTGCTAGCATGGTTGTGGCACAGTTCCCCGAGCACTGTGGACAGTCATATTTTTCCTGAGAATCATCTTAGCTTAGACATTTTATCGACTACTCCTAGGAAGCTTACAGTATAGCGTTCTAACACTTTTATAACGGTTTTTTCAGAAAAATACAGAGGTCCCTGTGGTCAGAGGAACTGGGCTAGCTAAGAGATGTTAGCATGGTTCTAACAGTGTAGATACAATCTAAAGGGAATGTTTGTTCAACATGAGCAATCATCACAAGAAAAAGAGAAGCAAAAACTCAGGGACAAACTTTTTATGCCATTGTGTGTATCTAAATGTGGATAAGAGAGAATATTCATGCGCTGTGCTTGAGAGGCTGAGACAAGCTTCATGTATTGCACAGTTCAGAAGCATTATTTCACTTGACAGTAATTCACAAGCTTCCTACAGGCTAAATATTTTGTATACTGACTTAAATATATGGAGGTATCAAATGCATTATGATTCTGCCAATGCAACTTGGGAAAAGAATTTTCCACTTCACACTGCTGAGGAAAATGCATATGCTGTAGGCTAGGATATCATGTATGGAGGAATAAGGTGGAGAGGGGAGGGAGTCTGGCACCATTATGCTCAAGGGATCAAAGAGCAGACAAAAGCACACTGGAAATGCTTCATTGTATTTTAAAGGGGAATAAGTTCAAGGGTAAGAAAGCCTGTGGTGCTTGTAAAGGATTAAATAGGGTAATGTGCTTTTTAAGAAGACATAAAGAGGTATGTAATGGGATACATTTAAGCCTAAATGATTTTTCTTGGAGTCCTCAATGAATGTTTAAGCAAGCATGCCTTTGGTCCTGGTAAATCTGCTCCCAATAAATAACTGCCATGAAAATGGAGATTCTTTTGACTGAATGAGATGCATATTTCATAACCTATGCAAAAAAGGAAAACTCAATTTGGAATACACAGAGTATTTAGGAATAATAAAGAAAAAAAAAGAGAGAAAAGGCAATATTCTCCAGAATAATCCAAAGCAAATGTAGAAATACAGATAATTCCTTTCCTTCTTATATGACAAAGTAGCTAGAAAAACAAAACTGGTTGCTCACATACCTTCAGTTCAGGTCTTCAATGGTTTTATTTTCTGAAGTAGAGGGAAACAATATGTGATGGGAGACAAGAAAATATTTAATGTGCTTATGCTTCTCTGGCAGTCATATATACTGAGGTATCAAACTCTATTAATCTATTCAAGATCAATCTACACAGCTATCCTTTAACCATACCTGAACCACAACCTGAACCAGCCAGGTGCTGTGGATGTAGAAGGAATGAATGCATGCATAATGATATATCTATATATCTCTTAACCTGATTTCTGGGGGAAAATGGGACCAGGATATGCCAAAAAACAGAAATTTCAAAAAGCATTGTGTTTACATCTTAGCCTTCTCCCCTAACTCTATTTCAGCTGACCAAGGCTGTACCAAAGTTACATCTTTCCTGATCCAAGCAGAGCTAAAGAAATACTGTCATAGGGCTTAAACTGTGTTCTCACACACACAAACACATATTATTAGTAGTAGTAATCATATTTACTATGGTAGTGCCTGAGGGCCAACCAAGCCTGGGTCCTCATTGTGCTAGGCACTGTACAAACACAGCCCTGGTCTGCACTGGGAGTTGAAGTCGAATTTAGCAGCGTTAAATTGATTTAACCCTGCACCCATCCACACAACAAAACTTTTCAACTTAAAAGGCTTTTAAAATCGATTTCCTTACTCCACCCCCGACAAGGGGATTAGCACTGAAATCAGCCTTGCTGGGTCGAATTTGGGGTACTGTGGACACAATTAGACGGTATTGGCCTCTGGGAGCTATCCCAGAGTGCTCCATTGTGACCGCTCTGGACAGCACTCTCAACTCAGATGCACTGGCCAGGTAGACAGGAAAAGGCCCACAAACTTTTGAATTTCAATTTCCTGTTTGGCCAGCGTGGCAAGCTGCAGGTGACCATGCAGAGCTCATCAGCAGAGGTGACCATGATGGAGTCCCAGAATCGCAAAAGAGCTCCAGCATGGACTGAACGGGAGGTACGGGATCTGATCGCTGTATGGGGGGGAGAGGAATCCGTGCTATCACAACTCCGTTCCAGTTCTCGAAATGCCAAAACATTTGTCAAAATCTCCCAGGGCATGAAGGACAGAGGCCATAACGGGGACCCGAAGCAGTGCCGCGTGAAACTTAAGGAGCTGAGGCAAGCCTACCAGAAAACCAGAGAGGCAAATGGCCGCTCCAGGTCAGAGCCCAACAGATACTGCTTCTATGATGAGCTGCATGCCATTTTAGGGGGTTCAGCCACCACTACCCCAGGCGTGTTGTTTGACTCCTTCCATGGAGATGGAGGCAACACGGAAGCAGGTTTTGGGGACGAGGAAGATGATGATGATGATGAGGTTGTAGATAGCTCACAGCAAGCAAGCGGAGAAACCGGTTTTCCTGACAGCCAGGAACTGTTTCTCACCCTAGACCTGGAGCCAGTACCCCCCGAACCCACCCAAGGCTGCCTCCCGGACCCGCCAGGTGGAGGAGGAACCTCTGGTGAATGCACCTTTTAAAATACTACACATGGTTTAAAAGCAAGCATGTTTAATGATTAATTTGCCCTGGCATTCGTGGCTCTCCTGGATATACTCCCAAAGCCTTTGCAGAAGGTTTCTGGGGAGGGCAGCCTTATTCCATCCACCATGGTAGGACACTTTACCACTCCAGGTCAGTAGCATTTACTCAGGAATCATTGTAGAACAAAGCATTGCAGTGTATGTTTGCTGGCGTTCAAACAACATCCGTTCTTTATCTCTCTGTGTTATCCTCAGGAGAGTGATATCATTCATGGTCACCTGGTTGAAATAGGGCGCTTTTCTTAAGGGGACATTCAGAGGTGCCCGTTTCTGCTGGGCTGTTTGCCTGTGGCTGAACAGAAATGTTCCCTGCTGTTAGCCACAGGGCGGGGGGAGGGGCTAGCCACGCGCTGGGGGGAGGCAAAATGCGACCTTGGAACGAAAGCACATGTGTTATGTATGTAATGTTAACAGCAAGGATTACCGTGAAAGAGTGCACCCATTTTTCTATAAAATGTGTCTTTTTAAATACCACTGTCCCTTTTTTTTTCTCCACCAGCAGCATGTGTTTCAAGGATCACAGGATCTTCTCCTTCCCAGAGGCTAGTGAAGATCAGAAGGTGAAAAAAACGCACTCGTGAAGAAATGTTCTCTGAGTTCATGCTGTCCTCCCACACTGACAGAGCACGGACGAATACTTGGAGGCAGACAATGTCAGAGTGCAGGAAAGCACAAAATGACCAGTAGGAGAGGTGGCAGGCTGAAGAGAAGGCTGAAGCTGAAAGGTGGCAGCAGCGTGATGAGAGGAGGCAGGATTCAATGCTGAGGCTGCTGGAGGATCAAACTAATATGCTCCAGCATATGGTTGAGCTGCAGGAAAGGCCGCAGAAGCACAGACCGCCACCTGTGTAACCAACCGCCCTCCTCCCCTAGTTCCATAGCCTCCTCACCCAGACGCCCAAGAATGCGGTGAGGGGGCCTCCGGCCACCCAGCCACTCCACCCCAGAGGATTGCCCAAGAAACAGAAGGCTGACATTCAATAAGTTTTAAAGTACTGTGTGGCCTTGTCCTTCCCTCCTCCCCCACCCCTCCTGGTGCTTCTCTTCTCCACCACCTCTCCTGGGTTACCTTGGTAGTTATCCCCCTATTTGTGTGATGAATTAATAAAGAATGCATGGATCTTGAAGCAAGAATGACTTTATTGCCTCTGCAAGCGGTGATCGAAGGGAGGAGGGGAGGGTAGTTAGCTTACAGGGAAGTAGAGTGAACCAAGGGGTGGGGGGTTTCATCAAGGAGAACAAAGAGAACTTTCACACCATAGCCTGGCCAGTCATGAAACTGGTTTTCAAAGCTTCTCTGATGCGCATCATGCCCTCCTGTGCTCTTCTAACCACCCTGGTGTCTGGCTGTGCGTAACCAGCAGCCAGCAGATTTGCCTCAACCTCCCACCCTGCCATAAACTTACTCTCACAGATATTGTGGAGCGCACAGCAAGCAGTAATAACAGTGGGAATATTGGTTTCGCTGAGGTCTAACGGAGTCAGTAAACTGTGCCAGCGCGCCTTTAAACATCCAAATGAGCATTCTACCACCATTCTGCACTTGCTCAGCCTGTAGTTGAACAGCTCCTGACTACTGTCCAGGCTGCCTGTGTATGGCTTCATGAGCCATGGCATTAAGGGGTAGGCTGGGTCCCCAGGGATACATATAGGCATTTCAACATCCCCAACAGTTATTTTCTGGTCTGGGAATAAAGTCCCTTCCTGCAGCTTTTGAAACATACCAGAGTTCCTGAAGATGCGAGCGTCATGTACCTTTCCCGGCCATCCCACGTTGATGTTGGTGAAACGTCCCTTGTGATCCACCAGAGCTTGCAGCACTATTGAAAAGTACCCCTTGTGATTTATGTACTCGCTAGCCTGGTGCTCCGGTGCCAAGATGGGGATATGGGATCCGTCTACGGCCCCACCACAGTTAGGGAATCCCATTGCAGCAAAGCCATCCACTATGACCTGCACATTTCCCAGGGTCACTACCCTTGATATCAGCAGATCTTTGATTGCGTGGGCTACTTGCATCACAGCAGCCCCAACAGTAGATTTGCCCACTCCAAATTGATTCCCAACTGACCGGTAGCTGTCTGGCGTTGCAAGCTTCCACAGGGCTATTGCCACTCGCTTCTCAACTGTGAGGGCTGCTCTCATCTTGGTATTCTTGCACCTCAGGGCAGGGGAAAGCAAGTCACAAAGTTCCATGAAAGTGCCCCTACGCATGCGAAAGTTTCGCAGCCACTGGGAATCGTCCCAGACCTGCAACACTATGCGGTCCCACCAGTCTGTGCTTGTTTCCCGAGCCCAGAATCGGCGTTCCACGCATGAACCTGCCCCATTAGCACTATGATGCCCACAATGCCAGGGCCCGTGGTTTGAGAGAAGTCTCTGTCCATGTCCTTATCACTCTCGTCACCGTGCTGACATCGCCTACTTGCCCGGTTTTGCTTTGCCAGGTTCTGGTGCTGCATATACTGCTGGATAATGCGTGTGGTGTTTAATGTGCTCCTAATTGCCAAAGTGATCTGAGCAGGCTCCATGCTTGCCGTGGTGTGGCGTCCGCACAGAAAAAAGACGCGGAACGATTGTATGCCGTTGCCCTGACTGAAGGAGGGGCGACTGACGACATGGCTTACAGGGTTGGCTTACAGGGAATTAAAATCAACAAAGGGGGTGGCTTTGCGAGAAACAGAATGGCCCCCTCAAGGACAGAATTCAAAACCTCAAAGATAGAACACAAAACTGGGTTTCGCAGGCCGTTGATTTCACGGAGGGAGGGATGGTGGAGAAAATTAATACAAAACAAATCTGGTCTATTTCTTGTTTTGATCCACTTCATCTATCTTTATACATCTTGCTGGCAGCAGACTGTGCAGTACGACCGCTAGCCATTGTCATCTCCTGGGTGCTCGGCAGAAGACGGTGCAGTATGACTGCTGGCCATCATCTTCTGCTGGCTGCTGATTAAAAGACAGAGCACTGCCAGCAGGACTGAATCATCATGAGATGAAACTTAAAAGGGAAATGACCTGGCTGAGTCACTCCCATGTTTGCCAAGGCGCCCCTAACCTCATCGACATCGGTTAAAAGAGCACCCCGGACTACGTCGACGATGGCTACCAGTCATACTTCACTATCTGCTGCCAAAAGGCAATTAACTGCTGCTCTGTAGCAATGCAGTACCACATCTGCCAGCACCCAGGACACATACGGTGATGGTTAGCTGAGCGGGCTCCATGCTTGCCGTGGTATGGCGTCTGCACAGGTAACCCAGGAAAAAAGGCGCAAAACGATTGTCTGCTGTTGCTTTCATGGAAGGAGGGAGGGAAGGGAGAGCCTGACGATATGTACCCAGAACCACCCGCGACAATGCTTTAGCCCCATCAGGTACTGGGATTTCTACCCAGAATTCAAATGGGCGGTGGAGACTGCGGGAACTGTGGGATAGCTACCCACAGTGCAACGCTCCAGAAGTCGACGGTTGCCTCGGTACTGTGGACACACTCCGCCGACTACATGCACTTAGAGCATTTGTGTGGGGACACACGCAATCGACTGTATAAAAACGCTTTCTACAAAACCGACTCTATAAATTCGACCTAATTTCGTAGTGTAGACATACCCACAAAATAGAAGAGTTTACAATCTAAATAGACAAGACAAACACAGAGTGGAGGAAGGGGTAGAACACAGCAGCAGAGTGAACAATGTGATGGCAGCAAACAGCATGTTAGTTCCACTGGTTTTTTCGGGCTGGGGGGGGAGTTACTTAAGAGGGGATCAGCTAAATAGAAAGACAAAGGAAGGGAAGAGAAGTGACGGGAACAGGACAAGGGAGAAGAGGGCAAAATGGGGAGTTGTGGCATGAAGTCAGGTGAAGAGACTGTGAGGGAAGGGGAGAGGGCTGGAACAAATAGCCCATCAGCACAGGGCACAGAAAGTCCAGTCAAAACAGTACAACATTATCTCAGGATATGTGTACACTGCATCTAAACACCCACGGCTGGCCCGTGTCAGCTGACTTGTGCTCCTGGGGTTCAGGCTAAGGGGCTGTTTAATTGCCGTATAGATATTAGGGCTCAGACTGGAGCCCAGGGTCTGGAACCCTAAAAGGTGGAAGGGTTCCAGAGTCCAGGCTCCAGCATGAGCCAGAACATCTATACCACAATTGAACAGCCCTGCAGCCCAAGCCCTGCAAGTCCAAGTCAGCTGACACAGGCCAGCCACAGGTGTTTAACTGCAGTGCAGACATACTGTTAATGTCCAGTGGTCCATGCTTTGGATGTTTCTGCTTCTATCAGCTGGAGTCTGACTCGCTCCTCTCTGCAATTTTTCCCCCTTCTCCAGGAATGGGGAGGTACAGGTGCAATTTCCACTGAAATCACTGATGTACAACCCATGCAATCCCACTGAAGTCAATGAGATGGCATGAGATGTCAGTCAGCACTGAATTTGTCTCTCCTGTATTATATTTTTCAAAATAAAAATTGCTTTCTCAGTATAAATGAAATAAATGAACACTAATTAACAGAGTGAAAAAGAAAGAAAAATTAAAAGGATTTTAAACTGTATGAAAAATGTTTTGAGAGTGTCCTTTTAAATAGCCTCTGTAGTCCTGCTGTTCAACTAGTTTCACTTTGCACTGGCTGCCTGCACATCCAATTTACCTTTCAGAGGATGCTACAGGGGAGTGTAGTTAAAGCAAAGGATGTTTGACATATTCATTTGCAACACACACATTATAATCCCCCCCCACACATCCTTACAGTCACAGTATCTGAGTCTCTTCATGGACACTAGGTGGCCTAGTGGAAACGTAGTTGTTTAAGAACATTTGCTTGGCAAGCTGTCTACGTTGGCTTATGTATTTCTTTTCTTGTCGAGTCATGATTTAGCACCAATTAACGGTGTGATTAAAATGAAGCACAAAATGAGACCCAAAATTAGTTTGGTTTGTTTGAGGTTATAATCTTATTGTGTTAATAGCTCTGAGGTGGCCAGTTGTTCTCCAAGGTCAGGAATGAGTTTATTAAAACAATGTAAATGGGCCAAATGGACCCATGAAGTCCTTCCTCTGAAATACCTGCATGCTTTCATTTTAGAGTTATTTTACAGAGATTAAAATCTGCCTCATCAGTTACATTTTTTTGGTCTTAATTTTCTTCTGTACACAGTGTTGGTATGTAACACCATATTTATCATCCAAGTGAGGATGAAAGATTCAAACAGATCTTGCAAAGGCAGAGCTTCCAATTCCTTATAGAGAGATATTTCTTCCTGGCCAGGCCAAATACAATCTTCAAAGAGCCTTCTATTTGTCACCTGTCTGAGCAGCAAGGGGCTCTCTCTCATTTCTTCCTGTGAGGTGTATGGGGTGGAGTGTGTAGAGAGTGAGCGAGCACGTGCATGCATGTGCAGGAATGGATGGAAGCAATGGATGTTCATTGTGAATGGTCTTGCAGCTATTTGGGAAGAGAGAGAGAGAGGTTGGCTGATTGCTGCTTTGCTAAAGCTTAGCTCTTTGATACCATCACTTGCAATTGCTTATTCCTGAAAAGCAAAGCTATGGGAAATTAAACAACTCAGACAGTGCTGTTTCTGTCAATTTCAAAACAGCAAATACCATGTCTTCAGGAATTAGAAATCAAAGACTATAATCTGTAATTACCTGCTAGGGTAATACACTGGTTGTTTTCTTCAGCTAAAGGGCTTTAGTCAACACCCGCTTGTGTTTGATGTGCTCTGGTTTTTGATTGTCCTGAAACTCATGGTATAACTTTGGCAGGCAAGCCAGACTGATGGATTTTTTTTTTTTAAAAGGAGCATCCCAGCTTTATAAGCACCTTGCAAACTGGAACAAAGTATATTTTCTCAAAAATACCTTTTCCCTTGGCCAATCAATCTTCAGCTGTCCCTTTCTCCAGCACTTGAAATGTATTCATCAAACATATTTCAGCTTATGACACATTCTAGAAGGATTTCATTAGTGCATTTCCCCGGCCCTTCCCACCTTCTCCTCTTCCATGACATTTCATGTCTGGTAAATCTTGGAGTTGGGAAATATGATCCAAGCTATATTGGCAGTGGGTGAAGTCACTTGCTTATAAAACTCCTAAACAGTTGTTGTTATCTTGTAGCTCTTTTATTATCAAGAGATCACCAGTAGGAAATGGCTTCATCATTGTTTTTTAAAAAGACCTGTTCGTTTATGTGCTCTCATCAATTGTCACAACACCATAGATATATGGGATACCCTAGAAAGTGAATTTCAGTAGAAACAAAAGGCAACAGCTCTGAAATGGCTTGATTGGATTTTGATAGACCTAAAAAAGATCGAATAACTAAACCTTCGACGAGGAAACACGCAACAGTTCAATTTTCTATTATAATTAATTCTCCCCATCTTCAAATTTAAATGAACCCTATAAAATAAGGCCCTGCTAAAATAAAAAAATATGCTGTTTTCTCAGGGCCCTATTTTACAGAATCAATTTTCAATTTGGAGATGTTATCACAGGGATGAATTCTGTTCTGTTCTCTTTCACACAGATGCAATTCCCATTGAAGTCACTGATGAAAAATATTCACAATCTCATTCTGTGCTATTTAATGGATAGGTGATCGCTCCTGCTTACTTGATTCTTCTAAGAATTCACTTGACAAAAATGTTTTTACATAATTTTGTTTTCCCATAGCAAATCAAGTTTAAGAGATTGCTGTGAAGTTTTTTAAACAAGGTCATGCTTTTCTGCTTGCTTTCTGCATAACACATAGGATTCATAACCATGACTGAAAGATTAAGTTTTCAGAGTCAGAAGTCTAAAAACAAATCTGTATTTTGTATTCAACCCTACAGTAAGCACGTTGTACAATACACTGCAATGTCTTCTGTTATTAAAGTCCCGTGATCCTACCCTCATTTTGGATTCTGACAAATGTATTCTTCTTTCATATCTCTAAATCCTCAATCGTTTTCAGAGCAAATATTTTTTGGACTTGCATTTTAAAATGTTAATGGAAAACTGCCCACAGGGAACTGAGCTGAGAGCACCCAATCCTTTTCACTGGAGCAATGAGCTATAAATTGATTAGGTAAGATCATTGTTCTATGTGCAAATGCAGCTCCAAATGTTAAAAACAATTAAAAAAATCCAGCACTGCAACAAAGCATCTCCGATTGTCAAGGAAAAAGTAAACCATGCCTCATACCTTCTGAATGCCTGTTGGTGACTCCAGCACATTATTCTCTGAGCCGTTACTTCTGTTAATCATCCGCCACATTTGAGAATACATGCTGTCCCTCTCAAAAGGATTCATCCCCTTCACTCGAACATGCTCATAGACTGCAGAGTCCAGGACAGTGCCATAAGGAATATCCGTCTGCTTGGAGAGATCCTGGAGAGACCTTAATTGGTGGTGAAGAAAAGAGACACGGGGACATGATTCCACATTTCCAAGCTGAACGGGAGCTGCAGGCAAGCAAAGGGCAACACATAGGAAGACAGCTGCCAAGTCACTGTTTTGTTTGTTTATTTTCTTAAAAGACAAAGTAAGACTAGGAGAAACAGAATTGCTGTTATGCTTTAAGACAGAAAGAAAAATGTGAAGCCAAAGTGAAGGGGGGAAATGAGACTGAAGGAAAAAAAGGAAGGAACAAGAGTGTGCTCTCAAGAGATGGCCGCTTTCTTTTGCGGGGCAAAAGGGAGTGTTTTTAGTCACTCCAACAAATATAAAATAAATCAGATAAAAGCCTGGTAATAGCCTGAAGCAATGTACCTCTGTTTTACAAATTGCTGGGGACTCGCAGACTGAAATCAGAAAGGTCAGAAAAAGAGCTCAATGTACATAGCCCTAGGCACCAGGCCCAGGCATTATTTGGAGCTGGCATGTTAAACACCAGAAAGCAGCTGTCTCTGTTGGTATGTACTGCATCAAGATATACACCCAGCATGGACAGTGGTGCAAGTAAGCCGGTCCGGTCAGGTACACCATACCATTAAGACATTTATTGCTGGTACGCCATACTGGAAAGACATATTTTCAAGAATTTTGTAGAGCCCTGCGCGGATACAAATTTATTCCCGTGGATGTGGATATCTGCAGAGAGAAATCGGTATCTGCCGAACCGCAGGGCTCTCCTGGGAACCACAGTGATGAAAGGAGCAGAACGTGTGGCTGCCGCTCCTCCAATGCAGTTGTATGGCCCCCAGCCCTGTCCTCCAGTGGGGCTGTACAGACCCCAAGCAGGAGACGCAGCTGTGTGGAAGGGCTGGGGATAGTACAGATGCATCCTGGGAGCAGCGGCCCCACGTTCTGCTCCTTTCTCCGCTGTAGTTCCCAGGAGAGCCCTGCGGTTCAGTGGATACAGATTTCTCTCCATGGATATCCGCTCGAGAGACAGAACATTTTTTTTGGGGGGGGGGGGTGGGAGGGGGGAAGGGAGGTTCGGTACTGTATCGGTAAGAATTAAAATCTACTTGCACCTCTGAGCACAGAGAGCAGGTTAAGAATAGACTGGGAATGCTGCATAGCACCATTTTCAGAAGCTGGAGACTTTTGTTCTATTTTTATGAGCTGCCACTTCTTTGAGTTCACAATAAATTTGCTCAGTTTGATAAGATCTTTAGCCTTATCCACTCTGTGTGTGTTTGTCTATGAGTATATACACACACAAAAGCTAATTTATATGTAAACTAATGTAGCGGTTTCTAAAGGTGTCCACAATATGTCTTTATCTGCCCTGGCCTTAAAATGATTTTGTTATGATCCCTTCAAGGCTCCAGACATGACCTCTTTGCCTCTATTTATTCATCCTATTGTACCACTTAACCATACCTTGATTTCTTTAATGACATTCATTAGAGGTTCGGAGGGACTGCTGTAATATATCTAACACTGACGACCCATTAAGGCTTTTGCTGGCACAAATTACCTTTATGTAACTGCACAAATCTAATGGATGACATTTAAGGACAAATAAAAGATCTCTCTGTGTGCAGTCTTAAACTAGACCAGAGGTTCTTAAACTGGGGGTGGGCTGCCCTGGGGGAGGGGCATAGAATATATTCGGGGCGGGGCATGAGCAGCTTTAGTGAAAACAAACAACAACATACTGTGCACATTTTACCCACAGCAATGAATAACTTGCAAAGCTCATTCCTCCAGACATATCCAGTCCTCAGATGGCACTGTGCATTGACTCTAGATGGTGCTGTGCATTTTGATGGATTTCATAGCATTATACAAAGTCATCGCCATGTGTACGTTAATCCGTTTTCAAGGATGCAGTGTGCACATTTAATTGTAAGCACTGATCACACTTGCAGTTTTGGTTTTGCTCTTATTACATTGGCTCTGTTTGAATCAATGCCTTGCTGTTTTTAATATTTAGTGAGTGTTGCATGTTGATTTTTGTTATCGGTATTGTGTGGTGGTGAGGCCTAAACTACTACGACACAAAGAAGGGGGCACCATGAAATACGTTTGAGAACCACTGAAATAGACAATGGCAAACTGCAAAGATCGACCTATAACCACTCAAAATGGAAACATGAACCTATGATACTCAAAGAAGATGGAGCTAGGCTATTCTCAGTGGTGGCAGATGACCGAACAGGGAGCAATGGTCTCAAGCTGCAGTGGGGGAGGTCTAGGTTGGATATTAGGAAACACTGTTTCACTAGGAGGGTGGTGAAGCACTGGAATGGGTTACTTAAGGAAGTGGTAGAATCTCCATCCTTAGGGGTTTTTAAAGCCCTACTTGACCAAGCCCTGGCTGGGATGATTTAGTTGGGGTTGGTCCTTCTTTGAGCAGAGGGTTGGACTAGATGACCTCCTGAGGTCTCTTCCAACCCTAATCTTCTATTGTTCTTTGATTCAACAGCCTCCAAGCGGCACATTTGAGATACGTAAAAGAGAAGGGTATTCAAAAAGGTCCTGAAGACAAAAATCAAGGAAATAAAATCCTTAGAAGTGGCAGGGATGCTACTTAAGAAAACAATAATAATCTCAAAAGGCATGTGTAATGCTGAATAAAAACAGAACCAGGAAAGCAAGAAGTAAATCAATGGGTATGTCCACACTGCACCTAAGCCTCGTGTCTCCAAGAGAAGTGAAGTCCAGAGAGGACCATGAAGAACTTCAGAGGGATCTAACCAAGGTAGATGAAGGGACAACACAACGGTAAATGAAGTTCGGTGTTCATAAATGAAAAGTAATGCATATTGGAGTGAAAATGTTAAACTATTCATACACCTTAGAGGGTTCTAAATTAACAGTATCATCTCAGGAAAGGAATTTGGGCATCTCTATGGATAGCTCAAAGTAGAGCTCAATTCAATATGCAGCTGTGATCAAAAAAGGAAACAAGAAAACAAGATATTAGGGAGTTAGGAATGAAAAATAATAGAAGAATATTATAATTGTAATTACTTTATATAAGTCAATGGTACAGCTTCATCTGATAATCACCCCATCTCAAAAAGAATATTGCAGAGTTAGTGAGGCTCCAGAGAAGGAAATGCTCGGGAACATAGAAAAGCTCTCATATGAAGAGAAATTAGAAAGATTGGGATTGTTTACTTTCGAAAGGAAATGAATAAAGAGAGGACATAATAAAAGTATATAAAATATGGAATGGTCTAGAAAAGGAAGATCACGGACTTCCATTCTTCCTGTCTCATAAGAAAAGAAGAAGCTATTTAATGAAATTAAAAGGTGGAAAATTCAAAACCCATGACAGGAAATACTTTTCCACACAATACATCACTACAACAGTGGAACGTGGAACTCTTTGTTGCAGAATGCTGCTGAGGCCAAAAACACAAAAAACCCTTAACAAGATTCAACTAGGGAGTGGATATTTATATGGATAAAAAGAATATCCAGTTACAATATTTAATGTTTACATACATTTTGGAAGAGCTATTAAATCTCATGCTTCAGAGTTTAAAACAATCTCGTTATGTAAGGATTAGGAGGAGACCTAAAATGGGGGACCCATTATCCCACATTTGCCTAATGCAAGTTTTCTAACACCTTCCTCTGAAGCATCTGATGCTGGACATTGTCAGAGACCGCATATTGCGCTAGATGAACCATGGGTCTGATCCAGTTATCAGGTCTTGTTTTCATTAACAATCCCATAGTACTTTTCCTAAGAAGAGGGACTTTTAGCCTGGTGTCCTAGATGAGAATTTTCTCTCCCTACCACTGTCATCCAGTGGTCGATGCATTTCAATGATGTTTTAATGTATATAATCCGTCAAAAGCTTTGGCATAATTGATGAAAGGCACTACATAACATTTAAGATACTATATTCTCCAATTCTGGATTGCTGCTTCTGCTGTTCATAAGTTTCTGTATCTCCTGGCAGCACTCAGAAATGTAACAAACGCTGTCACAGGTCATATATCATAATGTCCCGTAATTGTTCAATTATGTGCCATACACATTACTGGAATAGGACAGTGAGAAGTACTTACTAGAGTCCCCAGTTTCTAACAACAACACCTAGCAAAATTGTAATCAGTAGTTTACAGGACTCTGTGTAGCCATGTAATTTCCAATATAACAACCAATACAGCAATTTTCCGACATGTATTGCTAACTGCTAGCATAAAAGATATGTGGAATTGCTGCCATGGAATAGTACATTTAGAAGTAGCAAGAGAAAAAAACAGTTTCCCTGTACATCTTATAACTATAAAAGCAATTCTGTTATGTATAAAAACGTAAACCAAAGCGCTATATGAATAATCGGGAGTGGAAACAGCATTAAGAGTGAGCTACAAAGTTCTGGTTTCACTCCATTTTACAGGCTGGCAACAGTAGCACAAGGTAGGGCCAGAAATGGAGAAGTATGATGATGAGGAGTGTGTTGATCTCCTTATTAAGGGACAAACAACTAAATTATTTAATTTGAACATTACGTAACTCTAATACAAAAGCAGTCAGAACCTGAGCTTAACTGCACCCTACGGCTCCATGCAGCCTAGTGCCCTGCCTTTCAAAATGGCGGATGACCTTTGTTCTCTGCAGCCCCATCCCAGTACCCTACACAACAGTGATAGCTACTCCATTCAGCGAGGTGGAGAGGGTGTTTGAGTTCAAGTTCTGCACGTTTGTTAAATTCTGTTACCCACAGCAAATCCTAAACTGTGTTTCACCTGCCCCTATTTTGATGGTTAAATAGAAGTTCCCAGCTTGCTGATTCTATGTAGGGGGCACCATAGCTAAACCACAAGAGTTAGAGATGGAAAAGACCAGTGAGATCATTGAGCTATCCTTCAGCAAGGACACATAACCTATGGCTTCATTTTGTATATGATCTGCTTTAGGGATAAAGTTTTACATTTGCATCTGCACAGATTTGTGGTGTGACATTCACAATCCAGCAGCTGAGATGCAACAGAATAAAACAAAACCCAAACCCTTAGCAGAAAAGTGAAATTCTTTTACAGTTTAGAAGCTTCCTCAGCTCTGTGGACAGATCTATCACTATGAACCATTCTTCTCTGAGGTTTTTTTTGGTATGTACTTTATTTCTATTAATATTTGTAGTTTATAATTTTGCTTTTTTAATGTATCTATTTCTGGAATGAACAATTGATTCTCCCACTCATACACATGATATTTACATGAGACTCCTATTAGAGTTAATGGACACATGTGTAAGTCCCACCAGCCCACCCGCACATGCACACACAGGAGCATAAGTCTCAAAATAAGGACAACTTGGTGTCAAATGTACCTGTGCTTATGGAGGAATCCTCTGATGTCCAGATTCTGATATCCTTACTCACGTTGAGTAATACCCTTTCTCACACGGAGTAATACCTTAACCCATGAAATGTTTTACTGATTTCAGCAGAAATCTCTGTGGAGCAAAATGCTTATTCAGCGAGAGTAAGCGTATAAGAATGACTTTGGATATTCTAATTTTGAAACAGTTAAAAAGTGACTGATGGAAAATTGCTTATACCACCAGCTTACGTGAATTTGAATATAGAGACTCCATTTGCTATAAATAGAATAGACGTCCCAAATTGTTTCAGTGCATTACAACGAGCAAGCTACAATTCTAGTTATGGTTATAACTGCTTACTATGAAGATTTTTTGTGGAAAAATATTTAAGTTATATGTGGGGTACATGGCATAAAATTTTCCATCAATGCTTTATTAGGACTAAATTAGATTATTAATGACATAGTATTAATTCTATCATAGGGCCATTGTGAGGATGAATAATGTCTGTACAGCACTTTGAATATGTTAAGAGCTAAATATTA
The DNA here is from genome assembly GCF_015237465.2 of Chelonia mydas. Lineage (NCBI taxonomy): Eukaryota > Metazoa > Chordata > Testudines > Cheloniidae > Chelonia > Chelonia mydas. Next base: position 24,964,862 of record NC_057852.1, on the reverse strand, counting down.
TCTTTATAAAGCTGAACCATTTAAAATTATATTTACTGTTCAACATGTATGAAGTTTACTTTCTGAGCCTTATTCAGAAAAGGCACACCAACTCAATTGCTTAGTTTCATGTTGGACTCTAGTCATTATCACTTTATCAATTTCCAGCAAAACAGAGACGTATTTAATTGCAGTCAAAAATTTTGCCTGCGCTTTGGATTTTGAGAAACAATTACTTCTCTTTGTGTTGCGTTGTTTTCACTCTTACTTGCCCCCACCCCCTTTCTCTCTTTAAAACAAATCCTACACTGGGGCCTTATACCGTAATCTTGGGCAGTGTTTTAAATGGAATTGTAAATTGTTGCTCATATGTGTCAAGAAGTGTTTTTAAAACATTCAAAATATAGTTTAGAAAATGCAAAGAATATAGTGTCCATTTATGTTGATTGCTTTATCAGAACTGACTATTTCATGTAGCTGTTTGTCAGAGAGCAATTAGTCACTTAATAAGGGGGCAAATAATTGATCTGATTGCTTACATCAAAGTCCTTATTTATTATTCTAATTCAGATAAAGGTTGCCTGCAAGTTGTGTTTTTCATCTCCTGGGGCTCTAAGGATTTATTCAGAGGCACGCTCGGGAGACAGGGCATAGCAAGACAAGTGATTTGAGGCTTGATAGTGACAGCTGTGACAGAAAGTATTAACAGTGCTTGCCAACTATTAAAGGTTTGGATGGACAAGGTACAAGGCAAGGGGGTAAAGAGCCCCTTGTCTTTCAGAGAAGGAAAATACCTATTGTCATTACAGTACATGAACCCCAGTGTAGCTCTCCTTCAAAGCAAATCTGTAAGAGCTCTGCTGTTTGGAAGCATTTGGGGACATCCTAGCTTAATATGAATTGTGGTATGTGAAAAATGTCTGGAAAGAACCATTAAATACAAATAAGTAGGGGAAGTGTACAAAAGGGTGTAGCCACACACAAGAGGGGAACAATAGAAACATTTATATGGGAGCAGGAAAAGGAAAGAAACTATGTCCTCTCTCTTTGTGGATGCGAAAAAGAATTTTTTTTTAAAAGGAGAGCTTGAAGTGAGGCTCCTAGGTACTCATTTCAGCACTTAAATAAGTAGGCTGATTTTCAAAAGTGCTAAGGACAGCTCCCATTACTTTAAGGTCCTTCACAGGTTAGTTCTGCTCTACCTATCAGATCTAATAAGTTACCAAGCCCACTTCTGCTCTGCCAACAATTAGCCCATTAGCCCAATTTTTCTTCACTCACTTTTTTGCTTTTTCCCTACACTGCTCCTTATGCGTGGGAGCAGTTCCCTGTCAATATCCATTAAGCCACTACATTGTTCTCCTTAAAATCCCTCTTTAAAACTCATCTGTGGGGTGATGCCTACAAAACACTTGACAATGGCTAAGCAGTTGGTGTTCTGAGACTGTTAATTAATCCTCTCATTATATACTAGATTGTAAGCTCCTTCGAGAAGGGACATTGGCTTATTATGTGTGTACAGCACCTAGCATAACGGGGTCTTGATACCTGATGGAGACCTCTAGGCCCTACCACCATACCAATAATAAATAATAATAATAATAGAACTAGAAAGAAAAGAGCTAGAAACCTCACAAGAAAGCCTGACCTCAGGAGAATTCCAGTCTCTTTTTCTAGCATGAAGATGTTCAGATAAGCTGCCAATGAGCATGCAAACTTTTGGATGTTTATCTGATCAAATGCACATCTATGCCTTTTGAGGCTTGCCTATCACTTGGTGGCACATCCCTTTATTCTTCTTGGTTTTTAAAAATATTGTATGCAAAGTTTTAGTACTTGTGGAGAGTTCCAAATGAAGTCTTCTGCTTATTCACAGAACAGGCACAGCTTAGTCACAATCAATCGACCTAAAAGGATTAGGGCCCAGATCCACAAAGGGATTTAGGTTTGGCAATGTGGAGTATTGCAACACCCATGGTTTAGGCACCTAGAAAAGCTCTGGAATGCTCAAATCCTGGGTTAGGCACCTAGGCTCCCTTTATTCCTATACATTGAATGGGGAGAGAGAGGCTTCTGAGAATGGGATCAACAAAAGCCAGCATGCTAGGTAGGGAGCTGGCTAAGATAAGCAATAGGAGATGCCAACAAAAGGGATGTGTCCTAAGCCCCTCCCCTCTCATGGAGTTAGGGCCCCTAAATCCAGGCTGCAGGGAGATGCCTAGCTCTGTTTTTGATCCACATCTGGGAACTCTCTCCTGGAAGAGAGGTGGCTTAGGTACCTAACATGTTTTTTGTGAGACCAAGGTAAGGTGCCTACATAAGAATGGCCATACTGGGTCAGACCAAAGGTCCATCCAGCCCAGTATCCTGTCTACTGACAGTGGCCAATGCCAGGTACCCCAGAGGGAGTGAACCTAACAGGTAATGATCAAGTGATCTCTCTCCTGCCATCCATCTCCACCCTCTGACAAACACAGGCTGGGGATACCATTCCTTACCCATCCTGGCTAATAGATTAATGGCCTAACTCCACATACAAAACAGCCGTGTGGGAGAGTAGGTGTTAGAGGCATCCCTCATAATCTTTAGCCCAGTAGTTCAGTTAGTCACCCAAAATGTTAGAGATTATAGTTCAATTCCTCCCTCTTCGCAATAAGGAGAAGGGATTTGAACAGGGGCACTTTTTGGGGGGGTGCATAGGGTTTTACAGGGACCCCCCTGGGTTGGATATCTGCATAATAGTTCACAGAAGGGTGGCATGTGAGGTCTCTGCTGAGAATCAGTTGCCCACTGGTTGCAAAATGCATGTATGGATAATATTTTAGGAGTTATGTATCTATAATGAAAATTATGTTCTTAAGATCTTGGCATTAAGGCAGGTTTAAGGGACATACCAGTTATGCTTTGCTCTTTGTTATTCCCAATTTGACCGCAATGTTTTGATGTGGAAATGCTGACTGTCTTGATTTAAAAGTCATTCCCAGAATTACTGTCTTCAAATGAGGTTTCAGTACAATGGGTCAGTGTGACTAATAGATGCAGCTAACAGGTATTTTATGACCATGCAGCTTTACTTTTAATATTGCCAGTTGGCACAAAATGAAAAGCATTGCAAAGAAAAGTAATACAAAGAGTGGTATTTGGTTGAAAAAGGAGGCATACCCTCACCCCGGTTTTATGCTAAGGTAACTAACGGTATGCCAACCCTGCAATCCAAGGTGTGACCAAGCCTGGGTAGACACACCTGTGATAGCTTTAGCCATGGTAGCACAGCTAGAAATAGCCATCCAGACAGGTGTACAGGCTGCAGTGTGGGCTGTGAAAGCATGCTGGGGCCCCTAGGTATGTACTCATGGTGCTAGTTCACGCTGAGGACTGTGTGGCTCTATCAGCATTGCTATTTTTATCCTTGCAAACACAGGTATGTCTACTCAGCCTGCAACCACACCTCAGAATGCAGTGTAACTATACTCTTAGACAGGGGAAGACATGAGCAATCCTGGGAAGGAGACAGAGAATAACAAGATGTGGAGACGTAGAGAGGAAAAGGAGAGTAAATACAAAGGGCAAGGAGAAAGTAGCAGACAGGTTACAAGAAGAAAAGGAGAGGAAAATGATATGGCAAAAATACGAGCTTAAAATGAAGGAGAGAATGGGAAATGGGTCTGTTAATTTTATTTATTCATTCATATTAACACATTTGATTGCATTTCTCTAGCAGAAAAGGGGGAGTTTCATCTTAAACTCTCAGAAACAGCAAACTCTTTGACTAATTCCCATCAAAGGTCAGGATACAGACTCTTGGGGCTGATTACAACTGGAGAGTGTAGAGAGGGAGCCCTTCAATACTTATTCTTCCATTTCAAACACTGATATAATACCAACTTTTTGCAGGGGACGTCTGACAACCACAGACACTAAATAACTGTTCCAGTTTCCACTTCCTCAAACCATGTAGATGGTAACAATTTCCGTTAGAATATGCATACATCTCAGGGACATAAACTTTTTTGTGCCCGAGAAGAGTAATTAGCTTGCAGTAACTGACCATTTAGATTGATCTGCGAGACATTCTGCCCCAAAGGATATTGGCTAGAGTGTTTTTCTCAGGGTTTCCACCTTTTCAGACGCTTACACACACACACACACCATCTGTTCTTTATCCACTTACTGGATGGAGTTCTCAATGCGAGTGATTGTGAGAAAAGCTGCTAGATTTGCTGTATAAGATGAGATGACAATCAAAGCAAAAAGCCACCAGGCGCCCATCATCATTCGGGTTGCCAGTGTTGTATATGGAACTTCTCCTCCTGTTGGACAGAAGAAGAAAAATTAGAGCTCTCATTTGCATGATGCAGAGCCACACCGTCACTGCTCACGCCTTGATTATGTAAACCGTGTCGCTGACATCACTGGAATACTTCCGTTAGTAAAGTGAGCAGGATTTGAAACATAATTTCGATGCAATGAAGAGCATTAAAGGAAGCCCACACCTCCACTCCAAGAGGCTTTCTATGAACTCCTTCATCACTGTGTATTTAACTGTGATTCATCTGACAGTCAGTCCGGTATGGGAGACAGATTTCATGAGCTCAGAACAAAAACAGCATATTTAAGCACCTATGGATTATTTTCCCTTACAGATTTTTTTAACACCTTTAATTCAGCTCTCCCTGTGCTTTGGAGCTGATGCAGTTTCTTAAAACAAAAAACAAAACAAAAGCACAACTTTTTCACAGCTGTGCTGATAGCCAGATGTGCTGTTGCAGATGTCGTGCATATACATAGAATCTGCTCAAAGTGAGCTCAGATATACAGAAACTCCATTTACACTGAAGTAGAACAATAGACTATTATTTTGTATAGTCTGTTTATTTCAAAAGTGCTTTACAAATATTATTTGAGCCTCAACTACCTTGTTAGTTAAGTAACCAGTAACTTCACCAGCAATGAAATGTACCCATCTTGAGGTGGCACACCGAATTTGTTTTGCAGCATTCAGAACTACTACACAGCTTAATTTATTCTAATTTTGTCAATAGGCAGAAATGCTGAATGATCAGAGCTATGCTGGGTTGTTCCAAAAGCGTAACATTCACCAAGACATAATCTAGCAATAAGCATATAGGTCATTCTTTAAAGAAACAATTTCTGCCCACACATTGGTCTGACATTTTTGAAGTAATTCTTTTCTATTTAAATGAGTTCATTCAAAATCACACACAGGAAGAATGAAAGAAAAATCATTGTCTAAAAAAATAAAGCTCTGGATTCTGGGGGACAGAAATTGTCAAAGCTAGAAATAACCAAAGATAGACAAATAGTGCAGTATGCAATCATAGTTAACCTGTTTTCTTGATTGTCTACAATGCTCATCCTGTTCTTCTCCCTAGCGCCTGCATACCTGGAAGTCTGATTGTTTTATACCGAGGCTGTTCATGTTAACAAAGTTTTCTCAGACAAACTCCAATTCAAATAGTTCTCCTTACAGGTCTCTCTTTCCTTTTGTCCTTTAGAAACGACTGGTCAAAAAGAGTGGTAAACGGACACAGACTTTCTGAGCAGGATTTTAAGAGTACTCTGTTGGCCAGTTCTGCTCACGCTGTAATCAATGGTAGTTTTAGTTTGACTTCAGTGGAAGCAGCATCAGGTCAATGCCGAGTGCTTTTGAAAATCCCACCCAGAGTTTGTCAACTTTTCTCCCTTCCAGTTGGTGTGTGCATGTTCTGGATTCCAAAATCCATCACAAGAACAGGAATTTCTGATTAGACAACCAGACCTGTTTATGTTTCTTAGAAATTCATTCTCCTTTATTTTCAGAATTTCTATTGGGCATTCAAGTTTTTCCTCACTTCCCCTCTTTCTTTTAACAATGCTAAAGAAAGGGATGAGGAAAGAGGTTTCCCCTCTCTTCCTGAGGAAGAACAATCTCGATTTATAATCCAATCTCATAATTTCGGTTACACAACTTTCTTATCACACAGAGCATCCAGAGAATGACACTAATGGTCACCAGAAATAAAGGCAACCTCAAACTGGTATTTTGCACAGATAAATCCAGCACCAGAGATTTAATTTGTTTTTAAAAAATTGAAATAAACAGTCCAACTGTATTTAGCCTTATTGCAAAACCCAAGGGAGAAGAAAAAAGTGTAATTGTTTTTATCCAAGTTTTGTAAAATGATATTCAGCTCAAACTTATTTCTATGTATTTTCTTTACCACTCTTAAAAACACAACCTAGATTCAGCCACTAGATTTTTACAAGGATCAAAGGGGTTCCATAAGCACTGACAGCTTACTATAGGTTGAAACAGCTATAAACACTTTATGCTTGATTTTCACTTGCACTTAAACCTCTTAACACTGCTCTGGCAGTGTAAAGTGGTCTTAGAGTTCATGTAAATTACGGTTACACTCATTTTAAGTATAACTGAGAAGAAGATCATTTTCAGTTGCAATTTGAGTCTACCTAGAATTTTAATTAATCTCTGAATACTGCTGACAATTTCACAGTTTTGTTAACATCTGTACATGTGACAGCTAGCTGCAACTGTGCATTGCAATGTTTTAAAAGAATACACGGCTTTTATTCTACTTCACTATACATTGTGTTTCACTCTACCTGAATTAATTATAAGCAGGTTCCACTGTCCTTTAAAAACTCCAGTATTAAAAAAGACAAGATCTACGTTAGACTCATGCAGTCAGAAATAGATTTCCTCCCATTTCCAATATGCCGTATAATTATCTGAAATAAGAATCTCCTGATCATATCAGTAGATGCTATTTCAATATTAGGACATTTTGAAGACCAGAATTAACTTTAACTTCTGAAGACCTGGTTTCATGTCCAGCACAAGTTGTAAATGAAATCCTTTAATGGGATATTTCCACTTTACAGGGATTTTTGTAATGCATGTGGAATCTTTCAACCAAAAATAAATGACAATCAAATGAAAATAGACAGAGATACCAAATTAACCCAACAGGCTGATTGTTCTTTTAACCTTCAGGTGCCAATCCCTGCAGTTTAGCTCTGAATTAAATTGAAATAGGTGGGGGATGAAAGGGACGCCAGCAATTTCTTAGCCCTGCTTGCAATTTCATTTTTCAACCTCATGAATAAAACTAAAAGTAGCTTCCCACTGTTTTTAATTGAAATGAGTTGGCAGAAAGAAGAGGACCATTGAAAGTCACCCACCTGCTTTTTATACACAGTTGAAATTCTCAAACAAGGATCCTACTCATTGGGGAGCTGATCTAACCATTTTTATGTGCCTCCCCCAGCAGCATCCTGGTACTGCTCAAAGTGGGCCTTCTTTCCATCAGAAGTTTCTTCCCACCCCTCACTTCTGTGCATTCTTCTTTCAAACCCACATTATTAAGGAGGCTTAAAATGTCTGAAAATGTGTGGTTCAGCAGGAAGTCTCTGTAGTGCACACAGCTGTTTGTGAAAGACCTGCCGTTAATCAACAGAGCTGCAGCTTACACCATCAATAGTTAATGACTGCAGCTTGAGAACACAGATCAGCATGCAGCACACATTTTCGTATATGCTGGTACAACTTTTCACCATTTTTGTAGAGAGTGTGTTCCAAAACAGTTCTGAACTTCACTGGTATGAAATGTACCCCAGTCTCACTCAGACCCCATCCTTTACACTGATGCGTTTAAAAAAGGCATTTTGAGAAAGCACAGACAGCAATTGCATTACAATGCTTTCTCTCAGCTATAGAGTCAAGCTCCTCATTCCCTCCCAAAAGAAGAGCAGAAACTGAAAGAGACATTTTGCTGCCATAAGATCCTTTCTTTGGCGTTTTATTAGGCAGATGAAACAGAAGGATTTCATGCTATGGTGTCTTCTGTTCTTGTACAGTCAGCTCAGACATTTCACTTATTATGACTTCTAACCTTATGAGAGAAAACGCGGCTTTGTTTTCATCTAAACTCACTGTTTTGGTTGGGCAGGGAGGAACTGAGTGGTTCAGGATAGTGGCAATGGGTTATGGAGCCTTTTGTCATTAGTGCATATGTAGTCCGAGGATCAAGTCCTCTGCTGGCTAGTGCACCTATGGGGAGCAGAAAAGCTGGCAGATGCCTCCTTTCTTCTTAAAATCCTGCCAGGATTTTATGGAGTGAGTCTGGTAGATGCATTATTGGGTGCACATTTCTGTTGGTATGAAAAGGAGCATTTTGGATACCCAGCTAGCACTGGTTGGTAATGATTGTAGCATATGTAGTAGGGAGACAGCCATGAAGACCAACCAGGAGAGACTTATATGCAGGCGCGCTGGGGCTGTGGTTTATGGACACCGTTTCCTTCGTGCTCTTTTGTCCATTAGGGGTTCCTAATATATGCCACAAAATATATTATCTACAATATTATATTACTATACATATATTAAAATATACATAATATATATGGGGCTATATATATATCTATATATAGACTTCGTGTCCTGTCACCTTCCTCTCACATCACACCAGCAAAACACAGAGTAGAATATAGCCCTGTGTTGGTAACGATTGAAAGTCATTACCGTCTGAAAGATGTTAGGTGACCTGTGTGAAATGAGTTGGTTGGTCTCAGTCCAGTTCCAAAAGGACACACGAATGTCCCTATAACAAAAAGCACCACTAATTAGCACTCCGTCAACAGTTTTACCAGAGGCTAAGCACTGAGAGCTCAATCCTGGAAAGTTCTGTGCATCCATAACTTCCACTCAAGTCTGACATTACTGAATACGGACATGAAACATCCTCGAGTCTTTCCCCTTCCATATTGGTAGGATGGTGTGGGGGAAAGCTCATACTGCCGCTGATTGTGCTTGTGTGATTGTTTTGTGGATAAATACAGGATCCAGTCTTCAGTGAAATCTATCTCACTCCTTTTATGTTCACTGAAAGTCACTTAAATTGAATCCATATTTAATTTTTCACACTGTGTTTAGGAGCGAAACACTGTGAATGAAGAATAATTTTTAAAAGTGTTGTTGTAGCCATGTTGGTCCCAGGATATTAGAAAGACAAGGTGGGTGACGTAATATCTTTTATTGGACAGAAGTTGGTCCAATAAAAGATATTATCTCACTCTACTTGTCACTCTAATATTTAAAAAGATGTTTTCCTAAGTAAACTATACTGGAAATTTGCTAATAAGAGCTATGTTATCATAGACACGATGGAGAAAGAGAATACTTTTAGTCCTGCCACCTCCTTTATCTAAAATGGCTCTCCTTAATTATGCCTAGAAATGACCTGAATTTGTATGTATTCTTGCCTACTTCAGAAAGTCAAATCATCTGTAGTATGCTACATGTGTTTCTGTTTATTCCCCTTTCCTTGCCAATTCTTCTAGTGATGTATCAGCAGGCTGGGGAAAAAATCATATTGTCCTGACAAACTGGAACAACCTAATACATTATTGGACAGACACAAAGATCAGAGAAGACAATACTGTCTGAGGGATAATGTGATTCCTGTAAAATTCCAATACAAGTTTCCAATACTTTAAGTTATTCTCTCTTTTAGTCAGGAGGTTTGAAGACTGCTGAGAATGAAGAATAAAATAAGATGAGGCTCTTGGTAAGAAGAGGGGTTAGCTAGCTGAAGAATGGCACAGACACCATGTACCACAGCCCAGAGACAACCTGCTACTCTGTAGCATGGGACCAAATGTGAATTATTCAAAACAGAGTGGCATGCAACCACCTTGTTTTTCAAGGGTACGTCAGTTGCTGGTTTCAAGGAAAGCTGCACTCATTTGCCCAGCCCATAACAACGAAAGATCACAGAACAAACAAAAAAGCCCTTGTCACCGTGAATAAATGGTGAAATGTTTATTTTTAAACTTGCAATTACATTTGGCATTTGCAAGTCCAGTGCTGGCTGGAGGCAGCCATCTTGCTGAAAATGATGTCATCTGTGACACTAGACACGTAGATAGTGGACATGTAGATCCCAATGTCAGAGCCTGAAAACAAGGCTCCCAAGCTGATTTAATATTGATTTAACATCCACAATGGTAATGTGTAATATTTAGAAATTAAACACATTAGTGTAACAGTCACAAAAAGAAATTTACTATGCAACCATAATTCAAGCAAATGGGTAGCTGTATTATGGCGAGCATCCTGCACCTTTTTCAATAGCTTTAGTGGAACAAACATGACTTTTTTTCTTTTTGGCATGAAATCTGATAAATTTGCTCTATTTGCCATTAAGCAGCCACGCAGTTAGCAACTGGTGCAGAAATTTCCTATCCCGTATGGCCTTCCCATACTTGGGGATTGGGGGAGGAGGAGCTCAGACTCTGGGGGACTGCTTTTCTCTGCTATGAGCAAGATGATGGGAAACGGGGGGAGCCCCTGGCTCTGCCCCTCAAAGTTCTGGCCAGCTGAGCTGAGTCATCACGGGGGGGGTAAGGTGTGGCACTTTGAATGGGCACAATAAATCCATCATGGGGGCTAAGGAAGGGATTGTAAACTCTCAGGGCTCCTCCTGGGGAGATGCAGCTGTGCACCACTCCTTACAAAGGATAGGAATGGGGTCAGAATGACAGCTGATTGCAGGACAACAATTCCGTTTTGTGGCAACTTTTGACGTTTCAAAATTTGTTTTCATTCTGCCATGGAGCAAAAACAAACTTGGACGTTCTCACAAAAACTAGAATTGTGTAAAATGTCTGGTTTTGGACCAAAAACAGACGTTTTCACTGACCTAGGATGTGGGAGACCCTGCTTCAGGACAGAGTTTTTCATCCCAGATCATTCTGAATGAGGCAGAGCACGGACTTCAACTTAGATCTCCCTCATTCGAAACCAGTGCCTTAATCACCAGGCTATGAAGTGCACACCTCTCACTGCACTGCCCTCCCCTCCAAAAAAAGTAATCAGAACTGCTATGCTTCAACATTTCCTTTTGCCAAAAATGTTTCAACCAGCTCTAGCCAATCTAATCCTTGGAATGGTTGAATAAAATAGAATAGGATTAGATAGGATAGGATAGAAAGCCCTAGATTCTATAGAACAGAATAGCACAGTTTACATTACATGCAGGTCTGTTGGGAACAGTTTAGACTAACTTGTCTCTTGTTTTTCCTGTGACAAGGACCTTTCTCACAATTTTTTGGGGGGAGGAAGGGGAGAGAAGGTGGTAGTTTATATTGTTAAAAAGGCTGCAGGATTTGTATATCTTGGGAATTTCAGCTATGTGAAACAATACAAAATCTTTCAGAATTCTGTATAATTTCTCCAATTTTAAACTGGAAATTCATAATCCAGCACAGAACAAAAAATTTTGTACTGCCAAAGAAGAGTGTATGAATAAGGTGATAAGTAACAGTCAGCATGGATTTGTCAAGAACAAATCATGTCAAACCAACCTGATAGCTTTCTTTGACAGGGTAACAAGCCTTGTGCATAGGGGGGAAGTGCTAGATGTGGTATAGCTTGACTTTAGTAAAGCTTTTGATACTGTCTTGCATGACCTTCTCATAAAGAAACTAGGGAAATGCAATCTAGATGGAACTACTATCAGGTGGGTGCAAAATTGGTTGGAAAACCGTTCCCAGAGAGTGGTTATCAGTGGTTCACATTCATGCTGGAAGGGCATAACAAGTGGAGTCCCGCAGGGATCAGTTCTGGGTCCAGTTTTGTTCAATATCTTCATCAATGATTAGGTAATGGCAGACAGAGTACATGTGAAGTTTGAGTACAATACCAAGTTGGGAGGAGTTACAAGGGCTTTGGAGGATAGGATTATAATTCAAAATGATCTGGACAAACTGGAGAAATGGTCTGAAGTAAATAGGATGAAATTCAATGTGGACAAATGCAAAGTACTCCACTTAGGAAGGAACAATCAGTTGCACACATACAAAACAGGAAATGACTGCCTAGGAAGGAGTACTGCGGAAAGAGATCTGGGGGTCATAGTGGACCACAAGCTAAATATGAGTCAACAGTGCAATGCTGTTGCAAAGAAAGCGAACATCATTCTGGGATGTATTAGCAGGCGTGTTGTAAGCAAGACATGAGAAGTAATTCTTCTGCTCTACTCCATGCTGATTAGGCCTCAACTGGAGTATTGTATCCAGTTCTGGGAGCCACATTTCAGGAAAGATGTGGAGAAATTGGAGAGAGTCTAGAGAAGAGCAACAAAAATGATTAAAGGTCTAAAAACCATGACTTATGAGGGAAGATTGAAAAAACTGGGTTTGTTTAGTCTGGAAAAGGGAAGACTGAGAGGGGACATGATAACAGTTTTCAAGTTCTTAAAAGGTTGTTACAAAGAGGAGGGAGAAAAATTGTTGTTCTTAACCACTGAAGATAGGACACGAAGCAATGGGATTAAATTGCAGGAAGAGAGGTTTAGGTTGGACATTAGGAAAAACTTCCTAACTGCCAGGGTGGTTAAGCACTGGAATCAATTGCCCAGGGAGGTTGTGGAATCTCCATCATTGGAGATTTTTAGGAGCAGGTTAGACGAACACATTTCAGAGATGGTCTAGATAATACTTAGTCCTGCCATGAGTGTAGGGGACTGGACTAGATGACCTCTTGAGGTCCCTTCCAGTCCTACGATTCTATTTCTGCCAGCTGTAACAAAACTGAAGTTCAGAAGTTGTTGAAATATCTCTCACAATAAAGAGCTCTTATTCTAGTCTTATCATTTTTCATCCATATTTTGTCATGCCTCCTTGAATTTTTCTAAGTACATAAATCTCCATCTCATGTGGGATGCTGAGGTTGGACTCTCGAACTGTGGGATAAAATTAAAATCAAGTGACTTGTTACTTGTATCCTGCAAGGGAAGAATATGGCTCCTTGAATTAGGGTCACCTCCTTAGTTCACACGGATACAAATAAAATTTGTAAATCAGTAGCTGAGTTACCCAGCCTTTCAAATATTAACAGATTTCAGGGAATGATTTTTGGAAAGGAACTGAGCGAGAGGCAGGACCAGCAGCCAGTTTTTACAGGGTCCTATACATACAAGTGTTCACCATAGCTTGCTTTCTTTCTTTCTTTCTTTCTACCCCAGAATGTAGTCATTTTTCAGCAATGAAAAGTTTCAGATCATTTGGTTCTCAGATTAACTGTGCTCTTTCAAACAGCAAACTGTGGAGGGGCACAGACACTATATTACTATACAATGTCTTGAACTCAAGAGTTGTCGGGTAAAGCAATTTCTTGTTTTCTTCTCATTTTCTAAAGAGGTGGCACTTGATCATGCATTATTATTTAAATTGTAGTAATGCCCAAAGTCTGTTATGGGCTTTCCTAACCTAGAAGATGACATAGGGCCAGATGCTCAGCTGCATGCTCAAGCAACGGTCCTACCATTGACTTTAAGTTAGCTCAGGGTATGGCCCACAGTTAATGGAGAGATTACAGAGACCCAGAACATGCTCAGGGTGAATGCAAGACTGTCTTTATTTCCTGTATGCACAGACTCTTACCTCCTTGCTATATTCCCTCAGGGGCCATTCTGAATAGTGGTTATAAAAGTTCACAAATGCATTCCACTTTCTGAAAAGCAAAGGATGATAAAACCTTTTATAACAGAGTACACGAATCCCACACCTGCATGTAAGGGGTTAAGGAGCTGCTTTGGGCTGGAGTGGCCCCGCCCCTCTGCACCTGCTAATTATGTGAGGACTGGAGGAGGCGTTAAAAGAAGGGAACTCCCCTCAGATAGGGGCCACCCTGCCAAGGGAACAGACTGATGTGCTTCCCAGCTCCAAGAGAGAGAGACCAGAGTCCCTGAGTTTGTGGAAGGAGGCCACAGATCCCCTGAGCGAAGAAGGGGAATGCTCCCAGACTGCTGCGCTGGGCATCACAAAATGGGGAAGAGATAGCCAGCCCTCTGTGGAGATAGAGGTGGTTAGGGACTATTTAGAAAAGCTGGACGTGCACAAGTCCATGGGGCCGGACGAGTTGCATCCGAGAGTGCTGAAGGAATTGGCGGCTGTGATTGCAGAGCCCTTGGCCATTATCTTTGAAAACTCGTGGCGAACGGGGAAAGTCCCGGATGACTGGAAAAAGGCTAATGTAGTGCCAATCTTTAAAAAAGGGAAGGAGGAGGATCCTGGGAACTACAGGCCAGTCAGCCTCACCTCAGTCCCTGGAAAAATCATGGAGCAGGTCCTCAAAGAATCAATCCTGAAGCACTTGCATGAGAGGAAAGTGATCAGGAACAGTCAGCATGGATTCACCAAGGGAAGGTCATGCCTGACTAATCTAATCGCCTTTTATGATGAGATTACTGGTTCTGTGGATGAAGGGAAAGCAGTGGATGTATTGTTTCTTGACTTTAGCAAAGCTTTTGACACGGTCTCCCACAGTATTCTTGTCAGCAAGTTAAGGAAGTATGGGCTGGATGAATGCACTATAAGGTGGGTAGAAAGCTGGCTAGATTGTCGGGCTCAACGGGTAGTGATCAATGGCTCCATGTCTAGTTGGCAGCCGGTGTCAAGTGGAGTGCCCCAGGGGTCGGTCCTGGGGCCGGTTTTGTTCAATATCTTCATAAATGATCTGGAGGATGGTGTGGATTGCACTCTCAGCAAATTTGCGGATGATACTAAACTGGGAGGAGTGGTAGATACGCTGGAGGGGAGGGATAGGATACAGAAGGACCTAGACAAATTGGAGGATTGGGCCAAAAGAAATCTGATGAGGTTCAATAAGGATAAGTGCAGGGTCCTGCACTTAGGATGGAAGAATCCAATGCACCGCTATAGACTAGGGACCGAATGGCTAGACAGCAGTTCTGCGGAAAAGGACCTAGGGGTGACAGTGGACGAGAAGCTGGATATGAGTCAGCAGTGTGCCCTTGTTGCCAAGAAGGCCAATGGCATTTTGGGATGTATAAGTAGGGGCATAGCGAGCAGATCGAGGGACGTGATCGTGCCCCTCTATTCGACACTGGTGAGGCCTCATCTGGAGTACTGTGTCCAGTTTTGGGCCCCACACTACAAGAAGGATGTGGATAAATTGGAGAGAGTCCAGCGAAGGGCAACAAAAATGATTAGGGGTCTAGAGCACATGACTTATGAGGAGAGGCTGAGGGAGCTGGGATTGTTTAGTCTGCAGAAGAGAAGAATGAGGGGGGATTTGATAGCTGCTTTCAACTACCTGAAAGGGGGTTCCAAAGAGGATGGCTCTAGACTGTTCTCAATGGTAGCAGATGACAGAACGAGGAGTAATGGTCTCAAGTTGTAATGGGGGAGGTTTAGATTGGATATTAGGAAAAACTTTTTCACTAAGAGGGTGGTGAAACACTGGAATGCGTTACCTAGGGAGGTGGTAGAATCTCCTTCCTTAGAGGTTTTTAAGGTCAGGCTTGACAAAGCCCTGGCTGGGATGATTTAACTGGGAATTGGTCCTGCTTCGAGCAGGGGGTTGGACTAGATGACCTTCTGGGGTCCCTTCCAACCCTGATATTCTATGATTCTATGAATGAGACTAAGACTTGTAATGGAGACCCTGGAACTCTGAAGGGGACTCTGACACTTCCAAGACCCTCTAAAGTAAGAGAAGCCAATATCCTGACCAAAGACAGCTACAGATTTTCTTTTCCGTCCATAATGGGATATTTCCTTCCTACCTTTATTTAATCCTGTTTGCTGAATGCAGAATGTTTTGTTTACTTTACCATGTAGCTCCTACAGGGGGCACCCTCCTGAGGACAGGTTTGTGATACCTTCATCCAAACTTTTCATTAAAGAACAACAAGTAGTAGGAATGAAATATCACCACAAGCCCTGAGAAGGACACAGTAGGTTGCTTGAACCTTCAGCCTTGGGTCTGGGATTTATTCTGCCCTTTTAAGACATTAGTCTACCAGTCTTCTGATTTTCTTGACCTCTCAAGATCTTATGTCATTCCTCATTTTATGTGGGTAGAAAGAGTATTTCACAGGTTCAGTCTCGGTATCAATCAGGTGGATGTCCACCTGGTGACCCAACAAAATGACACCAGCTCTGATGGATGATTCCTGTTGGCATGCTAACAAAGTAGGAGCGAGGGGTTCCTGCACATCACTGCACTGCCCCCTCGCCTTTTCTTGAGAATCTTTCACCTAGACAGGATCTCCTGGATTCAGTACTCTCAAGGATTTGACTCTGTGGTACTTGCCAAAGTCCTGCTTCTGACAGGTTTTACATTAATCTTCTTTTGTAGTCTCAGGAAGTCAGGCTAATAAGGGTCCATTTGAGAAGGAATGTTTGGGATAGTGGAACTCAACTTCTTTCCTGTGAATAGTTCTGGAGGGCTGAATCCACTTGCTAGAGGTATTGACTGGTAAGCCAAAAGGGCAAGATGAGGATCTGAAGAGTTAGAAGAAAGTTGTTTCATTGTCTTTACCTCATATTCTGTTCCACCATTACTCTAGGGCAGTGATTCTCAAACTTATTTGATTGCACCCCCTTCTTTGTATGTGTAGTAGTTTACGTGCACCCCGCCCCCCCACCACACAAGCACGTATACCGATAAAAAAAAATCAACATGCAACTCTCACTAAATATTAAAAAGAGTAAGGTATTGATTCAAAAAGAGCCAATGGCCCATCATAATAAGAGCAAAAGGAAAACTGTGGATATGGTCTATGTGTACAATTTAATGTGCACACCATGTCAGAGCAAATGGATTAAGGTACAGATAGTAACAACTTTGTGTAATGCTATGCAAGCATAACAGAAATCTGTCAATGCACAGCGCCATCTGAGGACTGGATATGTCTGGAGGAATCCACTTTGCTAGTTATTCATTACTGTGGGTAAAATGTGTTCAGTAAATTTACCCCCCTAAAGCTTCTCACACCTCCTCCACAGAATATATTGTGTACCCCCCCCACCAGGGAGGGACCACCCCCCTGTTTGAGAAACTCTGCTCTAGGGAAAATGGAGGCTAGACATGACCATTGGTATCTGCAAACCTCTTAAAAATCTCAGAGGAAAATTGAAAACCAATGTCAGAAATGACTTACTCTGGAATCTGAAAACAGGCAAAGATGGGTTTTTATTCTTTCAGCAACTGCACTTGATGATGTGTTGAACAACCTGACAATTTCGATTTTTCTTGAGAAGTAATTAATCATCAACAGATAGAAAAGATCACACCGGACTATCTATCATGGCCCTTCTGATATAGGAGATTGTAATAATGGTTCTGGGGAGTTGGTTCTCAAGCGAGCACAAATATCACATTTCTCAACTTGCTGTTGTAGTTATTTGCTCAGCTCAGGTCACCAAACAGAATGTTTAGCTCTTTCCCTGCATTTTGTAATTCCTCGGTGTCCCTCATGCGTTGTGTCAAGGCTTTCCTTTTGCACTGATGTAGCGATAATTGGTCTGGACTCCAACAATAGGTAAGATCCACAGAAACTGTCCAGTATGTCTTCAGAGTGATTTCTGACTTGGTCTGTTTTTCTCCAGTCCTCTTTGCACAGTCATGACATGGCTCAGTAATTCATCTGCCTCTTGCTTCTTTTTCAGTTCTTGCAGGCATTTTCCTGTGATTGGTAAAGTAGTAAGTCCCGTGTCTATGAAATCTTCTAGGAGCAGCTGCTCTTGTTTGTGATGTGGTGTGTCTAGCATTTGGGCCCTACTGCTAAACTACACTGATTTATAAACTTCAGTCCCTGGTATCTGCTTGACAAATTTCTTCAGATACCATGTTTGGACAACTTGCTGCCTGTGCTGTGTGGGGTTTCAGTCTGGGGACAGAAGGGCTTAATCTCTTCGTCATTGTACCTCTGCACTCTGGAACACCCTGCCAAGACATGGCAAGAATGGTTCTAGAATTCCTCTATTGAAAACTTGTTTGAAAATGAATCTCTCTGCAAAAGTCTACCAGACATGGCCTCAATCCATGGTTTTTTTCCCCAATCACTTGTTGTTAAAGGCATGGCCTCCCCTTCTCCCTGTGCATGCATATGTGTATACATCTTGAATAGCTAATTGTTAGAAGTACTATAAAGGGGGAAACTAATTTGCATTATACTGACACCTAAGATCAAATTGAGTCCTGGGATAAGCAGAAACAACATCCAGCAAGTAAACAGGAGTTACACCCACATATCTCATCCCACAATGGCTTTCTATTAGGTACACTATTCCCAATTCAAAACTGAATGGGTCACAAGAAAGAACTTCTAAGGTGTGACTAGAATGTGCACCATATCGTCTCAAAATATTCTATTTATAACATCCTGCAGAAGTGCACTGAGCCTGCTCTTCATCTTTTTATGCTGGTATCTTTTTCAAAACTATAAACATATCCCTTTTAAGTATTTTTGTTACTTTATCCTATACTGGATGAGCAGCATGGAGGACAGAAAGGCAGAAAATAGAAAGAAAGAGTATGTCTATGGCTCGAGGGAGAAAGGAAAGGAAGAAGGACTGGCAAGTCAAATACAAAATACAATGAACTTTCATAAGTCTAAGTTAGACAGGAGCTCAAGCCCCTGATTAAAAAACACCACAGTGATAAATACTGTCACCCACTGTTTCTACTCAGGGACATTTAGATAAAACCAAAACATTTAAATATATATTGAAATAATAAAATAGAGGTCTATTAACTGCATTCCATAAGCACTGGGATCCAGTGTGATAATGGAAAAGCTAACCTCTTTTCAGCTGAGCTGACAGTCCAATTTTCTGCATCACTACCAATGATAATATTACACAAACTGTGTTCAAACATTAAATTAATTCCCATTAAATCAATATCCTTAAAGGCCAAGCAGTCCTTTAATAATTACCTGATTAAGATTATGTTAGCATAACATATTAGTTATAGTTTGTTTATTAATTCCTTTTTCAGGATAAATCTTGTTCTCCCACCCAGCTCCCTGACACTGCGACAGACAGGTAAAGAGTGGAATGGGAAGTGCATCACTACGGCACATAGCAACTGGGTAACATCATAACATCAGTGACACTTCTGAGATACATATTTTCTGGATTTGGGTTTCTAATACCCAGCATTAATGGTCTGACAGCCCAAGCACTGTAAGAATGAATCTCTAGATCTTGCAGAAGCTCTACACAAACCCGGAGTCTCAAAGGCAGTGACACACATAAGGGACCAGCAGCTTTTGCAACAAGTGAACTCCATCCTTCTACAGAGTTTGCAAAATCTGCTAAGTTTTCTCATAAAGAATGCAATACATTATAGATGAATAAGTATATTACAAATAATGTGTAATAATTTAGTGCCTGGACACAAAGGTGACTGGTGCTGTAATTGCAGGCAGATAGAAAGATAGATAGAGCTTACTGTGCTTCTAAAATTGTAGTTGGAAAGTTGTTAGAAAATGGATTATAGAAGTGCTTTTCAATGTCCTCTGCTGTCAAAAAAGAAGAGTAATGACTGTACAGAAAGTTTTCAGATTTAGGTGCCTAATGTTAGTTACTTGTTGTCAGGGTATAACCCCCCCCCCAAATCTGAACTCTGGGGTACAGATGTGGGGATCAGCATGGAAGACCCCCTAAGCTTATTTTCTACCAGCTTAGGTTAAAACTCTTCCAAGGCACAGTCTTCTGCCTTGGACAGATATTGCTGCCACCACTAAGTGATTTTCACATATATTCAGGGAAGGGTCACTTGGAATCCTGATCTCCCCAAAATATCCCCTCAAGCCTCTTCACCCCCTTTCCTGGAGAGGCTTGAGAATAAAATACCAACCAGTTGCCTTAGCAATGTGAGCACAGAAACTCCTTGTCTAAGGACTTTGGAATCAAAAGGATTCTTTAAAAAAAGGTAAATTTTATTTAAAAAGAAAAACATCTGAAAGCTCAGGCTTTAGGGATTAAACACCAAAAATAACTTTCTTGAGGTTCAGCTTAAAGGTTATAGGCAAAACAAAAGCACCTGGGGTTAGCACAGAGGAATCCACAAACCAAAACAACCAAAAAGGTTCCTAATCACATCGGTCTTAACTTTTCCTGTGCTACTTACATATCTGGAGTTCCAAATGAGGAGTTTCTAGGTATGATGCTGATTTCCCACACCTGGCTTAAAGCTTGCAGCTTGTTGCTGCCTTCCCCTCTCTCCAGCTCAAGAGAGGAAGAACCCCCCCCCAGCAGTTTTTCCACTTTGAAAGGGTACAGCCTCCCTCTGTCAGGTGCCAACTGGTCAGGTGCCAACTCAGGTTAAGCTTCTCTTAACCCTTTACAGTTAAGGCAATTAGGGTGCAGCTGCTGAGGAGGATTCTATAGCTACTGACTGGCTGGATGTCCATAAAAGGGAGATCCCCCCCGCCCGCCTCATTTATCACATTTGTATCCAAATTTAGGTAAGTCTCCTTTAAGTTAATGGCAATGGTGAGTGTTCAGCACCTGTGGAAACCAGGCCACTTGTATCCAGGTGCTGAGATATGGATTTAGACAGCTATATTTCAAAATCTATCTTTTGCTGATAATGATAATGTATATAATAACCCAGTGGCTCTCAACCTTTTCCAGACTACTGTATCCCTTTCAGGAGCCTGATTTGTTTTGCATACCCCCAAGTTTCACCTCACTTAAAAAGTACTTGCTTATAAAATCAGACATAAAAATACAAAAAAGTGTCATAGCACGCTATTACTGAAAGATTCCTTACTTTCTCATTTTACCATATAATTATAAAATAAATGGATTGGAATATAAATATTGTATGTACCTTTCAGTGTATAGTATATAGAGCAGCACAAACAAGTCATCGTTTGTATAAAATTTTAGTTTGTATTGACTTTGTTAGTGCTTTTAGGTAGCCTGTTGTAAAACTAGGCAAATATCTAGATGAGTTGATGTACTCTCTTGGAAGACCTCTGTGTACCCCCAAGCGTACAAGTAACCCTGGTTGAGAACCATTGTTATAATCAAAACACCCTCAAGTTCTGAAGTGTTTGGACTCTGAACTCTAATCCAAATTTTTCAGTTGTCCAGGCTCTCTAAAATGAATCTTGGGGCCCATCTCTTGTTTACATTTCAACAAAAAGTACTGTTAGCCTAGAGTTAAAGTTGATGAAGTCCATTCTTAAATATCCTAGTAACACACTTTTTATATTAAATCATTGGATTACCAAACACCATCTAATTGGCTTATATAATCATAAATAATTCTAGAATACGGTCAGTCGTGGTATTTTTTTTAAACATGTCTGAGCACATAATGCTACTGTCGGTCACTACCTTTACACATCTCAGTGCAATAATTTCACATTCAAAACTCCACTATGTGACCCTATGTCTGCAGATGTACAAACACACTGTTTTGAGGTATAGTCTCTATCTGACACCTGGAGAATTTCTGTATTTGTGCTAGTGTCCCCACACAGTGGATCCAATTCTGACCAGAATTAGATCAGAATCAAGCCCATTGATTTGCATTATACCCCACTGTATGCACATGTAAACACATTGTTGTAACAACTGTAAATCCACGAGATTCGCATTTGTTAGTTATTATTTTATAGACTATGGCATCCAGTGCTGCAAAAACTCACACATAGCCAGATTTCCAGAAGTGCTGAGTACCCACGAACCCCACTGAAGTTAATGGGAGCTACAAATGCTCAACACCTTTGAAAATGCAACGATAATTAGTCTCTACTGCACAAATACATAACAGAGCAAGAAGCCTCGTCATATACAGCTGAGACATTGGTACCCTGTCAACAGGGTGTTGCAGGATATTGTATGTACTCTCTTCAGGAAATAGTAACAGGAATTGTGCTGTTAACTGACAATGGGTCATATGTACATATATTTAACATTGCTCAATTTAATGTCATTAATGAGATATTAAAGCACTGCTGGTTCTGTGTGTCAACCCAGAGGGGGAGTGCATTATGAACACTCTGCTATTAGGAGGGAAGACTCCCTTTTGGCCCAAACTGAGCTAACAGAACACCAAGGAAACTAAACGACAATCCAATGACAATATTAGGAAGGGCAGGAATGAACAAACTGGTAGAGGGGAAAAAAAAAACCACCTGCTTTTTCCACCAAAACTTCACCCTTTCCGAATACTGACCAAAGCTTTTCTGAACATTGTGAGATCATTTATCTTTTCTCCTCATTACTTTTCATTTGCATTCATCTCGTGCTTCCAAATTCTGGGTGGGAATGGAACAAGAAATGATGAAATTCAGAAAGAACAGTTACTTGTGCCATTTCCAACCCACTAAGAAACACTAGAAACCTTAAGAGAAACCTGTCTTTAGGATTATTTCCCTATTTCCAGCACCTAGGGTGACCAGATAGCAAGTCTAAAAAATCGGGACAGGGGGTGAGGGGTAATAGGTGCTATATAAGAAAAAGCCTCCAAAATCAGGACTGTCCCTATAAAATCGGGACATCTGGTCACCCTACGAGCACCAGACACTGACACCTTAATACTATGGTGATAGAGGTACCATAATGACAGGTTTCAGAGTAACAGCCGTGTTAGTCTGTATTCGCAAAAAGAAAAGGAGTACTTGTGGCACCTCAGAGACTAACCAATTTATTTGAGCATAAGCTTTCGTGAGCTACAGCTCACTTCATCGGATGCATACAGGACTGAAGTATGCATCCGATGAAGTGAGCTGTAGCTCACGAAAGCTTATGCTCAAATAAATTGGTTAGTCTCTAAGGTGCCACAAGTACTCCTTTTCTTTTTGAGGTACCATAAATACCTCATATATAATAGCTCAATCTTGCAGATTCAAGCACTCTAATAAGGCTCCAAACTTTGGAGTGCTTGTCTGAATTCAACTCCTAATCTTGTGGAGTTCACCCCTCGCTAATGTAGGAGTTGTTATTAAGTGACAACAGTAAATACATTTTGAAGTTTCGACTGAAATTCCATCTTAAATGTGTCCAATAATGTTATTGAAAAGCTCACCAAAACCTAGATGTCCTAAAGTAATGCAGTGATTTTTCACAGCACACAGAGAAAGCTTTTAGCCTTTTAAGGGTAGACTTGAATATTACTGTAATGCAGTTTATTTATTTAATACACTACTATCAGGCCACACATTTAAATGGCCTGATTCTTGGCGTGAATGAGCAATTACTCTATTGAAATCAGTGGGTCAGAGTCTTCAGAAGTGCAAATCAGCCTTAAAGCTGACTTAACTGGCCAATGGATGTTTACTTCTGCAGAGAAGTGGGAGAAAAAGGAGCTACTGCAATAAATTAAACATATATTTATACTTAAAAAATTCTGCTAGCTGCTATTTCTAGACATGAAAACCTGATGATCCCACTCAACTACGTGGATCTATTATCATTGCTCATTAGCAGCCTGTGTGCAGAAGCTTTGCTATCTGCCATCTTCGCTGTTACCTTTGCCCGACACAGCTGACAGAGAAGGAGAATCTTGGTTAAGACCAACACATATACATTCATCTCAGTTGGTGCTTTACAAGAAGATTTCATGAATTTTTAGCCCAACACCACTTTAATAACTTTTAAAGGATGAAGCCCAAATCTGTGATTTCTTCCCTTCCATCCCCAAAGAATGTAAATTTAGCTGCTGCCAGCTCCTATGCTGGGTTTCTGCTGTAGTGAAGATAATCCTACTGACCTCAAACTGGGAGACAGAAAGAAAACAGCTCTGAGGGTTCCACTGGGCAAGGGACCCCAGTCTCAGCACTCAGCAACAGGCTGGCCAGCATGTTCAAAAGCCTCATCCTGTGTCTTGATCTGCTTCCTTTGTAAAGTGATTTTTGGCTTGCTCCTGTTATATGCATTTTAATATTGGAAGAGGGTCTGGGAATAAAACTCAGCAGCTGAAGATGGGATAATATGTTGTTGGCAGCCTGAAAAACCTCTGAGCCTTTCCTGTTTTTAGGCTCTTCAGGCAATCTTTCCTGGTACCAAAATACCAGCTGGTGTTATGAAGAAAAGCGATGTGGGTGGTTACCAGTGTGGCGCTACTGCCATGGAGGAGGGACTCCCTGCAGTACTGAAAGGAATGGAAATCTACCAAGAGTTTTCATCTAAACTCATGCTCATCTGGCACCTACCATATCCTCTAGTGAAAAGGTTGGATCAATTTGTGGATTAGATTTCTGCCATCCAAACAGAAGGCCAGGATGTTTAATAACTGTGGATGTAGAAGACAGATTGAAAAGCTAACCAAAAAAAAAAAAAAAAAAAGCCTTCTAAACCCTGAAATTCCCATGTTTACAGTGTAGATTGCAGTTCAGGAAACTCTAACAGCAGAACAAGTGACTAAGGCCAGGTCTGCAAGTTTAACCACTGCAATTACTGAACATCTTCTAAGCTTTCCCAGGTGTATGTGTAAGTTAGATTGCTTTTTCATGGAAGAAAATGTCTGTTTCCTGGCCAAGTTATTCCTTCTTGTTTCATCAATTAGATAGGTACTGTATATGCTCTGCAATCTGGAAAGTAAAGTGAAAGCTAATTACTTGTTCTGATTCAAATGTATCCATCCTGTAAGTCATATATGTTATACAGGTTTATGAAAAATTCTTGAAATTTAAAAACTGCTCCATAAAAAATAATTAACTTAGAAATTTTTGTTTTGGGTGGAAGAGAGGGAGAGAGTTTTCTTTTCTCTTATGGATGGATTCCCAGGCATTCAATTATACTTTCTCCTTTGCCTCACTAGACCCCAATCGACATTTGTACTATATCAAGGGCAACATCATCTTCTCACAGTCAGTTAATCCAGATAGGAGCTAGTCCCTGGGGAAGGAGGATGTTCTCTGGGCTTTCACAGATTCATTCATCCTTTATCTCCTCATAACATGTATCTCAGATGCACTGTGTCTAAATATACTGTCCCATTAATACAGCACCATCACTTGAAAAGCTAGGTAGTAACCCATCAGTTCAGGCTCCTGCCAGGACTGCGTGGCACTTACCTTCAATATGGGGGTAACTTCAAGCAAATCCACTAGCATTTTAATGCTAGTGATTTTAAATGACTAACAAACACAACTCTGAACATACCATAAACACTGTGACTATGACCTAGGACTAGATTTTCAAGCGGAGGTGACAAAATGTACTTGTGAAATATTTGCAAATGCATAAATGTACCAAACATTCTGTACGTGTTTGATAAATGCAATACACAGCCACCAATTTATTTGGAATTTGGCCCATAATTTATTAAGTGGTTAACAGGTCTGGACCACAGTGAGGGGCGTCTGGAAAAACACTGGGTGACAGCATCATGAGGTTAAAAGGACACTTTTAAAGTAACAGCTCTACTGAATACACACACATATACATGGACACATTTATAGGTTTAATAATAACAGAAAAATAAATTGGTAGATTAACTGTTAGTGGAATGAAGACAACTGAGATAATGACATGGATTTGTTTGTAGGTAATGTGCCCAGGAGATAGAGTAGCTTGATGACAATAGTCAGTATATCTTTTAGTTCCACCTTCAAAGGCATCAGGAAAGAATGGAGTTTGGTTTACCTGCCAATATGCCATGAGACTTTTATTTTGTGAGTACCGTGCTTGGTTCTTGACTGCACAGCTTCGGTGCCAATACGTTTATTCCTCTAATGCTCTTAGCCTACAGATGAGTGTGGTGAGGCAATTGCCCCACCCCTATGAGAGATAGGGCTAGAGTAGGCCAGAGTGGCTGTGTAGAAGGGCAGCCAGTCAGGAAAAGGCCTACTGGGAGCCAATCAGAGCCAGTATTCCAGCCAACCAATCAGGGCTAGGCTAGGCTCTATATAAAGGCTGCCCAGGAAGGGAGCAGGCAGTCTGTCCCAGATCTTCATGGGGGAAGGCCTGTCTCCTGAGTAGGAGACAGGCACCGAGGACAGAGCAGTGCTGGGCAGGCTTGGGGGAGCATAGAAGGGCTCTGGCCCAATATCTGCCAGACTGCGGACCCTGACAGAAAGGGCCTAGAGGGTGCGAAGGGCCAGAGGGGAAGTGGCCCAGGGATAGTTAGACAAGGGGAGAGAAGGAGGGCAGGGAGGCTGCCACTACAGGGTCCCTGGGTCGGGACCCAGAGTAGTGGGCGGGCCTGGGTTCCCCCCTTCTCCTTGTACAGCACCAGGCCGTGGAAGGGTGTCCGAGACAGATTGCAACCGGCCCTTGAACAGAGAAGCTAGACTCGAGAGGTTGTGGTTGGCCACTGCGGCAGGAGTGAACTGGAAAGACTGCTGTTAACCCCCCTGCCCCCTCCGGAAGGGGGAGAGTGTGGACTTGGGGGCATTGCCGGAGGGCAGTGCCCTGAAGAGGACGCCGCGAGAGAAGGGAGCAATGTGGGTCCAGACGCCAACAAAGGGTGAAAAACGGACGGGACACCACCAACAAAGGGTGCTCCACATGGACCAAGCTAATTCCCAGATGTGCCAGTGGGAAGCGCTGCGGGGGTGAGTCCCAGCCCCGTCACAATGAGTCAGTTATTACAGAAGAATTTCAATCTATGCTGAAGACCTGGCATAAATTTGAACAGCCATAACAATAATAATTAACAACACATAGCATTTCAATAGTGCTACTTTTGTTCAAAACAGTTTTACTGACAGAGTTTTGCTCTAAATGTTGAATCGATAGAGGTTGGTGTCCAGTTAATTAAGAGAAAATATCAAAAGAAAAGAACGTCACAGGTAATGGTTTCCTGCTACTAGGGATATGCCAGGAGGAAGATAAGTATGACAGAGTAATTTATTAAGCAACAGTACACTTCAGGCAGTGCATTTGTAGAAGATTATAGCACACCTTGGATGTTAATAAAAGAGACACGACTGAAGACTGTGTGGCTTTAACCCTCCAAGAAGTGCTATAATCGCCTAGAAGTGCCAGTGCTTGGAGTCTTATTGATCTTATAAAATGGAATTTAAATAGGGAAAACAGTAAGATTTGCTCATTTAGAGGGCATTAGAAACATAATTGATCATTATTGACATCCCTGACAGCCAGTCAGAAAGCTCCAATTGTGACTAGAGTTCTAATCTAATCAGAACTAAAAGCCATAAACACAGCAAATGAGTGAAGCTTTCAAATCATTTATTCATAACACTGTTATAAGCAGTAGCATTAAGATTTTTTTTTGGATATTTTTAACACTTATGTCTTGGCTACAGGGTGAGCTGTGCACCTCTCAGCAAAAATAGGTTTAGAAGGGATAACAAAGGTGAAGGTGGCAGAAATAGGGAGCACCAATGGGAGTCCAGAGCGGGGGCGTACCAGCGTGGAAGGGAAAATGTTAGGAGTGGGGAGACAGTGAAAGAAAATGTGGCGAGAGAAGGAAGAGGCAAATGGTCCAGTAGTAGAGAGGCCAGGGTTAGGGCCATGCTTTTACGTCATGTTCCCTGAGCTCTGTAACTCCTGAATTCTGCTGCAAATAGGTTTCCAGTGCTACAGAGAAAATTGTGAACACACACACAAAACAACCCACAACAGCAACGAAAAACACCTGTTTTTACTGAATTAAACACTAACCCATGAAAATATTTCCATTCGTATTAGGTTTTGTGACAGATAATGTGAGTCCTCTGCAACTTGGTAGTTTCCCTTGAATATGAGCAAGTCAAAAAGAATAAGTTCAAAAATCATGAAGCTAAACTTCAGCGTACATTTCAAATTCTCCGCAATTTGAATCTATTAATTTACTCCATTTTTAGTCAGGCCCTGCTGTGTAAGGCAAATCCACATGGTAATAAAGTGCTTACAGAGAGAAGGGTTGTGTTACAAATGTTCATGCCTGGCTGAATTGCACAAAGCTATGAGCCGATCAGCATATATTTTTAGTGTAACTCAACCCATGCCACTAGTTGGCCAAGGGTACTAAATTATTTCTCCCTTTGACACACCACATTATACTGTGGTAAGGAAATGAGTTTTATTAAACATCAAGTACAATGGATACATGTAGTAGTAAGGTAAGGTATTTTAATAAACTGGACACACATTTGCTGTTCAATAACTGGAAACATACAAATGGTCTGCATCAGTGTTGAGTGAATGGTTCGGGTTTTAAACCAAACTAACTCACCAATGATGCCTCTCATGCATAGATGAGTTTGAAAGATTTTGACTCAACTTCTACTGGTTTTTGTTTTTGTTTTAATCTTTGTGGCTCTTTCTGTCAGGGGTTCAGGAGAAATGAGCAAGAGACAAAACCAATATAGCAGCCTCATAATCCACATCGTAGGAGTGTTCTGC
Organism: Chelonia mydas; assembly: GCF_015237465.2. NCBI lineage: Eukaryota > Metazoa > Chordata > Testudines > Cheloniidae > Chelonia > Chelonia mydas. Next base: position 24,936,734 of record NC_057852.1, on the reverse strand, counting down.
TTTTTGACTTACTGTACTATACACCTCTCTATTCCTGGTAGAATAGGTGCATTGTCCATCCACTCCTGGAACCATTTAGCTTCCATTTACGGTTTCTTTCAACAAACACGGCACAGCATAACATGTTTCATAAGCCCAGAAGCCTACTCACAAGCTGTTTATCGTCATTAGCCCACAAAAGATGGAGGTGTTAGAACACGACACACAAAGGAATTAGGTCTTCTTGTTAAACCACATTTCTACTCTGGAAAGAGACTGTAAAAACAGCATTGTGGATTTGATGGAAGGGATACACACTATCTATTGAAAAACAGGTTCCATCCGAAAGGTGCAGTTCATGCCTGGGCTGTGGGCAGCACATTACTTGGGAAAAACTTAAAGTGAACATGACAGTATTTAAAATTTCACTTGCTACCTTGGTTAAGATGTGTCAATCACAATTAACAGCAACAGATTTGGTATTCTAAAACAAATAAATCCTGCAACTTCTTTGCTGCATGAAAAGCAGATGATGAGTGAATGCAGAAGGCAAACCTACCACTATAGCCAGTTAATCTGTCAATGGAAATTACTTTCATTTTTTCCTGTATTCACTAGGGTTGGTAAACAATAGAACTTCAGCTAATACAGTTTTTGTTACATACAAATTGAATGTGAAATATTGGATGACATTATAAATGAATCTCTTTTGCTATTGCACTGGAATCCTGAGGCCCTCTGAGTTTTCATGATTAAATCAGTCTGTAAACTTCATATATTTTTGTATCAACCCTATTAAATTCATGTCTTTTTCTCTTCTACCAAATTAAGGGGTGTCCTTCCACCTGCTATTTGAAGGAGACACGTCTTCCTTGACTCTACACACGCAACAGAAACAAAAGGAACATTCACACTTCTCACAGAGGATTGTGAGAAGTGTGTGCTGAAAATCCACATGGTGGGGTAAGCTCTCTCTCTTTTCAAGTAAAAGCCTCTCTCAGCTTTCCAAGCTTGTGGACTTCCTCTGCTTGCCTCCCACAGTAGTTTTTGTGCTATCAGCCATCATGTCCCTCCCGTGGCTTTTATTTGTACTGAGTAACTCCTCACACTCCTCATCCTATCAGCAAAAGCGGCGCTTGTGAATCTCCTGAGGAAACGTCCTTTCTTCACTCTTTCCAACAACTCTGCCCATCTGTCATCTGGACTATTTTGTTTCTGTCTAGTTCATTTGTGGCTCTCACACTCCATTCTCCATGCTCCTCTCCAGTGCTCGTTCTTTTCCCCTCCTGACCCTTTATATTGGTTTACTATGCTCGTGAGAGTGGCTGGAAATTTTTTTTTTATCTGCCAACAGAGGGTCATGGCCTCAAAAAGAGCTATAACCTAAAACAAGTCAATACATTGTGGAACAGAGACTTACGTGGAAGGGGTAAAGTGGACCATTCAGATAATTCATGAACTTGAAGTGGATAATTAAACAAACTTTGCCTCTTTGAAATGTTTAATATGCAGCTTTAGGGGATCACAGGGAGTTAATGATGTTAGGGATGGGGTACAGGTGGTGGGGTCAATATCAAGCAATAATCCCATGTAAAACAGCATTGTGGATTTGACAGAAGTGATATACACCATCCATTGAAAAATGGGTTCCATCTGAAAGGTGCAATTGATGCCTGGACTGTGGGCAGCACATTATTTGGGAAAAACTTCAGTGCCAATGTCAAGAGCTGAGCTTGAGCGTTTTAAAGTGACAGAGGGGATCTTGTGTCTCAGTGAGTCCCCATCAAATTTGCTCAGTAAACAAAAGTTGGTTTTCTTAACCGTCAACTCTGCAAACTCAAGCTGGGATCTGAAAGTCAAACTGGGTTCTTTCTGTATCATGGGGTATCTCGTGCACCATGACCATCTGGACAACTACCAAAGGGGTTAATAATGCAATTTCTAAAATATTCCATTTCATGACACCAAAGTCAATGGAAGGCACTTTATATATAGAATTTCATACAGGTTCAAGTTTAAGTCCATGAGCTATGTGGGAGTTTTGAGACTTCAGCAGTGATGGTTGTTTATACAGCACATGCTCCATGGATTAGCAGATATGTGCATCTATGGGGCCTGTACTGACCCATGAAAGACTGCATTTACAAATGCTAAAGGCGATTGTTCTACTTGTCCAACTATTTTTAGTTTTCTCAATCTTCTATTTTCCTCTCCAGAGCCTATATTTGATTTTGTTTTCTGATTCTGGTTTGGAGTAGTGTTAACCTTTAATTTCTATGTCAGAATATTAAGACATAGTGGCACAAAGTTTATCTACTAAGTCTGGGTCAGAAGTCTGCAATCCTTCAGGGATATCTGACTAACCTTTTGCTCAAGGGGAATGAGTTTGAAGAAACAGAGTATAAATGGCACTGAGGACTATCCTGAGTCAATCAGAATGCTAGAGGAGACAGAGAAAGTATCCAATAAGATCAGAGGAGCCTTGGTGAGACTGAAAGAGGCACAGAAATATTGAGATAAGTCAGCAGAAGACATAGCACTTGGACCCTAGCGCACAGGTGAAGATTTTAAATTTAGACCCAAAGCTAAATTCAAAGATTTTCTGTCTGATTTGGCACCAGAGCTTATGATGAACATTATTTATGAGTAACCTGCTAGTAGAAGATTAGAATTACTCTGCTCTGAGAGTTGTGGTGACAGACATTGCCTTTTTTGGAATTAGACAAATACAAAGTAAAACAGGCTAGCGTGTAGCAATTCAGAGCTTGTCACCACACATACAGAAGGCTGCTGCATGTCAAAGGCTTAGACTTCATGGATGCATGGTATAGCATGGGTCCTAAGAATCCACGGTAGCTGGAATAGCATGTACGCTTTCCTCTGTACTAAAGATGAATTTTGCTTCTTACCTTGCTGCACAAAGGATCCATAAACGAACCACATGGAGTTGTACAGTGTTGTAGAAGTCATTGATCCCATCTGCAGGCGTGGTGGGTTGAGCCAGTTCAAGAGGTAGACCAGTAGTCCTACCAGAAGCACAGTGCCAGCTATGCAGGCCCACAGGGAGAGGTCAAATGGTGCCAAGCAGGCAAACATGTCCATTGTCTTCTCAGCCTTTCGAAGCAGCACACCCACTGAGTAGTCCATGTAACGGGTTGTGAAATCTACCACATTTTCCCGATCAGGGGTAATGGTTAAAGCAGAAATCCCTATGTCGGCTCTCTAAGAAAGAGAAAAGAGAATTCATTAACATGAGCAACAGAAAAAAAAATCTTCGATCTAATTTGTTTTATAGCACCTAAACTTTTCATGGAAAAACTGATGCCAAGGCCAATGTCTTAAGTAAGTAAATATGAAAATGCTCCTAAGGAGATGAACAGAATAGCTGCACATCAATCTTATATTTCTATGGCCAAACCTTGCCTGGCTAGACTCGGGCAGATTAGTTTTCCAGCATTATTAGTGTCCAAAAATCAAGAAAAATATTTCAAATACAAATAATAGCTGGAGGAAATCTGCTTCTGGTAATTTTTTTTGGCATGGCTTATCGGGGACATCATTGTCATAGAGGCAACAGGCAGATCTTGTGTATAGCATTCCTACTCAGAGGAAATTAGTTTCCTGACAGAAGCCACATGATACCTAGAATTCCAGTGACCTGAGGATCATGACAAAGGGCCACTGCATGTCATTACATTTCATTTGGCTGCATATTAACTGTAGAATAATCAATGTCCTATGTGGTTCCTTCAGTACTGGATTTTTTTTATAGCATTTGAAAACTGAGCTACCGTACCATATGGCTACCTGTCCTGCAGGTGTCAGAGAATGGCTTGGTTTCACAGACATCTATGAAATTTAAAATAATCCATTTAAGAGCTGAAGGGGATTAATAACATTCCTTGATCTTATCATCCCAATTCTCAGCTTGTCGCTGAAACATTAGGTCCCTAGAGACAACAGCCACAACTACAGCAGGTGCTATTTTACTTACTTTTCACACATGCAATTATAAGTGCAGTGAAAATAGAAGAGGTATTTCAAGCAGACACATTAACGGTGTTTTTAAAAGAAATTCAAATATTGAATAAAAAAACTGTAAACTCTAGATTTTTTTTCATATGGAAAGGAACATTTAACATACTTAAAGTTGTTACTGGTTTGATGTAATGCACTTCTACTGTGATTAAAGCTGTATGAGGTCCTTTCTAGGAAACGAAAAAGGTATGAATATGGAAAGGATCAGCAAATCTATCAATTTATTGACTCTCTTGAGTTTATTTCATCTATGTCCAAACAAGGCGGGAATTACTGCTACCCAAATATTGAGATGTATGTGATATCTTAAGTGGTATAGCATGGGAATGAAACTGTGATAAATAAAAAGTAGGCAAGGATTAGGATCCAGTTTGAAAATCCCAACTTTGTTTTGACATTTTCTGTCAATATTTTCTGCTACACATAGTACAGTCACACTATTAATCACAATAAGCTTTAGACAGGATTTGATGTATTTGATGCAAAAGCGTATTGATGTCTGAACTTAAACTTCAATAATCTTCTACAGTTGTGTGAGTGAGAGGGTGTGTGGAGGGAGTGGTGTTGGGCAAAAAAGTATTTTCAAATATTCATTTGCATAAAAGTCGTGGGCCAAAGCTTCAGCAGGTCATAGAATATAGAATCATCGAATATCAGGGTTGGAAGGGACCTCAGGAGGTCATCTAGTCCAACCCCCTGCTCAAAGCAGGACCAAACCCCAATTTTTGCCCCAGATCCCTAAATGGCCCCCTCAAGGATTGAACTCACAACCCTGGGTTTAGCAGGACAATGCTCAAACCACTGAGCTATCCCTCCCCCCAAGGTCTAATCAAGATAGCTCTACTGACTTAAATGGAGCTTCATTGACTTACACCAGGAGAGAATTTGGCTTCATGAATTCACTTTGATTGTATTCATAACGCTTTCTGTTAGTTTTCAGTGAGTGATCATTCAATGTTGTTTGATTCACAGGCAGCAAAAGTCTCAGGAATATTTGTGCAGATTCATCAGAGTGAAGGTTTGCACAAGACTTGGTCATGTAACTTGAAAGTCACTTTGATTTCCTTCTGCTTCTTTATAAAGTATTCAATCAGGTGAAGAGCTTAAAGAAAAGCATATGGCTGTGATGACCTATTGTACCACAGAATAATCAGAGCTGAGAACACTGCAAATGACCCACTCTGAAATGTTTTCCACATAAAGTGTACATCAATTTTGAATAATTAACAACTTGTAAAAGTCAAAGTCAGTTCACAAATAATTAATTAACAGAGACAAGGCTAAATGCAATTTTTTTTGTATGTTTGATTCAAGTCCGGTGTTGAGTATGATTTCGTGGTTATAGAGCGACCCTAGGAGTCAGAAGTTCTTCTAATCTCTAGTCCCAGCCCTTGTTGGTTAATTTTAGGTCAGTTATTTCACCAACTGTAATTGTTATTAAAATATTTCCCTACCTCACAAGAGTAGAGTGAGGTATAATTAATTTAACATTTTTAAATGTTTTGATATCCTTGGATGAAAAGCAATATAGTTTGGAGTGTGTGAATGATTCATTTAAAAAACAGGAGACTACTGCAATATTGACTAACTGCAATCATGACTAAAGTTTTTTTAAATAAACAGGTTTTCACAAGAGATGTGTTGTATGGAAGAGCACAGCACCATGTCATTTGTGGAGATGCTGCTTATATTTTACCTCCTTGGAATGAAGTGTTCCAAAATTCCACTGCATTATCAGTATAGTTACCAGTGAGCTATGACAGAGGATCACCATTGTTCTAATGGAAGTATTCCATTTTCTTTGTGATATTACAAAAGTCATTGTGATACAGTTATGTCCACTGATAAGGCAGTGGTCAAAAAGTGGTAAAAGGAACGGTGAAAGATAAATCCTGTGTTTTCAGTGCTATTGTATTTAGGTTTCTTTTTAAGAGGGAATATTACTACCCACATACTTATTTTATTTACTGAGTTTTAACCAGTGTGTTCCTATCGAACAATTTATTTACCACTGATACCAAAGTCATTTAGCAATAATACTGGCTAGTACAACTCTAGTGAAAAGTACTACTAACAGGTACCAACCTGGTTGCCACCCAACTGCATTTGCTTCATGTTTAGTGAAAGAGAGATCTTTTATTAATAGAAATGTGTTGCATGAACTGAAGGAAAGCTGTGAAAATTATTTTTGTATTATATTTGTAGCAATATAGTATCTCATTGGGTGACAGTTAAGGCTCCATGGCCGTCCCGGAGGTCACAGAAATCATGGATTCTGTGACTTTCCATGACTTCTGCAGTGGCCAGTGTGGCTCACCCGAGGGCTGCCCAAGCAGCTGGCGCTGGGCTCAGCTGCTCAGGTAGCCACAGGGACAGCCACACCAGCCACCGCTGGCGCGACTCTGCAGCCAGCCGCTTGGGCGACCCCACAGCCAGCCACACTGGCTACTGCTTGAGTGGCCCTGGGGCCAGCTACACAGGCCGATGCCCAGCGGTCCCGGGGTGGCCACTGCTCAGCAGTCCTGGGGCGGCCTCTGGCAGCTGGTACCGCTGGCCCTCGCCCCCCAGCAGCAGCCCCTAGTCCTCCCCCCAGAGCAGCGGCCCCACAAAGAGTAGCCCCCACATAATTAATGTTCAATGTGTCATGTTTTGTTACCCCTTAGTTTACTGTCAAGTGAGGTCTCATTTTGTTGTATTAATAGTGTAAACATATGAATAATCTATAATCATCACTAAGGCTACGATTTAGTCATGGGTATTTTTAGTAAAAGTCATGGACAGGTTACAGGCAATAAACAGAAATTCACACCGGTGACCTGTCCATGACTTTTACTAAAAATACCCATGACTAAATCGTAGCCTTAGTGATGATTATAGATTATTCATATGTTTACAGGGTTATACACACAACAAAATGAGACCTCACTTGACAGTAAACCAAAGGATATCAAAACATGACTCATTGAACACATTGAGTTAAATCTGGGCTTCACTGCAGTCGCCAGGAGTTTTGCTATTGACTTCTATGGGACCATGATTTTCCCCATAGTACCTATTCAGGACTTCTTACTCAGGCAAAATTCCCACTCCTTGCCAAACAAGTGGTGAACTGGAAACATATGGGTTGATTTTTGAAGGTGCTAAGCACCTACAGCTCTCACTGACTGAGCTGTGGGCAACAGCTTCTCTGCAAATCAGACCTCTAGTGACTACCAGATTTCACCTAATAGTTGATCCATCAAAGACGAGTGTTCTTAATTATGTACAGATGTCAAATTACACAAAAACTGGCAAGTGGAAAAATGAAATGCCTATCATTATCATGTCAAAATAAATCAGAGAGACATCAGCTTTCAGAAGTCAAGGTTCGCTAAGTGCTTTATAGAAGAAAGGCAAATGCATGCAATCATGTCAATATTTAGATGTAAAGTTGCCAGTCTAAATTATAAACATGGAAAATACTCCACTCATTAAGTTGTAGGAGTGCCAAAATATTACCAATTATCATAATCTTAGTTATTTTGGTTTACAAACTTAAGTTAAATGAAACTGTGAGAGTTGGTTCATGAAACTGATTGGCTACTGAACAAACAGCAGAGAACATTATTTTACTTGATATGACCCGTATATGAAACTGCATTAGTCATTATAACATGGAGCTGATGGTGATGTCACCTCTCTACGCTGACACAAGTCCATCATCATTGCCCTGGAACCCCCCCTAAACCTTACATGTTATTGCTTAAGTAAACCCATTTATGATTATTGCTCTATATGCCTGAAAACAATCTTGTGGTGAGTCCGTGTTTATAACTACGACTAAGGAGAACTTACAATACTGATGCAACAGCCTCTATTTATTTTTCAATCCATCCTTAAACTTGCTCTAATGCGACCTTTCATTTAATTGCTATTTCAGGTTAATCCGAGGATAAATATGTACTGATTAATACAACAAGGGCGTTATGTCCACTGTGATTTTTTGATGCAAACATGAGTTTTAAACAAAATACATTGCTGGCATTTAAAAAAATTAAGGAAAAATACTTATTACAACAAAAGAGACATTGTTTTGTGTCAGGAAACACCTTGGGGTTGAGTCTGGCCCCCATTCTGCCACGCTATGCTGCTCCAATAGTATATAAGGGAATATAAAGGGGACACTATATCTAGAGAAGAATCCCCCGAGGGGAGGCTCACCACGAGGTTGACGTAAGCAGCCTTATGCATGGCTGACAGTGGATCTGGGGCATGCACATAGCATTTTGTCCCATAGCAAAGCAGCACATAGTAAGGCTGCCATAAATTAAAGCAGTCCTCAAAACTGCTCTTGCTTATGTTGGGGGCTGCACTAGCCCCTGACAAAGGCATAAAGCTACCTTGCTCTCGCTTTCTTTTTCCCTCAGGGCTATACCTTCTATTTTGTGTCTCTGATTTCACACCTCTGGAGACTACAGACTGAAAAATGAAGAGAGTCAGATAGCAACAGGACATGAGTTACGGTGAACTCACGACAAAGAAAAGTACACAAATCATCATCATAGAATTGTATGACTGGAAGGGACCTCGAGAGATCATCTAGGCCAGTCCCCTGCACTTAAATATGAGAAGCAAAATTTTAACCTCCCTGGGAATACTGGAGGAGGTGTGCCTGCCTGTCTCCGAGGAAATGCTATGTAGACACCACATGAGGCTTTGCTCTATTTAACACAGGAACTATGCACTTACTATAGCAACTGTCATCTCATATGGTGCACCTGCTGCAGTGGCACTGCAAAACATATCGTGCCTTCTCTGTGAGATACATTCAACAACGCGTCGTGTGAGTGCTGCTATTTTCCATAACACTTGTGAAGAGAGATATTTAATTTTTGCATGTGCACAGCGTGCCCAGCTCCATCTTGGCTCACGTGTGGCAATGCATAAAGGGCAACCCATGGGTTTCTGAATGGTCTCCACATTGTGTTGGCTAAATTAACATGTCAGATTTGAATGGAAAAAAATCCATTGTCCTATAAGAATTTTTTTAAATCGCTTCAATTTTTAATCTAAAGTGTTTTTGCCCCCAAGATTGCCAATCAAAGAGGTTTTTGGAGTTCTGGAAGCAAAGCTCAATTCACTGTAAATAAGGAGAAAGCAGGCTTCCAGGAACAGCTTGCATGCCATGAGACACAGATCTATGCTGGCTGCTTGCCCAGCAATTCAATAGTCCCTTAAGTGAGACAGGGAAAGGGAAAGATAGAGAAGGCACAGTGAACCTCTGCTGTTAACTATATAATGCGATAAAGATCACCTCCTACCTCAATACAGGTCATCGGCTTTGGGCTGTGGTAGTAAGGGAAACATTAAAAAAGAGAAGTCCGGACACAGGTGTGTGAGTGAGAGCCAAGCCCCCATCATAACTTCTCAGCATAACAGAGAGAAAGAGAGATTACATTCATTCACAGTCACAGACTGTGCACTTTTAGTACTTAAATAAAACAACACACATACTGTAGCTTTTCAACTTCAATGATGTGTCATTTGCTTATCAATGTAAATGTCTGATCTCAGAATGATTTTGAGATCCTCCAAGCATCTTGTTATTGGGAAGGAAAGAATACTGTATGTGTATTATTAGTGAACCATCTGATTTCAGTATTTAGGATTTCTGGGTTATGAGACATTCATGTGACATTGATTAAATGTATTTCAATCCTGACTCAGCCCCAAAGTCACTGAGAACGTGGACTCTTCTGTTTGGGTTATGCACTGTTTCTCAAATGACAAACTGATGATGGTATGTTGGCCATTGTACAGAGCAACAGATTATGTACCATAATAATTAGAGAACAGAGAAATTATTAGAAAGCAAGAACCAACCTGATTCTATGCCCAAAACATAAGACAAAAATCACTTTTCTGAAGTTGGACAATGCTAGGTTAACTTTTAAAAATTATCAGAGCACACCTCTACACTTCCTAATTTCATCTGGATTTGCAAGAGATACGACTATGAGGAAGGCAGTTTATTTTCAAAACTAAGATGTACAAACAAATACTTTAAGTGCCAAAGAACTTTTTCTCACAAGATTTGTTCCCTCAATCCAAAGCCAAGGAAGTCCTGATAATCATTGACTATCCACCCAAACATTTCAATGTCTTATCTGAAGCTGACTTTTAAAATTCTTGAGGATAAAACATCACAGAGGCTGGATACATAGTAAATATCTATTAAAATAACTAGTCCATTTCCTAGTGGTGTTCTAGTGCATTTTCCAGCCTTTTACAAATAATAGGGCTGTCTCCATTTCTCATGGGTGGTTATTTTACATCCTAATAGGCCTCATGTTATTCAGCAATGCAGAAAAGGTTGACACCACCACTATTATAGATATTCGATCACTACTGTATTAATTTATAACCAACCAGCCGGGACCATCCATTTTCCATTTCAAGTGCTCTTTAATTCCACCTCCCTTCTTAGTCAGCATGCGATATCATTTTACCATTCAGCAGATATTCAATGGGATTTTTTTTAGTGCATTTTACAGTGAGACTTATTATTCAACACTTATCTGCATTTGCCATCTATTAGCCCAAGTACTTAATGATCTAGGTACTTCATCTGATTGCATTGCTCCTTACTATTTGCTGTGACTGCTAATCAAATGTCACTTGCAGACTTGGAAAATGGCTTCCACAATCAGCCACTAGGTCATTTACATTTCTCATTCCTTTTCACAGCAATTACTATTTATATTACAGCAGTGCCCCTAATGTGCTAAGGGGCGATACAGATGCAACTGCAGATAAAGTCCTCGCCCTCTAGAACTTGCATTCTAACAAGTTAAATCAAACATATGAAGAATGAGAGCAACATTCAAACAACTATTTCCATGTGACAATGGTAAAGAATCACAGTGAGAATTGTTTTCTTCTTACCCTGAAAAAGGAATTTTATCAGGATAATGTTATCCATATGGATATCCATATTATCCATAAAGCTGAGTGTGTGTGCACGTCTCTCCCTCTATGCTTCACTGTACCACCTATGCCTAGAGCCTTCCCAAGCCACCGTCCTCCCAGGCTTCCAGATCGTTTTAAGGAAACTGTACACATATCATCCAAAATTTCCTCTCTTCCCACACTCTGCCTTCTTTCCTGCTACCCTTTCATCAATGTTCAATCCCTTGGCCCAAATTTTCAGCCACTGGCTCTTAAATTGGACATGCAAACATGTTGTGTACTCATTGCATGAGGCTGGTCCTGTTACATTACTTTAAGTACATCACATGGTTGAGTATGTCCTGAATTTGGAATGTGCATTATATGTGTTTCTGTATTTACTAATGGACTGGTAGATGGCCTGCGTGGACTCCTGACATCATGAGTATTCCTGCTTTTATACATACATATGTTAAACATCCACACAATCAATTGAAAACCTGCTACTGTATTTACAGTTAATCTGTGTAACCACATATTCCTATCATTAACCTCAATCTGCCCTACTTACTATCCCCTCCAATTGTTTATTCTTCTATTTGTTACATCTTGTATTAGGTTGTAAACTCTTTAGGGCAGGAACTTTCTTCTGCTGTGTGTCTGCACAGCAACTAGCATAATGAGGGGTTGATTCTGATGAGGCACCACGTTGATCATCAAGTAGTAATACATAATAATAATGACTTTCTCTTAGAATAACTAACGCTGGTGAGAGCTGGCCACTCTCTTAAATATGACTTTTATCCCACGTTTCATCTATTCCCTCCTCCCCACACCCAGCTGATTTTAAATAGGTCTGCAGTTTCATTTTTGGTCTCAAGGCCTCTTTTATGAAGTAAAAAAATAGCCATTATGCACTCTTAAGCCTTCCTGGATGTTTCTTGATTTGAGTTGATTATTAAGGTAATCTCTTCTTTCTATCACTTCTTTAGATCACTCTTGGATGACTTGAGTTCTTGTAAACTTCAAGAGTCTCTTATTTGTCTCTGTGTAACTTAGTGCACTTTGCAAGTCAGAATTGCATTCTTCCCCTTCTGTTCTGTCTTAAACTGTGAGTGGAGCAAATTGAAGGGTAGAAAGGATGGTTTTTGATATCAGAAAAAATAAAATAAAGTAAAAATATGATCCTGTTCCATTAAGATCCAGGGGCCAGACTGTCCCCAGTACAGAAATAACCCATGGGATAAAGCTAAGCGTGTGCATGGAAGAATAAAGCTTTAGAAACCATCGATTTTGGAAGGACCGGTGGGAAGGTTACTTTGTTCCATGAACCAAAGAATAGCGGATACTCTGTGGTTCACATTGGACCTGCACTATCATTGTGTATATTCTCTCTGTGGATGCTCAATAGTTGCTACAGAGGAGACCCAGAGGGAGATAATACAGCTTATTATCTCCTACTTGGATTTCCATGTGGATATTTTCAGGCTATACAGTGGATGGCACCTCCCTTGCACTCCATGGAGCTCCACTCATGCAGAGCTCCAGCACAGCAGCACCTGTGCAGGGAAAGAGAGAAGAGAAGAGTGTTGCAGTGGAAACAATACTCTTCTCCATTCCACTGCGGGGTGGAAGAGTAATAAACACTTTTCCACATGCTTCCACAGGGTGACAACCACACCCAGGATGACAACCACACCCAGGATGACAACCACACCCAGGATTAGCAGGGGCAGGTAAAATTTATCTGAAAACTTTACAGCACAATCAAGAAATTTGCCAGAGCATCTGCTGCACAGATTTTTCTTTTCCATTTCAAAGGAAAAAATGAAGGCAGAGGATCAGATAAGTTGGGAATAGCGGAAAAAAAGCCAAATAAAGCAGGTTTATTTTGTTTAATTTATATATGCTATAATATTAAATGTAGAATTAAGTAAATGAAGATGGTCTATTAAATACAGATTAACAAATATACTGCTTTCAATTGATGCATCTACATCATGCAAATGTACATCAATAAAACTTTTTCTGTTGATCATATACCTTACTTATTATTCATCACCACCAATATTTCTAGAAGTGCTATACATTATTTATCTAATGTCTTACTAATTAAAGTAACATAGGATTTTCCCCCTTAGAACAGCCTCTTCTCATTTGTGGCTGGTTTTGCCAAATTAATTAGGATGCTGAGGATCGCTGTTTTTTACCACATTACCTCACAGTACTATATTATGGTTGAAAAAACTGGATGGGAAATCCCTGATAACAGATGAATCATTCCATGTTCATTTTCTCACCATCAGTCCCCAGGGCATTGGTAGCAGTATCAGATTGTGTTAGCATAGGCCGTGTCTGGATAAAACAGTACCACTGAGCTATCAAGGGAGGCACTTAATGATGCAACATCAATAAATAAGCTACATGTTTATGGGTCATTATACACCTTTAATTTAATAAATAATTAACCTCCTTACCTTAAATACCAGTTCTCCAATCAGTCCATTCCATGACCCATCCTCCTGGGGGCTTCCATACTTGTGATCCGGTGCAACATAAATTTCATACTTAAAGCCAAGGTAATTAGCTAAGGCTTCCAAGACATCTACTGAGAAACCCTGGTATTTCTTCGGTTTTCCCAAAACATTTTCGGACACCATCACAAATGGCTCCTCCTACATAGAGAGAAAGGTAGTAATATAACCATTTATTGCACTGACCAAAAAGGAGGCTACATTTTTTTAAAAAACTAATATAATTCTATCTGGAAATTTTATTTTACATTTTTAAGAAAGTAGAAAATTAACTTTGGGCCTAATATTGCAGGTTTTACTCACAGTGAGTGACACCTTACTCTGCAGGTAATCCCACTGATTTAAATAGGACTAGCTATGAGTAAAGTGATAAAATTAGATTCAGATACCCAGATTCTGATATCCTTACTCACACTGAAATCATCCCATTGTAGTTACTCCGTGGTCTGTCCCATTGTAGTTAATGGGATGATTTGTGGAGTAAAGGATGTTGATAACTCCTAGAACTTTACTGAGATTCTCATGTTATTTGGATTTATTCTTAAAGCCCCAGCTACTGGAGTCATGGTATTTCATAAGAATCTCAGCTTTCTTTTTGAAAAACTAAGTTTTTAGCCCTCATTTGGGAATTAGAACTCGAAAAAGTGAGCCAAGTGCATCCTAGAGGCTCAAGAACCAGAAGACAAACAAACAGAACCCAAAATGTATTTACAAAAAAAAACTCATGATTTTGGGGGCCTCAAAGAGGACTTTTGAATGGTGGGGGTTGGCAACACTGAGTAAGATGCTATTGAACTAGAGTAAGGCATCAGAGTCTGGTTCATATTATTTGCATCTTCAAAAGGTATTATATAGAAAGAAGATTTCACAACTCTTGTTTTAAAATGCATCTGTGCTTTTTATGTTTAAATATATTTAATTATTATTTGAAATAAGCTTCTGAATTACACTATATGTTATTAATGATGTCTTATGGGCTCTGTTAAATATCATTTGCCGAAGATCTAGTTCTTGCATAGATTGTTAAAGTCAGTGATTTGTTTTCTGTTGTATATTTCAAAAATAAGTTAAAAGACTGTAATATCAAATGCCTCTCAGTACAGGGTTCTTCTGTTTGTGGACTTTAATTTCAGTCCTGCAGAGATATGCACATAGGATGACTACTCATAAACATGAAGAATTCCACAGGGTTGTCATTTTCTTTTGAGTACAAGAATCTGATATAGTTGACAAATAAATTAATTAATATTGTAGGCTAAAACTGGACAAGAAGAAGTCACATACTTGAAAGACTATCATTTTTCTTGTCCTTCTGTTCCTCCACTGTGAACTGGATACACCAGCTTATCCATTTATAACATGACAAGACAAACTGGTTGACATTATTTTAACTGATTTCATCTAGCAGATACTAAATGGATTATTTTAAGGAGAAGCAGGTGGGTTTGCCTGTGAAAACATGACTTTGCAAATATTTAGCGAAGGATGTCCTTAGTATCCGATAAAAATAGATATTGGATTGGTGTTAGTTTGTCCATAGATAAGACTTCCCAGTCAGTACCATTCTCTTTCATTTTTTACCAAAATCTGTAAGTGTGGTTTAGTTTTAAGTTAAGCCATGCCGCAATATATTCTCTGCACTTCCAAGGTTGTTTTAACCAACATTTTTTACTTTCCTTTCCCCCTACATTATATTTTCTGTTGTATGTTTTTTCCACATTTTTGATAAAAGAAAAAGACACCCCAAATCATATTTCTGAGTACAAGAAAGTTTTGATTGCCACACAGCTAGCTAACGGGTGACTAATTTGGGAGTTATCATCTGGGCTTTCATTTTGCTGATCATCTGAGAAAATATCTCCACTCTGCCTATCATCTCTCATTCACAATTGAGAGATTGACTCCCACCTCTGATTGGCCAATGATGCCAGCCTCCCTTGCCCACTTGTGAAATTTTCAAACAAGCACCTTCATGCTTTCTCTCATACTGCCCCTCGCACTTGATTCCACCGCCTATCATGCTGACAAATATCATCTCATTGTTTCCTTGTATTCCCCCATCGATTAGTCTATATCCATCTGTTGTCTTGCATATACACTGTAAGCTCTTTGAGGCTGGGACCAAGGCTGCATGCACCCAATTCTCTGTCACTCCCTGACCTCCTGCTCCTAGTGTTTGTAGCCCACTACAGTATGTAGAGGAAGGATCTTATTGCTCAGTGTGGATCTGTAATCCAAGTCCTAATCAAGTATGTAGTGGTTTTGCCACACAAAGATAACTCCAAAAATGATGTTCCATATCTCCTTATTTGTTCAACCCTTTCAGTGATATCCAGATGAGATGTACTGTTAACATGTAAAAAGGGTTTGTTTGGTTTTTATTCCCCCCTGAAAACACAACCTGGATCTGAAAGTCAAGCTGCATTATCTTTTTGTATCTCATACATTGTCACCAGTAATAAAGATTCCGCTGTCAGATCTTAGCTGAGTATTTTGCACATTGCACAAGGTGGAAAATAATCCAGCTGTACTGACTCACAATTGTAATTTTGTCAATAACATAAGTAGAAATGACTCAAAGACATACAGAAGGCAGATATTTTGAATAAGGTGACATTTTAAAAGACAGTTGTCACTGTCCTGACTCTAACTACATGTTAAGGACACTGTCAAATAAATAAGCATGTGACCGGATTGTGTTGGCAAACCATTCTTTTATGACTCTCGGGGGGAAGGAAGTGTTGACCTATTTATCAAGATATTACTATGCATCTGTCAATCTCTATTGTTTTCTTTCAAATCACATGTACAATCATCCAAAATGATAGAGGGATGGCAGAGATGACCTTGAGGTCCCTTCCAGGCCTATGTTTTTATGATTCTAAAATCAGCCAGAAGAAATAAAAATGGAAAGCAATAACTGAACCCAATCCATTAAGTTATTTTCCAGAGATTGGGTCCAAAGAGCATTAAAAGAATTGAGACTAAGTCAATGAAGACTTGTCTGCCTATTAACAAAAACAAACTGTGAATTCTGATTTGCTGATCATTTGGATGACAGATTCCCGAAGCATAAACACGAGCTGGAGGAATAAATGAATACTTCCACAAAAACATCTGCAGTTTATCAATCTAAGGGCATTATGCACAAAGTTCCTGCTTGTAAAATAGGGTGTTCCAGGAGTTGATAATTTTCATATTAGCAAGGATTTATTCACAACACTTATTGGGTTATTAAATAATAGCTGCTCATAATTCTGAATTTGTATTCAATCAGCTTAAAAGCACCAGCTAATTGCTTAGTTGATTTTAAACAGCATTTAAAGTGTGCCACTTTCACTATTAATTTCAATCTTTTATTAAACTAGATAATATTCTTTGTTGGTGAGAGAGTCAAAAAGAAAAAAGGTGTCCAGTATGTCATATGGGTAACAAGACACAATCTCCCACATTGCTATGTGGAAAGATGTTCAGACATGCACATTTTTGTTGAATATTAGGAAAGCAAAAAACAACCACTAAACAAACCCAAAACAAAAAGAAAATCCACCACTAACTTTCTTGTGATATGTTATGGGTACTCAGAAAACATTCAAGAGAGAACGAAAATACTTCTTAAATGTTGTTTTTGATTTTTTCAATGCTGCTGTCTGAAACTACAGTCAGAGTTTTTTGATCCTGTGTTTTGGTTAGTTCCTAGAGTGGGAGAGTGACATTTCCCTAACAATATGTGAAAACAAAAAAGAGTGACCATCTTTCTCCTTGAGAAAACAGGACCATTATTTTTTTTCCCTCCTGTGCTGAACAGGAACAATTACGGAAATAAAAAGTGGGATTGTATGGGGGTGGGAGACACAAACATGCATGCCAGGTACAGGAAAGAAGATCGAAGGTGGTAGGTAGCCAATGAAGCTTCCTGCAGGCTACAGTAAACCAAAAAAATCCTGACCCTGTTTTTCTATGGAAATAAGGGGTCAGTCAGGCTACTGTGGGATGGACTGCTAAGTGACTCTTTATTCAAGTCCTATTGAGCTGGTGAAGGGATGGAAATGAGCATCTCTGTCTCCCCCATTCAAGGACTGCAGGAATGACCTCTGCAGAGGGATTCAGTAACCCCCACAGAGCAGCTGGTGGGGACGAGGTAAATAAAGGGGAGCCTGGGGAGGTAGGGGCTCACAGGGAACCCGGCAATCAATCAATCAATCCGATCACTTGTGAATGGGTGGATTGACTGGATCCCAGGGGTTCTGCTGCTCCCCCTTTACTTCAGTTGGCCTGTGATGGAGCTTCTTCTGCCTCAGTGGATCCCATAGCCATCTGACAGCTACAGGTCAGGATTTGATCCAACAAGATTAGCCGGAGAGAAGAGAAAATGAGAAGTGAATGTAAAGGGAAAGCTGGACAGTATTGCCACTATTTATATAGTTCCAGAGGAAAGGCATGGCTGTTTACAAACATAAGGCAAGGTCCTTGCACCCAGAGGAGCTTACAAGCTAAGAACTTGAAGATGAAAGATCCCAAGACCCTGTCAAGTCAGCACTTTTGGGGATCACGCGTAAAGTTAAATGCGTGATTAAGACAGCATGGCATCATCAAGGCAGATGATGGGGAAAGAAGAGATGACAAAAATATATTGGATATGCCAACCATGGAGAGCATTTGCCTGCTTCACTTGGCTGTTGCTATAAAGTTTATTTATTTATAACTTTTCTATGGCATTCATCACCAAAGTATTTGAGCATCTCTCACTTCTCTGGGGTAGTGAAGTATCAACTGTATTTTACAGATGGGGAACCAAGGCAGAGAGAGATTATGTAATTTGGGCAACACAGAAGTGTGTGGCTGTGCTAGGAATTAAACCCAGATCTCCTGAAGGCCTGAGTCTTCTTAACCAATAGAATCTCTTTGCTTTCTTGATGTATTTCAGTATTTAAAACATGTAAGTAAATCTATACCATGTTTAGGCACTAGTGTGCCTAGTAGGTGGATTAGGAGTGGAAAGCAAGCACCAGATGTGGGAGCAGGAAAAGGGGCGGAAAAGTGAGAGGACAAAATACAGCAGGTCAGACTTCATGAGGAGGAGGAAGAAATGGACAAGTGGGTAAAAAGCCAATAAATTAGTTCAAGGGTAGAAATGGAAGCTGAGAAGTATCAGAGATTTTAACTTTACCTGACTAGGGGAAGCGAATTGATAGCAGAGCAATATAATAACGGAGGTGAGCTATAAAGAGAGATATGAAAGACAGAATTGAAAAAACTTACCAAGGGCCAAGTTCTGCCTTCATTTACACCCACACATTGGCTTCAGGGGGATTGCATTGGTGTAAACAGAAGCAGAATTTCATAAAATGGGAAATAAGAGACATGGGGAATTTTCTCTAGATGTGTCTGCCAGGCAGCTGGTTTTCTCAATGTACTGTACAGAGAGGATAAAAAGGAAGACAGTGAAGTCTAGTGAGAGCAGCTGGCTAGAAGTAAGGAAACATGCATTCCATTCTTGACTTAACTGCTCATTTGCAATATAGTACTGGATGGGTCACTTACCTTCTCTGAACTTCGATTCCCCCACATGTAAATGGGGATAAGAATACACAAATTTTCTAAAGTGTCATGAGACTGTGGGATTAAGAGTACAATGTATTATTATTGAAATCCCCATAGACACGCCAATATTCTGGATGGCCTTTAGTGAGTACATTATAGGAAATAAAATGTCTTTGAAAAGTAGGAAAAGCGTCATTCGTAGTATCAGTGGGTCAGTATCTTTAACGACTTGAGAAATAAAGTTACATTAAGTGGCCTATGTGAAATGACTTGGTAGTCTCAATTGAGTTCACAGTGGACTAGTGTACAAACCATCACCACCCACTGGTTTCCTTGTTGGCAGACTCAGCAGAGAAACCGACATGTGAATGGGCACAGAAACCCAATTCCATTCTAATGCCAGAGGTACACTTTCAAGACTGAAGGTTGAGGCTCACGAGGGAAAGTGAGCCAGAGAAGGGAAGCTGTGCTACATTGCTGCTTTCAGTGTGATGCTCATTCTACAGAAAAAAAACAGGATTTTGGTCTAAATGGCTGTCAAGCTGGCACCTCTCACAAATACTACATTCTCATAAAAAAATTAAAGATGAATGGACGTTATTTTTCTACTTAGCTGATTCATGTGTCACCAACAAGGATGGTCTTTTTTAAATTAATTATAAAATAGCCTGAGCTTTTTCCAAGAAAACACCTCCTAGAAAGAAGCCTGTATAGAAATTAAACATCGAACAGAAAGTTGTAGATTTGTACAACTGGAGAAAGAATCTCTGGGGGTTTACAATACATATTGAGGCTTGATTCTAAAACTGCAGATGGATGACCTCATGCCCTCCTGCTGTGTTTGGAAGAGAGTGGTGAGATTAGCTAATTAGGTGGGTGATTAGAATTCATAAAGCATATGAAAATGACCTCTGTCTACTCTTTATAATTCTCTGAACATACCAGATTAGGATATTTTAATATTGACAATCTGAATTCATTAAATGGGACTCCATCAAGGAGCATACATTTTCCTTTCCTGTCTAGCAAAGATGAGGGGGGGAGAGAGAGAAATCAAGTGAAACAAGAATTGTAGCTCTGCCTTATACATACTTCCATGTTTTATAGCAGAGTGAGGTGTGACACTTAGTCTGAGCTCAGTACTGAACGTAACAAACAGCATGCGGGTGCATTAAATGATTCATGCAGACCGAGCGTGGGTTCAGTAATCACAGGAAGCAAATATTCACCATGATATCTGACAACTGCAGTCACCAGTAAACATCATGGAATTGCTCCCAAATGTGAAATTCTCACTCATTATTGGCTAGCTCAGCTCCATTCTTTTGGCTATTGGATGACCAAATGTACCCATTACAACTGAGAGGAAGCAGTGAGAAAGGTCATAAACTACAGCCAAGCTATTTTTCAAACACAGGAGGCTACTTTCTCCTTGCTTGGTGCAACCACTTGTTTCTTTTCCTTGACTTTTTTAAAAGTTTGAGTTTTAAATTTTAATCACTTTGGACTTTATTCCCCTCTAGATTTCAGAGAGAAATTCAGCTCCAAAAATGTCTTTTCCTTGAGTGATTTATTTACCAGGGATCGGAACAGTTCAGCAGCTTGTTATTTTTAATTGAACAGCAAAAGTATATTACCTTATGTTAGACTCAATGGCTAAAATTTAATTGAAACATTTAATTTTCTCATTATAGAGAATCCTCCCACTAGCAATGGTTACAGAAAAACAATTAAAAGACATATGCACCCCACCCCCCCATCATACTAAAAGTGAAGATCTGTCTCAAACCAACAAAAACAAAGACAATTACAGTTAAATCTTATACTGTTTTTAACACCCAGTTTAGGACCTGTATAACAACCGGCTGGATACAAAACCATTGTTTTAGGATCATCTGTACTACAAAGGGCCTGATCAGCAAAACAGTTGCATTCACACAACTCCCATTGACTACTATTGACATGATCAGTCCCTAGAAGCTAAGATAGGTAAGATAAGAACAGAGTTTTAAATTTGGTCCCTATTCAGGAAAGCACTTATTCTTGTGCTTAAGGACACATCTACAAAACAAGGGAAGGTGTGTTTGTTGCACAAATAGGCATATCTGCACTAGCTTTAATCTAGCGAGCACAGGTAACAATAGTAGTGAATACACAGTGGCATGGAATTCAACGCAGGCTAGCAATCTGAGTTCGTACCCAGGAGGATCCTCGGTGGACTTGGACAGGGGAGGCTGAACTGCATCAAAGCCCAGGCTGCCACATTTTCACTACCACATTTACACACACCAGCTAAATTAAAGCTAGTGCAGGTATGCCTACCTACGACACAATTACAACTCAATCTGCACTGTACATACACCCTAAAGCTCATTGACTTTAATGGAAGTTTTACCATTAACTGCAATAGGACTTGGACATTTGCTTAAATATCATATGCTTAAATAATGCTCCAAAACAGGGATGCTTTCCTGAATCAGAGGCCCTAACAGTAAACATCTGCCTTTTTATGGGTTTATTGCTACTAATGCAATTTCTTTTTCTAAAAAGTGCTTTTTAAAATACTTCTCCTGATGTCTTACTGCAGGACTGAGGTTTCCTTCATGGAAATATCATCCCAGTGTTATATTAAGCTGCAGTAAAGCTTTGTGTATTGATTTTCTTACACAATAGCCCTTTCTGAGCCATTATAGTAGATATGATAAAAATGTGCATTAAGTCTAGACATTGAAAGCTTTTAGAGTCCACATTGCATATTATTCCTAATACGTTGCTGCAAATAACGCAATCTTGACTTCTGAAGCTGTACACCATGCTGTATTCTGTGCCAATACTAATATTATTAACCTAGATGCTGCATATTACAGAAAGTAAAGACAGACTTGTGATAAGAATCATACTTTCAGGTTGTGATTTTCAGAAGTACTCAGCGTAATTCTGTTCCTATTGAAGTCAATGGTAAAACTCTCATTAAGTTCAGTGGAAGAATGAGGCCAATCCACTTTTGAAAATCCCTCCTTAGTTTATGTACCCACTTTCCTCTGACAATCACAAAATATGATAAAATGATGATCACACAAAATTATCCAAGTTTTGGAGATAGGGATGTAACACACTGCTGGGACAACCCAGTACTGAGAGCTACTCTGTTACCTGAACAAGAGAGAGTTTTGCTGGCAATTTAGATTATGCATCAGCTTTCTGTCAGAACAGTCCTCCTTCCTCACCAGCAAATTCCTCAAGGCTGTCCTGGCTCAAACCTCGCTTAGCAGGTATCAGTCAGTGAACTCCAGCCCCCAAGGTCCTTAGAGATGTTTCTCTGCAATGCACAGCCTCTATCACAGTGCATTCACAGAAGATATTAAGTTCACTGCTCCGTTAAAGAGTTTATTAACTTAACTGGGGTAAATGCACCCCTCCCTCCAAACACAGCACTGAATTGGTTTATAATAAAAGTAAAACAAGTCTATGAACAAAAGAGCATAGATTAAGTGATACCAAGTCACAGAGATAAATATAGAGATGGTTACAAGCAAATAAAAGTAAAAAAACAAGCATCTAAAAGTCTAAAACTTAACCTAGCAATATACAGTCTTTGCTCAAAATGGTTTCTTTTACTCATCGTCTCCTTTCCATCTTTTTACTGGCCAGCCTTGCCAGGACCAATCACAGAGATCAAATCACTTGGTTTCGTTGTGTCCTAAGGTGAAGAATAAAGATGGAGTCTCGCTCTGTTCCGTATATCCCCGAAGGGATTTCTTTGTCTTACAAGCCAGGTAGGTCTCCTGGGATTCAGTCTCCTGTGTCTCCCTGGGTTGCAGGACCCATGTTAATTCTCTGTCTTTCAAGTTCAGGAACAGGATAACGACCACCGGGATTTATTTTGATTGCTATGTTTACTGCCAATATGTAAATGGAGGAAAACCCACATTCCTTTGTCTAGGGCAGACCTTTTTATCATCATGATATTAATAACCAGCCTGTTATTAGCTTTCTTACGATACCTCACAAGGCATATTCTATGCAAGTATCATTGCAGTAGTGTGCAGGGTGTGAATACAGGGGTGCGTAGGGTCACAAAGGAAGCTAACGCAAAGTGAAGTGACTTGCCCCCAAGTGACAAAACTAGTAAGTAGCTGGGTTAGAAACTGACTCAGGTCTTCCAATTCCCACTCTCCTTTTCTATGGACAGTGGCTTATTTATAATGTATGAGTATGGCATTATTTAGGCCTAAATAATTCAGGCTTTTTAATATAGTGGACACAGTTGGCTTTTTTAAACAACTTTTCTATCAGTAGGTAAGGTGTGACTGATTTGAGCAGACCTTCCCTAAAGGAAGAATGTCCAGCGATTATGGCACTAGCCTTGGACTTGAGACAGGCAGCTTCGATTCCCTGTACTGCCACAGATTTCCTGTGTGACCTTGGGCAAAGTCAGTCTCCCACCTGCAAAATGGGGATAATGGCACTTCTCTATCTCACAGGGGTCTTGTAAGGATAAACACATTAGAGACTGAAATCCTCTGGTAATGGGGGCCATATAAATATAAGCAATATCTATAATAGGAAATACTGCTATAACTAGTAATACTTGGCTTTCCTGTAAAAAGGTAAAATGAACTTTGATACTGCAGCCATTGCGCTAATAGCAAATAGTTCACTTTAATATTTAAATTCTAAAGACATAGCATTTTTTAGTGCAACAGATACTCAATCCTGCCATTCTGTATGCCTACTGCTCTATTATCCTCCTTAAATTATAAATTGCCAAACCCTATTTTTCTAAATATATACAAAGATAATACATTCGTTAAAAAAAAAAAAAGTAGTTTATACTTGATCTCCTAAATGTCCAGCCATCCTCTGGACCTGATATTTGGATTCCAGTTTCCAGGTAGGAAAAGCAGCATGGTCACAGAAAGTTCCAATTCCAGCAGTCTGTCTCGTAAGAGGTAGTGAATCTTATAATGTGTATTCATACAGAGTGACAACTTCCATCTCAAGGACTGGTGTAACTAGAAAGAATAGCAAATAGCCAGCCCTTTGTATCATGTATCAATCTTCATGATGTGTTCATTTCACTGGTGGATGAATAAAATCATCTACCAGTATCAATATAAATTACAGACATTTCATTGAACATTTTTCTCCATGTTTTTGGATGAAAAAATAACCAAAAAATTTCTTCCTGTCCCACCTTCTGAGATGGACATGAACAGCTGAGAGAGAAACAAGTGGGGATTTGTTGCTACCTTGGGAATTCTGTATATTTGTTACAACTAAAGATGAAGAATAGGCCCAATACAAATTTTAAAACCCCTCTAAAATATTTCAAAAGTAGTTCTTCTGCAACATATGTGTATACAGATTGTGTGACATAGTGTGAGTAGTCCATCGGTTTGACGATGACGTTTTCATGCTCTCTCTTTTTGTGGATTCTGGAGTGACTCTGAAGTCCAAAGTGTGGTGCGTATGCTTGGGAGCAGATCGGGCAGGCACACTCATTGGTGAGCATCTCGGTAGCTATTGTAGTAGTGTGACGCTTTTCCGTGGCAGCTAACAATCAATTATTTCTGTCCTCTTCAAAGGCTTGAAAAGCTCTGAGTGCTGTGTGTTGCCATGCTGATCTATTTAATGCAGCCATCTCAAGATCATCCAGTTTCATTGCCCCAAAGTGTATGCTGTTCATGATGCTGTCCTTGTAGCGCTTTCTGGGGTGGCCTTGATTCCGATGTCCTTGTGCCAATTCTCCACCGAAAATTTTTCTGGGGAGTCAATATTCAGGCATCCTAATGATGTGTCCAACCCAGCGTAGTAGGGCTTTTATAAGCATGGCCTCGATTCTTATGGCATTTAAGTTCTGGAGAACCTCCAGGCTGGTAGTTTTGTCCTGCAGCGGATCCCCATAATGGCGTGCAGAGACCGCAGCAAGGCCTCTAGCTGTTTGATCGGCCATTTGTATAGTGTCCAGGTCTCACAGCCCTAGAGGAGAGATTTGAGCACAAAAGCATTTTAAAGTTTTATTTTTGTTGAGAGGGTTATTGTTGTACGATTTCAGGACTTTGTTACATAGCTTTCCTAATGCCTGAGAAGCTTTCTGAATCCTGTTCGTGATCTCTTTGTCAAGAGATCCATCATGGGAGATGTTGCTGCCAAGACAAGTAAAACTGTCAACTTGCTTTAGTTGGATTCCACTAATGGAGATGCTAGAGGATATAGCACAGAGCGGTGAAGATGATTGGTGCAACACCACAGTTTTCTCCAGGATGATTGTGAGGCCAAACAATGTTGATGCTTCAGCAAAGCAATCTATGATGAACTGGGCGATCTCCCTCTGTGCGCGCTAGGATGGCACAATCATCTGCAAAGAGTGCTTCTCTTATTAGTAGTTCTGTTACTTTTATTTTTGCTTTAAGCCTGACAAGATTGAAGACTGAGCCATTGGGTCTGTATGTGACGTATATGCCTCTGCTGAGACCATTTGTAGCACGGTTGAGAACTTGGGTGAAGAAGAGGGTGAATATTACAGTGGCGAGGACACAGGCTTGTTTGACTCCCTTCGAAATGGGAAAGGAGTCAGTGAGATCTCCATTAAAAAGTACCTGAACTTGCATCCCCTTGTGAAATAAATGAATGATCTTTATCAGTTTTGGTGGGCAACCAAGTTTGCTGAGGACATAGTGTAAAGGCTTTACTGGCACTTGTTTGGTTGATCTACATAACTGACTTGTTGCTTTCATGCATCCCAAACTCATGCACAGAAAACCTTTGTACCACACCACCAAATAATCCACACATTCCCCCCCATGCATACGCTTCACTACCTTTTGACTAACAGATGCATATTACAATTACAGAACATGTCTGAGAGAGGCCTCATCCCTACCACACTTCTACCACAAGCAGCCATCGTCAATTCATAGTGGTGTGTGGTTGCCAGTCATGCTGATAACATGTATATACCACCCAACTTGTGCTTTGTAAATGCCACATATCTTAAAGAAAATAAACATTCATAAATGTTTTAGGCACCAAACCTGCATGTGTTTAGAAGGTACATGGGGGCACGGTAAGCAGAGATGAAGGGAGGTGCATGTGGGCATGAACGTGGATGGGGACAGAGGGCCACATTTTATGGAGAGAGCATGGAGAAAAAGAGAAGAGTTTGACTAGCAGGGGGCACAGAATGGGAATAGTGGGGAGACAGGGACAGCAGCTTTTAGGCCTTTATTATAGAATACTGTAATAATTGTAATAAAAATTTTATTCCAATCTCCCCTAAATCATCCAGCATTTTTTCTTGCTCCATTTCTCTTTGTTTCAGATTCCTTCATTGTTTTTGTCCCATGATTTCTCACTACATCATTCTCATTGTTTGTTCTCCTAGGTATGCTTAAATACTTGATTATTTCTTCTTTTTTATCCTTCTTTGAAGGAACTTTTGTCATTTTATGTAACGCAGTGGTGAAGGTCAAATCCTGAAGATAGTCTCAGCTTTTGAAACAGAGACATGCCTTCCCACCTTACTTTGTTTTCTTTTTTCTGTCTGAATGCCACATATCTTAAAAAAATAAACATTTATAAATGTTTTATGTGCCAAACCTGCAAGTGCAAAAAGGTGCCTGAAAAGGTGGACTATCTGCCATTACCTTATACATGAACGCATTGCCTACTTCAAGGATTTAAAAATCTGCATCATGTACATTTCTGTGTTTAATCCTGTGAAACAAGTACCGTACTCTCGCACACCTAATGATGTTCTCCAAGATGTTGATTATATCTTTTGCTACCCTGCTCCTGAACTCTTCCGACTGCTCTTTCAACACACAGTTCTTCCTGTTCACGATCAGCTTGAAGATGGAAAGCCACCCAAATACTGCCTCTTCTCTTTCACAGCTGTGTAACCCAATGGTCTGTTCTCTTTTTAGTTCCTGCAGAGTTATTGGATTGGACAAAGTTTTCAATCCACATAGTTATATCTAATTAACATGTGTAATAAGTAACAAGAAACGATACACAGATATGTATTGCAACATACCATTCTGTATCTCTAGTTCAGAGGTGGGCAAACTTTTTTGGCCGAGGGCCACATCTGGGTGCGGAAATTGTATGTGGGGCCAGGGCAGGGGGTTGGGGTGCAGGAGGGGGTGTGGTGTGCAGGAACAGGCTCAGGGCAAGGAATTGGGGCACAGGAGGGGTGCGGGGTGGATGAGGGGGCTCAGGGAAGGGGGTTGGGGTGCAGGAGGGGTGCAGAGTGCAGGGGGTTGGGGTGCAGGAGGGGTGCGGGGTGTGACAGGGGGCTCAGGGCAGGGAGTTGGGGTGCACTGGGGTGCCGGGCAGGGAGTTGGGGTGCAGGAGGGGTGCGAGGTGCAGGCAGGTGGCTTAGGGCAGGGAGTAGGGGGGAGGGGTGCGGGAGGGGTTCAGGCTCCGGCCTGGCACTGCTTACCTAAAGCGGCTCCGGGATGGCAGCGGCGTGCACCGAGGCCAGGGCAGGCTCCCTGCATGCCTGCCCTGGCCCCACGCCGCACCGCTCTGGGAAGCGGCCAACACCATGACCCTGCACGGCCCCTGCGGGAGTGGGGGGGCACAGGGCTCTGCACGATGCCCTTGGCACGCCTCCAGATACCTCCCCCGAAGCTCCCATTGGCTGCGGTTCCCCGTTCCCAGCCAATGGGAGCTGCGGGGGGCAGTGCCTGGAGGTAAGGGCAACGCACGGAGCCCTCTGCCCCCACCGCCGCAGGGACATGGTGCTGGCTGCTTCTGAGAGCGGCGCAGGGCCTGCGGCACCATGGGGGGCAATCCCGTGGGCCAGATCCAAAGCCCTGAAGGGCTGGATTCCTTCCGTGGGCCATAGTTTGCCCACCCCTGCTCTAGTTACTATCTTTTTTTCCCCTTCTTTTTCCTGCCTGCATTTTCAAGTCAACCCAGTACTGAACATATCTAGCTCCCGTGTGTACTTATAGTTGCTCTCTATAAAATAATAAGTATAAACCACCACCATTGTATAGTTGTAGTTATGAGATATACATTCTTCACACAAGGCCACTATACTCTTGATCCATGTTATAATACCTTAAAGCAGGAGTTCTCAATCTTTTTCATAACATGGACTACACCTTCACCTTAGAGAGGTTATCATGTGGGCACCTCCCGTCCCATTCATTAACACATGGGCTACATCCCATCCCATTCCTGACTGTCTTAAATTTAAAAGAATTAAAATTAAAAGAAATTTAAAAGGAATAACAACACTCCAGAAGGATTTAAGGCAACTTATTGACTTCAGGAGGACTACCCAAATACTTAAACTTAAGAATGTGCTTTAGTTCTTTGCTGGATCAGGGCCAAGATGCTCAGAATCTGGCACACCTGAGTGCTAAGATCATTAGCCACTGACAACTTAAATAAATTCCATACCACTGTTTATAACCTTTGCTGCTTGAAACATCCCTGAGAGGAGTGAGAGAGAGAGAGAGCAGGAGAGTTTCCTCCTTTTAGATGAAGTGCACGGGTGAAATCCTGGCCTCAGTGAAGTCAATAGCTCAACTCTCAGAGTATACCTACACTGCAATAAAATACCTGTGGCTGGCCTGAATCAGCTGACTTGGACTCACAGGGCTTGGACTACAGGATTATAAAATTGCAGTGTAGCTGTTTGGACTCAAGCTGGAGCCTGGGCTTTGTGACTCTCTCCCCTCGTGGGGTCCCAGAGCCCAGGCTCCAGCCTGAGCCCGAATATCTACACTGCAATTTATAGTCCTGCAGTCCAAGCCCTGCAGCTGACCTGGACAGATGCAGGTGTTTTATTGCATTGTAGACATACCCTCACTGACTTCAATAGCACCAGGACTTCAACCCCGGTGTCAAATACAAACATATACTTCTGCCCCTGAAAGAACATATAATAGCAAAAAGAGAGACTTTTATAGATTATCAAGACTCTGTTCTGCTTAAGAGCTTTTCATTGACAGCAAAGACAATATTTTGCCATTAACTGTGACTTAACATGCTTGCTCTATTTCTGGCACCTCAATCTTGTTCTTACAAACACCAGAATATTATCCCCAAACACCCCTTCCTTCCCACAAAAGCTAACATTTTTGTATCATTGTTATTAGTCATGCCCAATAAATTATGTGAACCAAAGACATGAACTGAGCTGAACCATGCCAAAATTAGTAACAAGCAACAGCCATGCCTATAAACTAGGGCAACGTGTGTGCATGTGTGGGTGAGAGAGAGAGAAAGAGAGAATATAATTTGACAGATGAATTTTAATTCCCAGACACAACAAAGGCCAGATCCTGTGAAACTTTGCTTGCTCAAGCATATCCACTGGCACACAGCAGTAAAACTTTGAAGGATCAGGCCCTAAATTTATAATATTATCAATACAATTGGCAGCAACAGCAGTAATATTTAGTCTAGCACTAAGTTGGAGGTAAGAGACGATGATAGAATACTAGCGCAACTGCCATTACTGCATTTTCCATCTCTTTTGCCCTCCTTCGGTTTTCCATTTTGTTGTCTGATTGATTTTTTTATCTTTTCTTTTCTACACCAAACTTTTGTATGTGAGCAGGAAATAATTGTATAAAAAAGCCCTTTCCACCTCTTATGAATTCTAGAATGTAAGCAAAAATGGACCCATCAGCACAACTCAGGTTTATCATCCAAACAGATGAAATATTTAATTGATTTCAATCGGAGTTGCAGATTCCTACCACCTCTGAAAATGAAGCCCTTATTTAGGTGCCTAACTTTAGGCACCCAACTTAGAAAATATGTGCTTTGGTGCATAAAATATAATGAGCCTTAAGTGGTACTCTGGGTCAAAGACAGTTTTGCAAGACTCGAACCATCAGACTGCATTGACCAACCATGCAAAGCCTTACTAATTGCTGAAAAGACAGAGGAAAGTCTTACTGTATAAAGGCAATGGGGATCATTTGTGTCTTCCTCGCCCACTGCCTCTAGTTCATAGTCTTCATATAAAAAGAGACTCAATTAACAAAATGAGGGATTAATCAATTTGCATGAAGGCACAATTTAAATACTACCAAGTTGCAGTTGTGTTTGGAAACATGTTGCTTTAAAAATAAACACAAACACAAAATAGAAATTGCCCTCTGGATGCAAATATCAGCCAGTGGTCTTTGTTTGTGTGGGGGCTGTGGAGGCTGTCTTTTGTGTGATGTGTTGCTGAACTTTAAACATCCTTCTTTTTTGGCTTATACAAAACTATCAGTGTGAGTAATTACTCTTTTTTTTCCACACCAGTGTCTAAGTTGCTAAATGTTCATAATATAATTGTTTGTCAGAAGAATGCTCCCCGGCAAGCTAACTGAAATGATAACTAGGGATGAAATTATAGAATCTGAAAGAAAAGACGAGATACTAATTTGAATTTCCTTTGATAAAGAACGTTCACTGAACATTTCCGTTGCAAGAAAATTATGTTGACTCAATTTAAGTTTATACCAAGCAAAGTGCAAAGGCCATCCATTGCTGTTGTGATACTAGTTTGAGGAATATCCATCAATTAGCATCAAAGTATAAAAAAATATAAATACTGCTTTGTCTTTTTATATCAATTCATTCTATTTTTTTAACCAGGGTCAGACATATGATTCTCTTAAACAAAACAGACAATAGTAAAAGCACATGGGACGACCATATTTATAGTATCTTTAAAAGCTAGATTTTAACTTGTCATGGGATAAAACCCCAAAAAGCAAAATTTGTGTTTTAGTTGGACCCCTAACTCCCTGATATCACCCTCTAGCTTAGCCCAGCTGAATTCTTTTCTATACAAGGCAACATCTACAAGGGAAATAATAGAAACCCACCCCTGTATCTTCATTTATAAATAGGTGTCCAGATCTTCACCCCTGACCAAGAACTAGGAGGAGATAGTGACTACAAAGGTGGCTTAAAATAACCTTTGTAGCACAGAGGAGAATTTGGCCCAGGGAACTCTGAGAGGAAGGTTATTTCACTGAACTAACATAATTCACCCTAAGCTAATCTTTGTTATTTTCTGAGTGCAGTAATTTGTGTCAAACTGCACTCAGTTTGGCACAGTAATTGGAAGGCAGCTATATCTTATGCATCCTTTAGAGTTTTAGCTAGGAAACCTTAGCTGGCAGGCAAGTTTGTGTTGCTCTTTTGAGTTAACACAGGTTGATTGGATAACTTACTATGTGCCTATGGAAGAAACAGCTTTTAATGTCTTTAATTCCAACTTTGAAATGGACTTTATTGGTAAAATAATAATTTTTTGGAAAATTTCCATTGATCCAGTATTGGCAAGGAGAAACTCAATTCTGTGACAGTTGACTATGTTTCAGTTTCTTTTTAAACTGTGTAATTTATTTTCAAAATCCTTTTTAGTCACCCTTAGTCAATAACCTATTAGTGGAAAGCAAGAAGGAGAAAAGTAGCATTCCTCTACATGGAAAACACTCAGAATCTCTTACCAGCACAGTCACCACACGCAGAACCACCCCACGCATGTTATTCTCCAGCTTTCTGTCTGTTAGTGACCCATTCAGACCTGTGAGAGGATTCCAGCAGCCAAGCTGAAAAATAAAATATGATTTGTCACCTCATTGTCCATAACATTTTGTCAGCCATTCCTGTTATGGAGCTTTAAATGGGAGCAACAGAAAACCTTCCAGAAACAACAGGATGGAAAGTCAAAAGGGCGTTTGCCCATAGATTCATTTTTAAAATGCAAATTAGGAATATCAGTTTCTGCTTTTAAATACCATGTGCAGTGTATGACATCATCTAGGACAGTGGAGGATATTCATTGCTTTAGAAGGGTGAGGACTTCTGAATTAACGAGGAACATTTAAAATGTGAGATGGCTATAGCAATACCTACACCTCACTTCTAGTGATACACTAATTGGGAAAATAGTCGCAAACATAATTCTAGCATGGTGTCTGCTGCAGCACCTTTTCGAGCGGAACTTTGAGGAAAAGAGTTACATTAGCTTTAATTAAACCGCATATCGTTCATTGAGAAAGAAACGGTTGCCATATTTAACTGAGCTGAAAGCCC
Organism: Chelonia mydas; assembly: GCF_015237465.2. Taxonomy (NCBI): domain Eukaryota; kingdom Metazoa; phylum Chordata; order Testudines; family Cheloniidae; genus Chelonia; species Chelonia mydas. The sequence goes on along the minus strand of NC_057852.1, from coordinate 24,904,644 downwards.
CATTTAAAGATGATTGAGGGAAAGACCATCTGATGGGCAAACCATAGCGTCCCTGGAGGATCTCTAATAGATGATGCAGAAAAAAAGAAAAGAATACCTGCTTACTCTGTACCAGTGCTATCATTTTCCTTGGGCTGCTATGGATAGAGGCTTTTCCTTGCAATGATTAACTGCTTTTTAATCTCAAATCAGGAAAATTACTTATCTGTAACTTGACTCGTCTGAAAATATAAATTGCCTGCGTTCCTGGGCAATGGTAGCTGTGTGTCCTGTGCACAGAAAACCTGCTTGTGCCTCAGCACCCTCTAGAACCTCTAGTAAGTTTGTTCCTTAGTGTTCCTAAATGATTTCTTGGAGCACCTGTGTCTCAGAGCTCTAGGTTACCAAGAGCCAATTCAAAATCCTATAAAAGGACTCCCTCTAATTTAAATAGCCTTTGGAAAAGGGCCTAAATGCACTCTGAGGGAGGGGAAATCTCAATACACCAGAACTGAGGCAGTGCCAAAATCCCCTTCTCAACCTGGATATCCGTATCCATGCAGTGAAACCAACTTAAAGTTTCTTAAAGAAATCAGCTCTTAGAGAAGTCATTGTAATCGACTGGGAACACCAATTATAAAGGCTGCAAAAGTGGCAGGCATGGCAGAGTGCTGGAACTGTATGGAATAGCTGGACAATGATACGGAGAACCTTGGCAGACTGTGGTGAGAAAAAAAACTTAAGAGGTTACTGAGATACCAGAATTTGCTCTTTGTATAAGATATAACTAACCCTTATGAGAAAGTCCTACAGAATTTAATCAACGATTATATCCTTTCTATAGAATTTTGTAAACCAACTCATAGAACTCCCCAGCAGGGATATGTGTAACTTATAATTTCTATAGAAAGACTATCATGGTCTACCATATCCTATGGGTTTTTAGCATATATTTTATATATATATATGCCTATTTAATTTGCATACAGCCCTAACACATTCTCTAAGACTTATCTGAAGAAACTGGTGCCTCAAAGGGTGAAATCCTTTGTGGGATAGTAGAGAGGTCAGTCTCATACTTGAAGCCCAAGACTCCATGAGTAGGAATCTAGGACTAGATCCACAAAAGGACTTGGGAGCCTAACTGCTGCTTTAGGCTCCTAAGTCCAACATTTGTGCACTTTTGAGATCCTCAAATCCAACGCTCAGCTGCCACTTAACCCTCCAAATGCCAAAATTCCCAGGGTGTCTAAGTTCCTGTTAGTAAAGTCCCTATGGCTCCTCCGGTGCTGCCAATGGGCATGCTCAAAGAGCACCCGAGTCCTGACACTGCCCAACTGCTTGGCCCTTTAGCTCATGGCGAAGCTCAGCAGGATTCTTAAACTAGGCACTTTCCCCACATTTCACCTGCAGGGCCTGATTCAGTGGGTGTGCTCTGAGTACACCTACTAGATCAGCCCAGCTCCCACTCCCCAAAAATCCCAAAACAGCTGGGGTCAAGCTGGGCATTTTGGGGGCTAGCTGGCACATATACACACAAGTATATCCAAGAGTCGTGTGGTTAGAACATTCACCTAGCATGTGGGTGACCCATGTTTAAATCCCCATTCTACCTGAGTTGGAGCAGAAATCTGAACCCAGTCTTCCACACCCCAGTTGAGTGCCCTAACCCCCAAACTACTGGATATTTGGGGGGGGGGTTTCTCTCTTGTCAGAGCTTTTTCCAATTTGTATAAATAATTAAATATTCATTAGATACTAATGCCCTTCTCCTTGGGATTTCCACTGGCTAGCTTAAGCTTCTGAGAATCCCTTTCTTAGGTGCCTAACTCTTTCCATACCATGCATGGGGAGCCAGGGGGTCTAACTCAGGGCTGCGAATTCCACTGTGCAGTAGGGCGCATAGGAATTAGGCATTGCAACACCTAATTCACCTTTGTAGCTCTAGTCCCTACTCAATATCTTTAAGATTTATGTTTTTCCATACCCTCCTGAACTAAGAACATGCTCGGCATTGGCCCATTTCGGCTCCCACTGAAGTCAATGGGAGTTTTATCATTGACTTCAAAGGGAGCAGAGTTAGCACAATGCTGAGCAATCTGTGTTGATGTGCCCTTACTATTACATTGCAGCATGTTTGTTTATTGTCTTCCAACACCATTACCTTTCTGGTAAGCTTCACCAAGCAATCAGATTCAGTTGAAAACCATATTTGTTAATCCACATTACTAGCCACAGCACAATGAAGGGTTTTAATTCAAAATATTTACCTAAGTGTAAACATTTTGTCATAAGATTAATCATTACCACCTTACAGTGTTAATACAACCAATCGTTCGATAAAGCCTGCATTTTGTATTCTAAAATATTTTAGAAAATGGTGCCAATTGCTAGGTTCAGCTGTAAAAACACATTAAATTCATTCAGTGATATGTCATTCTTAGTTATATAAAGAAATTAATTAGAACTTAGAGCTAATTAGCATATCCAAATGTGCTGAAAGTCTAATTGCCCAAGATATTGTACTCTTGCCAAATATAAAACCCTATGAAGTTTAAGAAGAGCCTTTGTTCCCTTCTGAGGTCAGCTAAAGTCCATTTATAATTATGTTCATTAATGTGTACATTTTGTATAAAATTAACTTTACAGCTCAATCCTTTCTAGCATTTTTTTTAAAACAATACCACTATGAACTAAGCAATGGAAGTTTATCATGAATCTCTTTTTCCTGTACATTTTGTATTCAATTATGCTTATTTAATTTTCAATTTAATTATTCCTTTTATCCAGTATAGTCATGCCGAAGACATATGAACAGACTCTTGCCAAACTAAACGTGATGTTAATTTCAGGGATGGCATTACTGAAATTAGGTGAAAATTAATCAACTTTTTATTGATGATAATTTGAATGTGTCTTTGCAGCAGGAGTGACCATATCTATAGCTGAAACAGAAAGGTATATTACCAAACTCTGAGCATCCTGCAAATATTTCCCTTCAGCCATGCCACTGGCCACACCAGTTTCACAAAACATTTATTCTGTTCTCACCTGCTCTTCTTAAATACTGCTCTTGCCTTGTTATACAGTTAAAACGACAACATAAGTCAACATTTTATTAAGCAATACAGCAATTTTATGTTAATTCTGGGTTGATCTGTATAGCAACAGCAGATGTCAATATATGGTTGATGGGAAATGTTGACTAAACACAGTATTCATCTTTGGCATCTCCAGATGGATTCTGTGATTTAAAGTGCTTTGCACCTTAGATGTTGTTTCTTTCATGAATTTTCTTGACAAGTGTCATTCTGGTACACATTTGGAGATAGACTGATGAAAGTTTTAAACTTGTCAGTGTTTCACTTCATTTATGATGTCTTTTTGATCATGAGCCTTGTAGCTCAGTTCCTCTTCCTGTTGTTACCTCTGCTCGCGAATATTTCTTTTATTTCTCTGCCAGTGTTGATCACTTCTCTTTCTCTCATGGGCCATTTCTACATCAGCAAGAATTTTGGCCTCTGTGGGTTGCCAGTTGTGGAAGGTCTGTGATTATCAATCTTCTTAGATTAGTTAAAAAGGAATATTTTTGCAATTTCAGGACACGTCATAAGAAACGTGATAAGAAACTTGGAACAAAATTAAATGTGCAACACATTCACGATAGAATCTCATGTTCTGCCTACTCATCTTCTCTGCCACCTCCATGGCCATATATAGAACACAAATATTTCTTATGACAACAGTGAATTCTATTGGATAGACTTAGGGAGACTAATAATGTTTCAGAGTGGCAGCCATGTTAGTCTGTATCAGCAAAAACAACGAGGAGTCATTGTGGCACCTTAGAGACTAACAAATTTATTTGGGAATAAGCTTTTGTGGGCTAAAACCCACTTCATCAGATGCATGGAGTGGAAAATACAGTGGAGAGGTATAAATACACAGCATATAAAAAGATGGGAGTTGCCTTACCGAGCGGGGGGTCAGTGCTAATGAGCCAATTCAAGTAAGGTGGAAATGGGCTAGTCTCAACAGTTGACAAGAAGAGAGGAAAAATCACTTTTGTAGTGCTAATGAGTTCAGCGTAATCATGGTGGCCCATTTCAAACAGTTGACAAGAAGATGTGAGTATCAGCAGGGGGAAAATTAGTTTCTGTAGTGACCCATCCACTCCCAGTCTTTATTCGGGCCTCATTTGATGGTGTCCAGTTTGCAAATTAATTCCAGTTCTGCCGTTTCTGGTTGGAGTCTGTTTTTGAAGTTTTGTTGTTGAAGAATCGGCACAATTTATACCTTCAAGTCAGCGGGACTGCTATAGGTACCTGCATGGCCCCACAGTATGCCAACATTTTTATGGCTGACTTAGAACAACGCTTCCTCAGCTCTCATCCCCTAATGCCCCTACTCTATTTGTGCTTCATTGATGACATCATCATCATCTGGACCCTGGGAAAGAGGCTCTTGAGGAATTCCGCCAGGATTTCCATCCCACCATCAACCTCAGCCTGGTCCAGTCCACACAAGAGATCCACTTCCTGGACACTACAGTGCAAATAAGCGATGGCCACATAAACACCACCCTATACCGGAAACCCACTGACTGCTATACTTAACTACATGCCTCCAGCTTTCATCCACACCACATCACATGATCCATTATCTATAGCCAAGATCTAAGATACAACCGCATTTGCTCCAATCCCTCAGACAGAGACAAACACCTTCAAGATCTCTATCAAGAGTTCTTAAAACTACAATACCCACCTGGTGAAGTGAAGAAACAGATTGACAGAGCCAGAAGGGTACCCAGAAGTCACCTACTACAGGACAGACCCAACAAAGAAAGTAACAGAACATCACTAGCCGTCACCTACAGCCCCCAACTAAAACCTCTCCAGCGCACCATCAAGGATCTACAACCTGTCCTGAAGGATGATCCCTCACTCTCACAGACCTTGGGAGACAGGCCAGTCCTTGCTTACAGACAGCCTGAAGCAAATGCTAACCAGCAACTACACACCACAAACAAAAACACTAACCCAGGAACCAAACCCTGGAACAAACCCCGGTGCCAATTCTGTCTGCATATCTATTCAAGGGACACCATTATAGGACCTAACCACATCAGCCACACCATCAGTGGCTCGATTCACCTGCACATCTACCAATGTGATATATGGCATCATGTGTCAGCAATGCCCCTCTGCCATGTACATTGGCCAAACCGGAGAGTCTCTACGCAAAAGAATAAATGGACACAAATCTGACATCAAGAATGATAACATTCAAAAACCAGTAGGAGAACACTTCAGTCTCCCTGGACACTCAATAACAGACTTAAAAGTGGCAATTCTTCAACAAAAAAAACTTCAAAAACAAACTCCAAGGAGAAACTTCAGAATTGGAATTAATTTGCAAACTGGACACCATCAAATGAGGCCTGAATAAAGACTGGGAGTGGATGGGTCACTACAGAAACTAATTTTCCCCCTGCTGATACTCACATCTTCTTGTTAACAGTCTTAAATGGGCCACCTTGATTACACTGAACTCATTAGCACTACAAAAGTGATTTTTCCTCCCTTCTTGTCAACTGTTGAGACTAGCCCATTTCCACCTTACTTGAATTGTCTCATTAGCACTGACCCCCCCGCTTGGTAAGGCAACTCCCATCTTTTTATATGCTGTGTATTTATACCTCTCCACTGTATTTTCCACTCCATGCATCTGATGAAGTGGGTTTTAGCCCACGAAAGCTTATGCCCAAATAAATTTGTTAGTCTCTAAGGTGCCACAAGGACTCCTCATTGTTTTTGCTGATACAGACTAACACGGCTACCACTCTGAAACCTGTCACTATGCAAGGCACTGAATTTAGCCATATGAAGTGGAAATCCATCAACTTCATGAAAAAACTCATGTCTGTCTGTATCTGTATCACCTTCCTTTCCAAATGCAAACAGATGGACATCATACCAAAAGGACTGAAGGTAAAAAAAAATCCATTACAATCAACATAACACACAGACTATGGTGAGAGATTGTGCCACACGCTCTCAAAGAAACTGTGGAACCACCTGATTAACATCCTATACAGGAAACAGGGGAAGATCAAGTCAGCCATAAAAATGTTAGCATACTGTGGGGCCATGCGGGTACCCATAGCAGTCCTGCTGACTTGAAGGTATAAATTGTCCCCAAATCTGAAATAGTTGTGGGTGAGGACAAAGTCAAGCCACCAGGTTTGCCATTACATTATCAGGATACTGTTCCTGACAGCTTGCTCTCAAAACTGGAAACTCATAAAAAAGAACCAACCTTCCACACAAACTTCCTTGTGGCTGGACCATACAAGAAGTAGGTCACGAAACTATCTAAAATCCTACATGCCACAAGGGGCCTGAACAGTGGTCCGCTTAACTCACCCAACAATATTGTTAATCTATCCAGCTATACTCTTAGCCTGGCAGAAGAGTCTGTCCTATCTCGGGGCCTCTCCTTCTGCCGCACCACGCTCACGAACATGATATAGTTCTGCGGTGACCTAGAATTCTACTTTCGACGTCTCTGACTCAAGGAATATTTCCAACACACCACTGAACAGCACACTAACCCTCAGAAACTTTCCTACCAATGCTACAAAAAGAAGGATTCTGCGTGGACTCCTCCTGAAGGTCGAAACAACAGACTCGACTTCTACATAGAGTGCTTCCACTGACGTGCAAGGGCTGAAATAGTGCAAAAGCAGCATCACTTTCCCCATAACCTCAGTCATGCAGAACACGACACCATCCACAGCCTCAGAAACAAACTCTGACATCATAATCAAGATGGCTGACAAAGGAGGTGCTGTAGTCATCATGAATAGGTCGGAATATGAACAAGAGGCGGGGCAACTCTCTGACACCAAATTCTACCAGCCATTACTCTCTGATTCCACTAAGGGTTACCAAAAGAAACTGCACCATCTGCTCAAGAAACTCCCTGAAGAAGCACAGGAACAAATCCACACAGACACACCACTAGAGCCCCGATCAGGGGTATTCTATCTGGTACCCAAGATCCATGATACTCTCACTTTCTGGTCAACTGTTTGATATAGACCACCTTGATTACATTGAACTCATTAGCACTACAAAAGTGATTTTTCCTCCCTTCTTGTCAACAGTTGAGAATAGCCCACTTCCACCTTAATTGAATTGTCTCGTTAGCACTGACGAGCTTAATTGAATTGGCTCGTTAGCACTGTATTTTCCACTCCATGTATCTGATGAAGTGGGTTTTAGCCCACAAAAGCTTATGCCCAAGTAAATTTGTTAGTCAGGTGTCACAAGGACTCCTCGTTTTTAATAATCTTTTGGCACAGAGTCAACTCAAATCTACTGATATAAACCCTTTTAGTGATCACATTGTGTGATCATCATTAATAAAAATAAAAATAACCCAATAATAGTAATGTATTACTTTAATGTAGTGCATGCCATCTTAACAGATCCTCAAGTGCTCTACAAACTTAGAGAGACATAAAAAATACCTACAAATCACTTAATCCAACACTGCAGCCACTCTCTGAGGTTAAATATGGCATGCACATCAACACTACACAATATTTTAGGGTGGGACACAATTAATAGAAGCTGCAGGAGGAATTTGAGACAAATGTCATTACCACACCCACAACTGGAATTTGGTCAAGACACCATGATTAACATGCCTCCTCTAACACAAAGTTCCTTGGGATCTTCAAAGCACAAAAGTGATCAAGTTTTTATAAGCCATCCAAAAGACAGCATTGCTAGCATCATTCTGAGGAACTGGTTTCAAAATAATTCAGAAGAAAGTCACTTATTCAATAATCAGCATGACTTTCTTCAGCACCAAGGTGTTTCCCTTTCAAGTTTCTGCCTGGCTGCAGATGGTTAGTTTGTAAGCTTTTATGAGATCATAACCTAGGGTGGAATAAATGCTATCTTAAAAGAATGAGCATAAATCCTTCCTGCCTCCACTCCAAACTCAAAACAGTGGAAGAACAGAAGCCTTCAGTTACACAGGAATAAACTTTAAACTCTCCCTAGCTGATACGTGTGTGGCAAAGACATGAAATTGGGTACACAACAACATCATTTCATGCTTCTTCCTCCATTATTTGATGTGGGAGCTTATTTCTTTAACATCTATAAAGTTAGCTATTTTAACTTTAGTCTGAGCAATATGCTGGAATAAAAAGGAACATCAATCTAATTTTATGTGGAAGGGAGGTTCTTAGCCGTTAGGGGTGAGGAATAGAGTCTCTTCAGGTGCAGAGATTCAATTCAAGGGTAACCCTAGTTCAGGTCTGTGAATTTGGCCCCAAGCAATGAAGGAAAATGGCTGTAGTGGCTCAGCCATATTTGCAGCAAATAAATTGATTGGATAGTAAAGTGAGACCCTTAATCTTCCAGAGCTTGATTAAAGGGACAAGTGGCTTCATAATGATTTCAGATGAATATTGTATAGTGGCAGTTAGAATTTTTTCCTAAAATTATGTTAAATATTTACTGGAGCTTAGACAACAGTCAGCTAGTAATGGTGATATTAAAATCTCATAGAACATATTTTGTTTAACACACTGGTTAATACGCTTATATACAGTGCATATAGTAGTTCTTGCGTCTCCTACACACTGCATCGGAAAAGCTATCGAGTTCTGTACATGCAGTTCATTTTTTCACAGTTGTTTTATTAATTTAATTGGCCTTTACGCTAAAAGGCACACCTTGCACCCTTGGGCTTTGCACTGCTATTTTCAAGAAATATTAGAAGTTAAAAAAGAGAGCACAAATACCCAAACCTGGTTTTGTTTCCAATAGTTTCTGTGGATTATAATAGTCTTATCTTTAGTATTGTATCTTGGAGCCAAGTACAAATTGTCTAAATAAGAGTTTCTTTCTTTAAAGCCATAACACATGCCTTTGGGACTTTGGTACGCTGGGGGCTGTAGTCACCTATGTCCCTAAAATGATCTGAAAAATCACAATTGGAGCAAAACGGCTGAAGAGCAAGCTGCAGCTGGCTGGGTCGGCAGCTATAAGAGAGGCCCTCTACCAGGCTAACAAAGGAAACCTACATTTAAAAAAAAGATTATGCTGCATCCTGTGTCTGTGCGTGATATATAAGCTGGGATATGGCATCCAGTATACAGAGGAAAGGAGCAGAAGTGGTGAGAAGATGATGTCTGAGTGAGTGTCTCAGAAGAGTGATAGCTGGCAACTCTGGCTTAAGTGTTTATAAGATTTCACTGCATGTTGGTTCCGAGGGTTCATGCTATCACATGTTCAATAGACCACAGAGCAAAAAAAAAGCTTGTCCAAAATAACTTCTTGTGTGCACGCGTGCAAACACTGCCTTCAGGCAGTAACACTTCTTCTGGAACTGTAAGAAGATTAATGAATACCACATCCATTGAAAATAAGCTCATTGATGTCTGCATATTTTATGGGATCTTAATAGTACCAAATAAATTCAGGTTTGTATAAAATTTAAATACAGTCACTTTTGATTCTTAATTGCAAATGCTTGGTTCCAATCTCATTAAAACTTATAATAGCTTAAAAAGGCATCTGCTAGCTTAAATCATTTAAGTTCTAAATAACATTAAAGTTTGTAATTGAACTTTGCCCCTTTCAAGATGTGCCACACTGCATCTTTATGAAATCAAAGAAGAAAAGAGCTCAGACAAAGATACTATATTCAACTCATATTAGATCACAAGTTATAGGATATTTGTATCATAGTAAAACCTTTGATCAAATCTGATCAGTGGCAAACAATGAGAAGTACTGTTTTTCAGTGAGTTCCGTGAGCTCCCTCTCTGCAGGACACAATGAAATGTGCAATGTACCCTTCAGTTTATCAATTCCCTCACAGTAGAACATTCTTCAACAGTCTCTCTGCTCACCACTCTACCGAATAAGGTACATTTGGCGGATTTGAGTTTTCAGAAAGGGCTTGATCAAGTAGAACAGCAACATGAAATATTTTCTCTGTTGGAGGGCTCAAAAATCTAGGGCCACAACTTAAAAAAAAATAAGGATGTTAATAGAAAAGAGCAAATGCAGGAAGCACTGTTTCATTCAAAGAGCACTAAGCATATGAACAGGTTTCCAAAGAAAAGCCATCCAAGTAAACTGTATGAGTAAGACTAAGGCCATGTTTACACTACTAGATACGTCAGCAAAACTTACGTTGTTCGGGCTGTGAAAAAACACCCCCCTGAGCAACATACATTTTGCTGGCATAAGTAGTAATATGCACAGCACTATAGCAGCGGGAGTCCCGCCAAGACTGCAACTGACGCTCCTTGGGGGTGGTTTAATTGTGTCGATGGGAGACCCCTCTCCCATCACCATAGAGCAGCTACACGAGAGGTCTTATGGCAGCGCACCCGCATCAGTAGAGCTGTGCTGCTGTAAGATCTCTAGTGTAGACATAGCCTAAGCAGCAGCTTGGCACTTTTCTACAGACAGAAGTGTTTGAGGAATACTGCTGCAAAGCAGGGAGCTTGGACCTTTATTTTCTCAGGTGGAAACACAGGTCACAGTACACAGGCAACAAATGTGAAATTCTAATGTTCTTGAAAGGAGAACAGATTTTACATGGGAGTAATGTACCAGCTAATCCTGAACAAAGACAGACACATAACACAAGGAGCACAGAGTACCTCAGTCCTGCCTTACACAGAGCATGGGTGCACTGCCATGAAATTACTCCTTCTTAACAGCACACGTACAGCCGAAGTGAGCGTGTGGAGCAGAGCACTTTATTTGCATGCTGAGGAGTGCAGTTATATCTATGTCTCCTCAGACAAACCCACTGACCTCTCACCATCCCTTTCTTTAAGCTTTATTCATCAGAGAGAGGGAATGATTACATTTGACCAAATGCATCCCTGTATTCACATCTTACACAGTAATCTTTGTACAAAAATATGCCTTGTGAGGTAGCATCTGAACACTAATAACTCACTGGTCAATAATATCATGATAAAATGTCTGTAGCAAGATTATATGTAAAGTTACAAAATATACGCTGAAATCATGACTGACGTGTGTTTACCAGACAAGTCTGCGGAGTGAGTAAACCTGTTTCAAAGACAATGGACGAACTGATGCTTCTAGCCAGGTGTCATCAAAATTGATGGGAAATCACCTCTCAAGAGGCCATTTTTTGGCAAGGAAAAGGTGCTGGAATTAACAGATCTGCATCTTCACAAACAGCAGCATGGAAGCTCTTTCACCATCAGACTGTTTTCAGCCCCTAAGTTAGAACAAATTTCATGTAAGGGTATCCTGCAGGATAATGCAATTCAAATGGTGACAAAACTAAAAAAGTGAGGGGCAAAACCATCCCAGCTTATCTCTCTCCCTATCCACCTCTCTCTCTTTCAACTAAGGAAACAAACAAAACAACCTTTGGACTTTGAGAGCATATCCTGATCTGAAATTTGAGCAGCCCTGTTGCTGGGAACCTGTGGTAAGAATTTTATCATGAACCGAGTCTAGTTTGTTAAGTTTTAGCACTAGGAAGCATTTTATCTTTATTTCTCTTGTAACCATTTCTGACTTTAATGCCCTACGCTTGTACCCACTTAAAACCTCTCTTTGTAGTTAAATAAACCTGTTTTATTCTTTAATCAAAACTAATTCAGTGTTGTGAATTATGTGGCTAACTCCATTTGGGGAAGAAACTGTTGTACACTGATCCCTTAGAAGATCAATGGAATTAATATATCTGGATTGTCCAAGAGAGGGCTGGACAGTGTAGGACACACATTTTTGGGAAAATCCAGGACTGGGAGTGTGTTGGGGTCACCGTGCAAATGGTAACCAAGGCTGCCGGAAGCCAGAGTGTGGCTGGTGTTTGGTGACAGGCTTTTAGGGTCAGAGGTGCTGGCCCAAGGCTGTGGCTATACACAGACACTAACAATGTGTGATCTACATGCTGGCAGGCTGTTTGTGAGTGACTCAAGTGGGAGTTACAGCAACAAAGCATTGTGAGGCACCTCAGGTTGCAGGGAAGACGACACAGTCCCTCACTGATCTACATTGCCTCCCAGAATGCCACAGTAAGCAAGGGGCAACAGACTTACTACTGTACCTGCAGACTCTACAACTTATTTGCAACTATACGGAGTCCACTCACAGTTGCACTGGATTGCACAACTTTGTACTCCTTGTATTCAGCATGCAAACACTTGCAGGCTCATTCTGAATGAACTGTACAGAGAATGAAATTATTTTTTACTAGCTTGAGCCACTCCCTATCCATCATGCTTGCTCTGCATGGTTCCCATTCTTCAGGATTAAGATGTCACTGCATCCAACACACAACCCCAATGGAAAACCAGGCATGTTTATTTTTGTTATTTGAGAACCAACAGTTCACTTGGGATACGTGACATGTATCGTGAGTGTGTATAAGAACAGAGATCTCCATGACAACAGGAAACCGACAGAGCTGTCATCCTAATATGGTTCTCAAACTCTGTGGCACACAGAAGATAACATGAAAATACGTCCAGCAGCAGTACCAGATGATAAACCACTTTCTGCTGGTTGGCCATAATCCCAAAACACAGAAATGGGAAATGTAGAGATTGAAACAATCTTTGCTTACACATAGATCAATACCCTGTTCCTAAAACTCAGGATTTATTCTCAGCGTTGGCAGAAAGAAAGAAGTTTACTAAGTTGGATCTGATCCACGCTAGGCAGCATGATACTTGCTAGTAAATCAAAGCAGCTATTTGTCACCAATAGGTTAGACAATATTATCCTGTTGTAGCCAAATACCACTGGGTGGGTGGCTAGCATGCCACCAATTTTTCAGTTCATTATGGACCAGATAATGCAAGTAATATGTTGGATCATATATTTACTGTGGATTGGAAGTAAAGAAAATATTTTCCCCCAGATACTTACTTAGGAGATAGTATTGATGATGAAGCAATTATCCAGTAAAAGAAAAACATGAAGCAAAGGAGTTAGTAACAGTACCAAGGAATGAATTGGATATTTCTCCAAGACCCATGCACAGAGAGAGCCCTCTGCTAATGGATCTCTTCTCTCCCATGCATGAGGGGACTAAGGGGATAGCCTCACTCTCCCTTGATGCTGTGGAAGTCCCCATGTGCTCTGTTTGGGGTCCTGTATCTATCACTGGTGACAGCTTCTGAAAGGAGGAACTTCAGCTTCCCAAACCCAGACAGACTTGTTGGGAGTAAGCATGGTTGATCCACAGTGTGCTGTAGCTCAGGACCTCTGTTCTAGGGAGGTACAAGCACGAGGCCTCATAAGTGAAGGGGGTGCACTCAGAAAAGCCAGAGGAGGGGTCAAAGGTGCTGCTAGCCTTGAACCATGATAGCAGCATGGAAAGAAGACAGAATGACTGTTATATCTCATGGTGAATCAGAAAGATATCTTTCAAGGTTGCACAGGGAAGTACAGGTAGCTGTCTAATTTAATATATGAATGTTCTTTCTTGGATGAATTATTTAGGTTGACTCAGGCTGTAGCTACAGAAAGCCTCACATTATTTCATTTATCAGTAAGCATTATTACTCAATGTTACAGATAAGGGGAAAAACCAATCAACCAATCAGAGCTAAAGCACTTTGCCTAAGCTGACACAACGTAACAGACGGGATCAGAACTCAGCAGTTCAGCAATCCCATTTCACTTACTAACCGAGATGACTGGAGAAAGTTGTTACATCTTTTGGAGCTACTATGTTCTAGCTCCCAGTGTTCCAGACAGTAGCGGATGAATGATTTTGTCATCGGTAGGCCCAGAAATAATTGCCACCTCCCCCCCACAGCTCACCTCCGCTCCGCCTCTGCCTCCTCCCCTGAGTGCGCTGCCGGGTCCTGCTTCTCCCTGCCAGTGATTGTGTGCGAAACAGCTTTGCGAAAGAGGGGGGAAGGGGAGGGAAACGCGGCGCACTCAGGAGAGGAGGCGGGGCTGGGGCAGGTATTTGGGGAAGGGGACCAATAGGGGCAGAGAATGGGAGCGGGGAAGGGGTGGAGTTGGGGCGGGGCCAGGGGCAGAGGGCGTGAACCGGCACTGGGGGAAGCAGCCTCTGGCTGCTATTGTAAATTTGCCGCCTCTGCAAATTTGTTGGCCTAGGCGTTAATACGCCGCTGGTTCCAAAAGCAACTACAAATGCAGTTTCACTCCTTCCTCTGCGTGCAGTGAAAATGAAAATGCCTGTCATTTTTGTGGCTAATGACTGTTCTGATAAAAATCAATCTGTGCATGTCAGCAATGGCCCCTCTTCACCACTGGATGTGGCCTGCCTATCCTTTGAAGAGTGTACACGTGGATTCTACTGGAAAAGGTAACTCTAAGACACTTAAATGCCTTACACTGAGACAGTGCCAATGTCATAAGAACATAAGAATGGCCATACTGGGTCAGACCAAAGGTCCATCCAGCCCAGTATCCTGTCTACCAAAAGTGGCCAATGCCAGGTGTCCCAGAGGGAGTGAACCTAACAGGTCAAGTGATCAAGTGATCTCTCTCCTGCCATCCATCTCCACTCTCTGACAAACAGAGGCTATGGACACCATTCCTTGCCTATCCTGGCTAATAGCCATTAATGGACTTAACCTCCATGAATTTATCCAGTTCTCTTTTAAACCCTGTTATAGTCCTAGCCATCACAACCTCCTCAGGCAAGGAGTTCCACAGGTTGACTGTGCACTGAGTGAAGAAGAACTTCCTTTTATTTGTTTTAAACCTGCTACCCATTAATTTCATTTGATGGCCCCTAGTTCTTATATTATGGGAACAAGTAAATAACTTTTCTTTATTCACTTCCTCCACACCACTCATGATTTTATATACCTCTATCATATCCCCCCTTAGTCTCCTCTTTTCCAAGCTGAAAAGTCCTAGCCTCTTTAATCTCTCCTCATATGGGACCCGTTTCAAACCCCTAATCATTTTAGTTGCCCTTTTCTGAACCTTTTCTAATGCCAGTATATCTTTTTTTGAGATGAGAGGACCACATCTGTACTCAGCATTCAAGATATGGGCGTACCATGGATTTATATAAGGGCAATAAGATATTCTCTGTCTTATTCCCTATCCCTTTTTTAATGATTCCTAACATCCCGCTTGCTTTTTTGACTGCCACTGCACACTGCATGGACGTCTTCAAAGAACTATCCACAATGACTCCAAGATCTTTCTCCTGATTAGTTGTAGCTAAATTAGCCCCCACCATATTGTATGTATAGTTGGGGTTATTTTTTCCAGTGTGCATTATTTTACATTTATCTACATTAAATTTTATTTGTCATTTTGTTGCCAAATCACTTAGTTTGTGAGATCTTTTTGAAGTTCTTCACAGTCTGCTTTGGTCTTAAGTATCGTGAGCAGTTTAGTATCACCTGCAAACTTTGCCACCTCACTGTTTTCCCCTTTCTCCAGATCATTTATGAATAAGTTGAATAGGATTGGTCCGAGGACTGACCCTTGGGGAACACCACTAGTTACCCCTCTCCATTCTGAAAGTGTATTTATTTATTCCATTTATTCCTACCCTTTGTTCTCTGTCCTACCCAGTTCTCAATCCATGAAAGGATCTTCCCTCTTATCCCATGACATCTTAATTTATGTAAGAGCCTGTGGTGAGGGACCTTGTCAAAGGCTT